>NC_077222.1:109628391-109999304 GCF_024763615.1 Phlebotomus papatasi | reverse complement strand
TAAGTACTTATTAAGTCCTTAATTAAGAAATTTTTTAGGCGACAGTAGTGAAATCTGGCGGCAAAAAGTGAAACCGTAGTAGAAAATGCAATGAATACGTTAACTATTGGATAGAAAGAGATGGAACAATTTGACGTTACAGAAAAATATAACCGCAAAATGTTGTCAAGTACGTAAAATAGTTACGAAATACGTAAAATAGTTCAAGTGATAAACCTATAAAAAGTGAAGTTCAGTGAAGAAACTAAAGTGTAATTTAACAATTTTGCTTGCATTTTGATTTGGTTAGTATAACCTAAGACTTTCTTTTCGTTCGTAAAGACTTTAGAAGCTATTCTTTCGAATAGCTTGTAATCCGGGAATGTTATTTCGCCCACAAATTTCCCAAAAGCTGTTAAATCTTTTCTCTCAAGCCCTGACCTTGCGATACGGAAGCGTAAATTTCTAACAACTGCCCCATATATGTTAAACCTTGATATAAAAATGTATGTTCTATAGGCATTAAGGTAATTACTTAAAAAATACTTACTTAGACGAAAGTCCTTAATTAAGTTACGTAGTGAAAATGCACTGGTAAAAATAAAAGGGTCAAATTGACCCTTTTCCAAAGGATGGATCATATTTGACTCTTTGAAAGGGTCACCAGGTACCCTTCGAAAGGGTCACGGTTTTGACATCTATTTAATTCCGGAATAAACGAATTAAAAAACAATGAAAAAGTGATCTTTGGTGTTCGCTCAGATGAGAGAAATATGATATCAGTAATAAGTTTACAATAAAATATGATTATTCGTGATAAATGTGCATACTAAATTTCAAGAGATACAAAAGTGAACCTTTCAAAGGGTCAAATACGATCCATCCTTTTGAAAAGGGTCAATTTGACCCTTTTATTTTTACCAGTGTGCTTTTTATATCTTTAATACTTAACTATGGTCGTACTTAAGTATGGATTTTTACAAGGAACTTATAGACTTGTATATTTTACGGTTTTTCGAGTGGCATTGGGCACCTATGCTCAGAAGAGCTCTTACGGCGTTATCACACTTGCACATTAAAATTTTAATGTGATTCACATTAATTGTCGCTTGTGAGCGTCCACATATGTTATTTGTGTCTTTGAGTCACTTAATATTTGGGGTTTTTCAATTTATTGATAAAGAAGTGGACTTGGCTTGCCAAAATAAGTTTAAATTTACCTAAAGCATAAATATTTTTCACATTAAAAAATTAAAGAGAAAATCGCATTAATTTTTCGCATTAATGTAATCAATTTATATCAAATTTTGCGGGCCAAGTCTACCTTTTTATCAACAAATAGATCAAATTTTGAATATAAAATGATTCAAACACACAAATTACACATTTGGACTCTCACAAGCGACAATTAATGTGAATCATATTAATATTTTAATGTGCAAGTGTGATTTATTACAATTCATTTTCCTTGATAACACATTGGTCAATAAGTCTGTAGATTAAGTAAGAAAAAATTTTTTTTTGTCAAATTCGATTACATTTGTCAAGATACGTTAAAAGTCGATATAACGTTTTCAACGATAACGCAAATTTTTTTATCCCGTCTAAAGAAAAGTTTTCGAAAACTCTCCAAAATAGGCCATAATTTCAGATTTTAGTTCGTCATTTGAGGGAAATCTCTAATCGGTGAGCCATTTATTTGGATAAAACTCCCTTGAGTTCTGGTCTTGCGAATATGGCGACTGAAGGACCAGTTCAAAACCAATTTCGTGCAATTTGGTTCTTTTTTGGTTTTTCGGTTTTGGTCCAAAAAAGTGGGCAAATACGGCAGCCATTGCGTGCGAAGAGATTCTTTATACCCAAAATATCATGTAAGATGTTGAACAAACGATCATATGACATTTTTGCATTAGGTAACTCCCTAAATTTTACTTTGGGGTCGTACAACACAATTTCATTGAATTTTCGATGTTTTGGGAGTCCAGATCATTCAGCGCCATTTTTGTTTGTTGTGCTACAATGAAAGTCCGAAAACCAATTCTGAATCATCCTACCTTACGGTGAAGAGTCTGGTTAATAATTATGCACCTTATATTGGGTTTAGGTTATCGTTTTCTTACGTAAATAAAAATGCCCGTCAAATAATTTCGTCAGATATATTTTAGATTTCTGCAGAAAATCTGCCGAGAAATCGGTAGATATTCCTACGAATTTTATTTGGGCTTGGGACAAAATTCGTCAGAAATTTTGGCAGATTTTCTGACGAATTCTGGTGCACACTCTGACGAATTTCTGTAGATATTTTGCCGATTTTCTGTAGATTTTCCTACATTCCAGACTTTCCAGACAGATGTATCAGAAAAGATGGAATGTTTGTCATTGAATTTTGTTTGCAAAATTCAATGGAGTTATTATTGGTGATGTAACAGTGTTTATATAAAATAAAGAATTCTGCGACGCCGTGTTATAAGTACAGAATAGTGAAGTGATAACTTTAAGCACAGTGTCGACGTAAATTTCGTGTTTTTGTATCATTTCATGGGCGATTTTTAAGAAATTAGTATTTTTGCCTTGAATCATTTTACTCATCTAAAATGTTTAATCGGTAATGCTTGTTAAGCAGAGCATACCATTTTCTTTGTAACTGATGCAGTTTCTTGATAAATCAACAATATTTTTGTTGAGAAAATGGACATTATGCAGATTTTTTATGCAGAAATTCTGCCGAGAATCTGCAGATTTTCGGAAGAATTTCTGCCGAAAATCTACAGATTTTCTCTGAATGTACTAGAATATACCGTTACAATTCAAAAAACCTCCGTTTAAAATCGGCAGGTAGAGCAATGATTTGACGGGTGTATAATCAAAAAACGAAACTAAGACTTTTCCATTAAAAAAAGCTTAGGTTTATTAATTCTAAAAACTGCAACTTGAGAACCAATGGCCCTCCGATTGCTGTCAAATTTTGACACATATCATTTTAAAGATGGCTGATTAGAGATATATTTAAGTTTTTTGATAGTGGTTCCATCTGTGCATCAGTCTACGGACTTATTGATCGACGCGACATGTTAAATGATAGGATATGATAATAACTCAGTTGGTATCAAGGGGGTGACATTAATTTTGAAAAATGCGACCAGTATTAGTGTAATTTTTTTCCTGTTTTCGCATACATTTAACTAGATATCTCCAAGCCTTATAAGATTAATTGTGGGCGTGGCCTATTTTTAACGAGCATTGTCGGGCTCATATTAGAACTACATCGATTGCAATGTTTTGCTTAGGTAGTATGTAGTATCCCATTAATTATATACATTGACAATGCAGACAATTAAAGTATGCTCAAACTTCCGCAGTGGGCGTGGCTTAAAATTACCTCTTGGGTGAATTTTCATGGAAAGTCCATTTGCACTTTTCTAAAGCATAAGGGAAATGAAATAATAAACTCCACGGTCATCTGAAACTTATCATAAATCCTCTGGTTTTTTTTATTTTAAATGTACTTAACTTTTAGATAATAAATTCGAAAATAATTAAATAATGTTCTAAAATTGATCATATTGATCACCGCGATCACAGCTGATCGATGAGGAAGGGAGTTCCCGCCAGAAAATCCTCACCCTTTATTAATTGTTCACCTGAGCATGAACACGATTGAGTTCAAAAATCATCGTTGGGCTGTTCGCTTCCGAAGATGATGATGAATGTGGCGGGGGATTACCGTTACTTTAAAAGGTGACTCGCGCGATCAGAAGAGCCCACAGTTGCTCATCAGTGTCTCATTTGTGTTGATCGTTTGGGAGGAAACAAGACAAAATTCCACGTTGAAGATGATCAAGAGAATTTTCAAATCACTTCTCCTGGTGATCTTCATTCAAGTGATCTGTGCTGAGAAATCTAGTGGAAAGTCCGAAGGTAATTCTGTGATAGATCTCAAAGGAAAAGTGCCAGTGGATAATTCATGTTATTTCTTTTTTGGTGATGAGAAGATGTCTGGAAGCAGGATCTTAGTGATGCCTTCCAGATTAATCCCTCAACTCACGGACTGGAAAAGGTGCATTTGAGATGTGGATCTAATGCAATGGTTGTGGAATTGGAGACTGAGAAGGAATTCACGGGAGTGATGTACACTCGAGGGAGTTTCTATAAGCAATCCGAGCCATGCTTTGCTAAGCCACAGCCTGGCAGGAATGCCAAGAAGCTCACTCTCAAGTTCCCCCTGGATCAGTGTCAGACGGTTAAGGATGGAGAGCTGTACAGCAATGTGGTGATCGTGCAACACGAGCCGGATCTCGTGATGCCCGGAGATGCGGCATTTGCCGTGGAATGTGACTTCAGGAAATCTCGCGATCTCACCGTAAACGCCGAAATGCAGACAAAAGACAGGTAAAGATCACTCTCGATCTCAAGATCAAGATCACTCCCCAATCACCAATTGCACTCACCTGCACGATTTCACGAGTTCACGCAATGCATGAATTGTTTGTTTGTTATTTTGGGAAACTCAATTACACAGTGAATTGGTGGCAAGTGGATCGAGGATCAGTCTGACCAGTCCTGATCCATCCTACAAACACGATCGAGACAGTGTTGCCGACACCGTGTTCAATCAATCGCACCAAGTCACTTTCGTGCCAAATCAAATAATCTCAGACGACGCCACGGATGAGAAGAAAGTGCGAGGAACTGTTGAATCAGTCAAGCTTGAGCTCTAAGTCAAGGTCAATAGATCCTCAACTGATCAGTCGCGATCACTTAAAAATTTAACTTTTTTTTGGGATTTCTTTGCAGTCCAAACTCCAAAAATATGGGCCATTTGATCGTTTAAGAGACACCGCCTGGTAAGTCCATCTTCTCCCCATCGATCGAGAGTTTAAGGATTCTGTGTACTTTAGTGTTTAAAATGTGATAACTTAAGAGATCAATGTAATTTATAAAATAAAATTAATGTACAGAATTGTGGAGCTCGTATCACTGAGAAAAAAAACGGGGATGCGATTAACTTTTTTTCCTCATAAGTTTAACACTTTTTAGGTGTAAAAATATATCAACATTTTTTAATGTTAATTTTACACCTTTTTAAGTGTAAAATTGATATGAAAAAAGGTAACTTAAACCCCTAATACACCTAAAAAGTATAATATTTACACCGATTTCGGATCAATACTGCAGGGTAAAATGAACATTTCCGGAATGCCATTTTAACTTCTTCAGATTTCTCTCAGTGTAGTTAAGTTTCTAGGATAAGATTCTTTTTCTGCACAGGTTCAAAGGTAAGTTAGAAAGGATCTAAAGTTCTGGCGCAAGTTTTGTGGAGATGATTTTGGTAAATATTTGTCGAAAAACGAATGTCCACTCCCCTGACACAAGATAATAAAGATACAAATAAATCTTAAAATGGTTATAATTCCTGTTCTTGTTGACCGAATTTGATCGTTGATGATGCATAAGAAAGGTATTGGTAAATTAATTATTCAGGCCTCTATTTTGCCCCTTATTCTGAGATCAAGATTTCAAAGCGGATCTCACCTTAAACAGTCTTTATAATTTTTCAAGATTTTAAAATCTGTGCTTTAGTGCTTTAAAATCTTTATCTGCGCATTCATTGTAAGTTTTGAAGCTTTCAAAGCATTGATAGACAGCTAATTTTTCTGGAATTGGGTATAATACGATTTTGTCCTGATGAAAAATATATATTTAAAAAATGTATAGTTCAGTGCTCGTTCTGAATTTGGGCTTGAGCAACACATAAAGGACAGGTTGAAAAGTTTACTATCAAAAAATCTTTCTTTATTAGGGGTAAGTGTGCCAAATTCCGGCCGGCTTGCAATTTCGGCCACCTTTTTTGTTCCTCGAATTTCCATGAACTTTTAGATTTTACGTACTCTAGAGATTATACAATGTAAAAGAATAACAAAAAATGTAGCTTCGACAAACGAGATGACGTGAAAAAGATATTGGAAGTTTTCCCGAAGGGCAAGGAACTATGAGAATGAAGGTGGCCGAAATAGGGCACCAAAGCTATGTCTATATTTTTATTCATTTTAAAATGTATTAAGAATGATTTTAGAGTAAATAAAGACGGTAAACACTTTATAAGGTTCCAAGCAACACTATTTCAGAAGAAAGAATAAAAAAAATCAATTTGTATTTAAAATATTATATTTCAAAATTGAGACTTTGACGCTTGCATGCAACTATGCCGAAATTTGGAACACTTACCCTATACTGCTCGTTATTCTGAGATCAAGATTTCAAAGCGATCCTATCTTAAACAGTCATTATAATTTTTCATGATTTTAAACATGGTCTCAAGGGGTTTTAAAATCCTTATCTCCGCTTTTATTGAAAATTTTCAAACTTTTAAAGGATTGATGGACAGCTCATTTTTCTAATTATTCTGGATTTGTATATACTGGTGTTATTCCAATGAAAAATTAACATATTCTTTTTTTTTTTAGCAATTTACTGTTCTCAAGTGCTTCTGCATTATCGACTTTTCTTTATATTGGTTCCTGTCTCAACTGTTTTCTCTAGTCCACGCCGTGTTCTAAAATCACTAAAACAGTCGTAACTGGAACCAAGAAAAGTCGATTATGTAGAAGAGCTTGGAAACAGTAAAGTGTTAAAAAAAAAAGGGACAGATAATCCTAACCGGCTTATTGTAGGTGAGATTCTTAATGTGAGCTAACTCGAAATGTACGCAAATTCGATTTAGAGCTGAAGTTGGGGGACACCATTCAGTTATCTTGAATCAAATTCGTGAAATTATACAAATTTTGTATTAAAACCAAAATATCAAGGATTTGGATGGACTGACAGAAAAGTGATATATGGGTGAAATGTAGACCAGAATGTTCTCTATAATTTTGCCATAGAACTTGATCTCATCGATTACTCAGAAGCCGAGATAATCGAGGTTTTTTGTTTCTTAACTCGTTTTTTCATCCAGAGTGCCCCAAGTGTTCATTTGTTGAACTTCAACTATATCAATGAATTGTTGTATTTTATGAGACTTTCCATTTAAAACCCTATTTTAAGTGTCTTGGTCGAGCAGAAGCAGTCGAATTGGCAACTGAGCGGTTTCAAAGCGTTATTGTTGGAAAAGTCAATTTTTTAACAATTAAACGCCAAAATCGGAAAGATAGCGTAATCAGAGCGGAAAATGATGTATGGACGAAATGTAGACATAATGTCCTCTACAAGTATGTCGAAGTAATCATCAAAGTCGGTTGAGCGACAGTCGAGATAATTGAGGTTATGTGATATTGAAATTGTTTTTCGACTGTGGCGCCCCTGGTGTTAGTCCCATGAAGTTCAAATGTTCTAGAAAACCGGTTTAACACGGTATAACCACACTTTTGTCACCTACATAAGCCTTACTTGTAAGGCATAGGAAAGCTATTGATGCATTTTTATGGCTTTTAAGGATGCCTTACATAAATACACATGTAAAGCATTTGTAAGCAACTTCTGTGAAACTATAGTAATAAATACATGTAAACTGTAAACCATAAGAAATGCATTCATGTAAAGCATCCCAGAAGACAAAAAATGCTCTAGGTAAGCCTTAAAAAGGACCATCTGTAAGCCATACGTTAAACTAACTTTTACGGACGCCTAACATTGTATAACAACTTTTTTGTCACATACGTAAGCCTTAGATGTAAGGTCGACGAACGCTTGTCATGAAAAGCATTCGTTTCAAAACTTGAAGTGACTCTCATTAGAAAAGTCACTCTAGAATATGATCATAAGAATCATATTCATAATCATTCATCTTAAAAGTAGGTTTTAGTTAAAATAAGCCCCACTGATGAATAGAAATAAAATAATTCAACTGAATCTTTATAGGAGGACTTCGGTGTAGCTCGCATGAATTATATTCTTAAAGTGAAAATTTCTAGTAAGCCATTCGTAAGGCATACTTATGTCTCACATGATAATGTATTCTTCATAAAATTTACATGTTGATTATTTTGAAAACAATACGTAGTAAAACTTTCATAATGATTTATTGTCGAAGAAGGGAAAGACATACACCCTGCTGTACTTATGCCTTACATGACATTATAAACTTTCATATAACCTTATTTCTAAATTTGATGAAAGCAAAACATGGTAATGCTTTAGGATAGTTTACGTGTTGATTAAAAGAAAGCTTTACACCTTACTTTACTTAAAAATTGAAAAGCCTTGCATGATGGTGTACCCTTTCATATACCTTATATAGTAATATTACGAAAGCAATACATTGTAAAGCTTTTGTATCGTTTACATGTTCATTGAAAGAAAGCCTTACACTCTGCCTTACTTATTTTTTACATGATAGTGTACGCTTTCATATACCATACATGTTAGTCATTTTGAAAGCAATACACTTGCAAAGCTTTCGTATGGCTTGCATGTTGTGTTGAAAAGTAAGGCTTACACGGAGCCATACAAATCACTATCATTTACATGCCTTACATGTAAGTTTTACTTTCGCTGCTGGGATTTTACTAACTTTTAATAACCTTGTGCTTAGTTTTATGTGAAAATATGAAAATCCGGATTTGAGTTCCCTTTACTGTTTAGCCGAGACACTGAAATTCAGCAGTTGTATGCACACTAATTTGATGCTTTATGTGTCCGGCAACCCTCTTAGATCAATAAAATTTCATGAAATCAAAAATCGCGTCCTTTTCTTACCTTTTTTTAAATTCAATTTGGTGTGATGTTTAATAGAAGAAGAAGAATGCGAAGGAGTAGGATAGACATACGCAGATCTTTAGAGAAGGAAAGGTACACGAATATTGATTTTATGAAATTTTCCTGATCTAAAAGGTGTGCTGGAGCCGCCGGAACCATTACAGAGGAATTTCGAATGATTAAACTTCGAATGATTAAATGAATGCATGAAATGACGAAAAATGAAAAGAAAAATCAAATTCTCTTGTTTGTTTTATCAATTTTAATTGCAGCAATATTTTTTCTCACATTATTTCTTCTGCCTTTCCCACAATCATTTTTTCTCTATCGCGATCTTTAAGAATCCTTGTTTTTTAAATTCTTTTTTTTTATTTTTTTTTTTAAATTTTTAATATTTTCTCTATCTCACAGTTTTTTCTGTACACTTTACAAATCTCCTTTGTTGTTTTATATAATTCTTTAGATCGCTGATACCTCTCTTTTTTTTTTGTTCGAGAGAAAGTCAATGTGGGATTGACTTCAATCTTCAAAGTGATCTGTCGTTAAGAAAATTTATTTGCATTCCTACTAAACTTAATTAATAAATTGTAAATAAAATAATGAAAGTACTTAGTGTCCTTTTTATTCTCCTTCATATTTCACCGTTTTCTTATAGTCTCTTTTTCGCACTATTCTGTGGATTTTTCTTTTTTTTTTATCTTCATTTAAATACACTTCCGATGATCTTTCTTATGAAGATCATCAATTTTCTTTAAATATTTTCATTATGTCGCCTAGTATTTTTTTTCTTGTTTAATTAATAATCATCTGTATTTTCTTAAATATTTCTTGCAAGTTATCCTAATATTTATATTTTTTTCCTTTCTCGCTTTTGATAAACTTTTTACTTTGTCAAAAAAAACAGGATTTTAAATAAAAATCGAAAAAATAAGAAATTAAAACAAAAAAAAACTGAAGTACACAATGATTTTTAAGACAGAGACACAAAAATGTTAGGATTTCTATCAAATATTTAAAAAAAAATGTACTTAAAGATTGAGAAATTGTTTTTTAAAAGTACTTTTTAGCGCCAAATCCTTTTCTCACTATCTACAAAAATATTTTTATTTTCTTCTTTTGCCGTTGTTAATTTTAAAATTCTTCTTATGGGCTTTTCTCCAATATTTCTTTTTGTACTTTAAAGCATTACTATTATTTTATTTATTTATATTTTTTTTTTATTTAATTTCACTAGGATTCTGTTTTATTTTCTGTATTTTATCCATTTATTAAAAGTTTTCAACATCTTATTCAGTAGCTTTCTTTTCTGTCTAACAAGAAGCATTGCTTTATTGTTTTAGGATTTATTTCTCCTTGATAAATTGTTCCTTTTTTATTTTTTTGTTTTTTTTTTTTTAATAGGTTTTTTCTTTATTTGTGTGCTGCGCGATTTAATATGGCACAATAAGTGTTGGTAACGGATAAAAATGTTATTTTTAAAATTGTTTTTTACCTTTTCAGAAGATATTTTGTGAAGTTTTCGATTTTTTTTCAGCTTCTATGCCATGCTTTATGTACAAAAAAGTTTTTTTTCTTTAATATTTTTTTTTACATTATTTAGCTTCACAGTGTTTATGGAAAAATTCTGCAAGTGCTTTCCGGAAAACAGGGTGAGGAATTGATCAAAATTAATCAATTGACGAGGGATGGTGAACAAGTGGCTCTCATAGTGGACCTTGAGCGACTCATTAATTTATTGATTCTGATCTTGTGTCAAAAAATCGGTACGATCTCTGCAAAAAGGATCGGTAGATCAGTACGATCTTTGTAAAGGATCAATAGAGCGACACGATCTTTGGAAAAGATAGCACGATATTTGCAAAATAAGAGCAAATCAATAGATCGGAACGATCTTCGTAAAGATCGTTAGATCGACAAATCGATCTAACTCAGTATGATCTTTAAGGAGATCGAAAGATCATTACAATCTCTGTATAATCCAAGCAAAGGATAGAACAGCACGATATTTAAAGAGATTGATAGATCGCAAAATCGTAACGATCTGTACATGAGATCGACCGATCGACAGATCGACAGATCGATAGATCAGTACGATCTTTGTAAAGATCGACAGATGGAATGATCGGAATGACCATTGTAGAAATTGACAGATCGAAAGACCAGAACGATATTTGTAAATGATCGACAGATTGAAAGATCTTTACTACGATCTTTGTAGAAATCGACTGATTGACATTGCTAACACAATCTTAAAAAAAAGAGTGACATTTCGCACAATCCTTATAGAAATAGAGCGATCGAACCATCAGAACGTTATTAGCAAAAGAACTGCAGATCAACCGATCTGCACGATCTTCGTAGAAACCGACAGATCGATATTTCAGCACAATCTTTGTAAAAGATTGACGTTTCGCACAATCTTTATGGAGATCGACAGATTGAAATATCAGAACGATATTTGTAGAAGATTGAGAGATCGATAGATCTGCAAGATCTTCATAGAGAACGACAGACCGAAAAATCGTTACGATCTCTGCTAACGATTGTTATTAATAAACCAGCATGATCTGTAAATAAATCGAGAGAATAGAACGATTTTTGCAAAAAATCGGCAGATGGAAAGACTGATTCGACCCTTTTAGAGATCGACAGATCTACATTTCAGCATAATCTTTGTAAAAGATCGACAATTTTTATAATCTTTGCTGAGATCTACAAATGATTTGCAAAAGATCGGAGAATAGATAGATCAATACGATTTTTGTAGAGATCGACAGATGGAGTGATCGGAACGATCCTTGTAGCGATCGACAGATCGACATTTCAGCACAATCTTTGCAAGAGATTGACGTATCGTACAAGCTTTGTAGAGATTGACAGATCGAAAGATCAGAACGATATTTGTAAAAGATAGGAATATCGATAAATCTGAACGATCCTTGTAGAAATGTAAAAATCGACATTTCAGCACCATCTTTGAAGAAATCGTCGATTTGCAAAACCCTCGCAGAGATCTCCAATTCGAAAACAATTAATGATTTGCAAAAGATCGGCAGAACGATAGATCAGTACGATCTTTGTAGAGATCGACAGATCGACATTTCAGTGCAATCTTTGCAAAAGATTGATGTTTCGCAGAATCCTTGTAGAGACTGACAGATCGAAAGATCCGAACGATCTTAAACATAGATCGACACATTGATAAGTACAATCATTGAAGAGATTGACAAATTGTAAAATCGGAACGATCTCTTAAAAGATCGACAGATGGATAAATCAGCACGATGTTTGAAAAGATTGAAAGATTAAAGCTATCTTTTCAAAGGATCTGCAGATCTATAGATCAATACGATTTTTGTAGAGATCGATAGATGGAATGATCGGAACGATCCTTGTTGAGACCGACAGACCGACATATCACTGCAATCTTTGTAAAAGATTGATGTCTCGCACAATCCTTGTAAAAACTGACGGATCGAAAGATCAGAACGATGTTTGTAAAAGACAGGAAGATCGATATATCAGAACGATCTTCGTAGAAATCGACAGATCGACATTTCAGTGCAATCCTTGCAAAAGATTGACGTCTTGGACAATTCTTGTAGAGACTGACAGATCGAAAGATCGGAACAATCTTTACCAAAGATCGACAGATTGATAAGCACAATCTTTGAAGAGATCGACAAATTGTGAAATCGGAACGATCTCTTAAAAGATCGACAGATGGATAAATCAGCACAATCTTTGAAAAGACTGGAGCGATCTTTGTAAAAGATCTGCGGATCGATAGATCAATACAAGTTTTGTAGAGATCGACAATTGGAATGATCGGAACGATCTTTGTAGCGATCGACAGACCGACATTTCAGTGAAGGCTTTGCAAGAGATTGACGTCTCGGATAATCCTTGTAGATATTGACAGATCGAAAGATCAGAACGATCTTTGCAAAATATAGGAAAATCGATAATCTGAACGATCTTTGTAGAAATCGACAGATCGACATTTCAGCACAATCTTTGTAAAAGCTGTAAAAAATTGATGCCTTTGCTGGCGATCTGTCTGTCTGTCGATCTTTGCAAAATATCGACAGATTGATAAACACCATTTTTGAAGAGATCGACAAATCGTAAAGTCATAACGATCCCTGCAAAATATCAATAAATATGTCAATCGTTTTAGAGATCACCAGACGCAAAGATCGAACCGACTCCTGTAGAGATCGACAGATCGACAAATCAGCACAATTTGCAGAAGATCGACAATCGGCCACTCGAGTGAACTGTGAGCCTCACAGTCTTCTACCCCTTGTCATCTACGATTTTCTATATTTAGTATTATTCCCGATTTTTTGTGATTAATTCTGACAATTCCAACCACAAAATTTTAGAACAGCTTTTTTCTTTGAAATGTAAAATGGGAGTGTCCCAATCTTTCATTAATTATTCTCTCGCTATTATTAATAAATTCATTTCTCAGTAATTTATCCATCCGCTTTTTTTCTTTTTTTTTTAGTAAATATATATAAGTTTTTTTTGTGTGTAAAATATACAAGAAAAGGACAATGTGTTATTCTAATCATCATACGCATATCTCTCTTGTTTTCTCTCTATCATCAAATATATATCACATCCTATTTATTGGATTTTTTTTTCATTTTATATCCTTACATTTGTATCTGTTTACTAAAATGATATCTCATTCCAGTTTGTTTTTCCTCCCGGAAATGAACATTATTTGATTTCACATCAATTTGGTGAATTTTCTTACTTGCATTTTTTCATTATCAATTGATTTTATTCTGTATTTTTTTTTTAAATTTTGTTTTTAATCTTCCATAATCGAGGATGGAATATCGTTGTATATCCGAAACTGAATTAGAGAGTTTCATGAAGCTCTTTCACTCAGGATTTTTTTTATTTATTCATTTTTTGGGAATTTTTTGTAGTGGAAAGTTTTAAAGTGTCCATTTGATTAGGTAGTCGACATTGGTACGTTTTGCTGAAAGTCCCGCCTTTTGAGAGTTTTAAGCCCCTCCTTCTTTGAGAGTTAAGGCCAAGTGAAAGCAAGATTTCACGATTTTCAATATTTATCAATTTATATTAAACAATTCATCAGTATTTTCTTCCGAAGTTTTGCCTGAGAACTGTATCCATGAAAAAATAAACCACGCCCCTACAAAACTTCTTTGGTCAAAGAGGATTAATTGGGAATCTTTTATAAGACATTTAAAATTGAAATTAAAACGTTGGAGTTTATTTTTTATAACTAGATACGCACAAACTGTGTATGCTCTAGAGGATAAATGCCACGCCCCTTAATTCCACGTATTGCCACGCCTCTTCTGAAATTCCATTAACTTCTTTGCATTGCAACCCATTCAAAGTTAATTATTTTATCTGGATGTTTAATAATATTTTCCAAAAATCATTTAAACTTCATTGTTTCTTAATTAATATTATTCAATGTGAGGAAGTAGGGAGGATAGGTAAATGAAGCCACGCCTATTTGTTTGTATCTGTATTCATCCAATGCCCTTGCTATTTCGTCAAATCCAATAATTAAATACCTAATCCAAAAACTACTTAAACTTTCATTGTTTTGTAAAATTTTGGAAAATTATGAAGCAGGGAGGATAAATAGTATAAGCCAAGCCCACTTATTTGAACAAATTGATTGTATT
Organism: Phlebotomus papatasi; assembly: GCF_024763615.1. NCBI lineage: Eukaryota > Metazoa > Arthropoda > Insecta > Diptera > Psychodidae > Phlebotomus > Phlebotomus papatasi. Next base: position 109,984,950 of record NC_077222.1, on the reverse strand, counting down.
TAAGCTCATCAAAAGGACACAATATTTCTCGAACTCCAATGATTTAAGATCTGACAAAAAACCATTTAAGCTCAATTGTTTCGTAACATTGATAGAAATTAGGTCCCATGGAAGGAAACTAAAATAAGCCACGCCTTCTTCTTTATATTTGAGCTCATGAAAGGAACCCAATATTTTCCGTACTTCAATTATTTATTATCTGATCCAAAAATCATTAAAACTCAATTGTTTTGTAAGATTGATGGAAATCAGGGAGGATGGGAAGAAAATAAAATAAGCCACGCCCTTCTGTTGGTATTTGAGCTCATCCAAAGGGCATTATATTTCTGATATTTCTCTAGCACCAATTATTCATTATTTGACTCAAATATAGCATAAAGTCCAGTCAGTGACGCGTATGGTTCATAAAAGCAAACGACAACTTGAAGAGAATATATTAAGCCACACCTTTTCTAACGCCACGCCCACTTTTTTTCCATTATCCTCACCAGAAAACTTTTTTTATCCACAGTTATCTACATTTTAAATGTAGTAATTTTTGTAAAAGTCACTTAATTTTCTTTTTTAAACGTTTTCTGTAGGCGTGGTCTATTTTTCTTGCAACAGTTGTGACTAAGAATTAGTTGGTCGTGGCTCTTTCCTTGGTTCTTTGAAAAAAATATCTGGTAAATAATCTCGTAAAAAAATTGTAAAATAAGTCAATTTATATGGAAAAGTAACAAGATGTTTGGCTATCCCTGTCGCCATTGGGATTCTCGTAAAATCTTTTCATTTTCAACAAGATTTCCTGTTAAAACCGAATCCACCAAAATTAATTAACAAAATTCTTCTAAAAGTTTTCTCAAAATCTGGTTTTCATGGTAATTTCTCAATAGATGGCGTTGCAAAATATATCGTTTTCTTTTCCATTTTTATCCCTTTCTCTCAAAATGGTCTTGGAATATTTTCTGTCAAATTGTTTATCAATTTTGTGGATATAATAATCAGGATTTTCATGCTTTTTGTTATATATAGCAATTATACGCCGGTATGCTGTCTGCAGGAAATGGTTAAATAGGACTTTAGAGACCATTTCCGACTAAAAAATCGTCATTTCTTGGTGAATAAAAAAAGAATACTGACAAAACTTTTACAAGATTTTGTATATTATTAGTAAAAAATGTGCAGTATCCGCTATCAACAAGATATCTTGTTGAAAATGAAAAGATTTTACAAAAATCGCTATGGCGACAGGGGTAGCCAAACATCTCGTTACTTTTCGGGGCAACGAGATTTTACAAAACTTTTACGAGCGATTTTTATCAGAGTTAAGATTCTCACAGTCCACTATAAAATATTGAAAAATTGCTGTAAAAACTTTAATTTTGACCAGAACTCCTGAAAGGGGCGTGGCCTAAAATTCTTTTATTCCGCAGGAACTGCCTGAAAACCCAATAATGCCGACAAGTCTCTTAAAACGATGAGATCAAAAATTTTATCCAATAAAAGTTGGATATTATTCCCGATCAAATGGACATTTCAAAAGAAAATCCACCACAATCTGTTTCGGAGGAAGAAAAAATTTTAAAAAAATCAGAGGGTTTCTTTGGATAACAAATTTGTGACGACGACAAGCGACTAAGGCACTAAAATATGCGGCCTTTATTTTTTTCAATATTTATTTATTTAAAATAAAAACATTGAGCGTGATTTTGATTGAAAACCTCAAATTTCTCCTTAAAATTGCATTAAAAACCACAGAAAGGGATTGAAAAAAAAAGTTTGTCAATTGGATAAAAAATGTGATTTAAAATAGAAGAACAGCAAAAATTTCTATCATCCGTGTTTATCCCAGTTTGCGGGACTAAGTCTCATGCTCGTAGGCCAATGTCGTCGTGTGAAATATCTTGTCAAAGTCCCCCAATCACTAAACCCTCTTTGATACTTTCCCTTCCCTTTTAGAAAAAAATGTCCTAGAGTCCCGGAGGAAGAATTATTTTTTTGTTCTTATTCACTCACCATGGCGACTTCCCTTGTAATATTTGTCGAATTGATTAAATTCTGTCCAGCAGATTCTTCATTGAGACTTCGCGTTGGTGAATCACAAACCTTCACCCTTTCCTCCGGCTCAATATGTTCCGTTGTCATCTGTGGCTCTTCCGCTGACTCCACAGACACCCTGTCAGGCTCATCTTCCTCTTCCTCTTCTTCCTGGGCCTCTGTGGCCTCCACAACAGGCTCCACTGCCTCCACATTCACCACAATTTCCTCCTCTTCAGCAATGTTGTCAATACTCCTCGATCCCGATGCACTATTGGAATCCCCTCGACTACTGCCCGTTGACGCCTGCCTGGCCAAATCTGTCGCCCTGACAGACTGCTCCGTGCCCCCGATACCCTCCCCGCAGGGACGCAGCACGAGATAGAGCAGAATGTCCGAGAGGGAGATGATGCCGATGACTTTGTCATTTTCATCGACAACGACTAGACGATGGACTTCTGCCCTTACAATTCTCTCCATTATCGTGTACAGTGTCTCATCCAGATGACACTTCTGGACACCCTCAAACCATGCATTCCTGTGCTCATTGGCCTTCTTCAGGGACACATCCAAGTCATTGTACGTCTTCTCGGCTGCTAAATTCTGCATGCAAAAAAAATCAAAAGAAAATCATTCCCATTTCCCTTCCGGGAACCTTTCAAGAAAAAACTGATTAAATTTTACAGGTTTACCGGTTCATAAATAAATTTAACCGATTTATAAATATTGGAATCTCTTCCTCAAAGATTAATAGATTCTTGTGAAAAAATGTAACTGACTAACAAAAGGATTTGCCATCCAGAATTTAAATCGAGAAAGAGTATGGGGGAAAATATTATCAAAATCGACGCGATGTCAAAGTTTTCCTCCACTGAGAGAAATCCGAAAAAGTTAAAATAACATTCCGGAAATGTTAATTTTACCCTGCATTATTGATCCGAAATCGGTGTAAATATTATGCTTTTTAGGTGTATTACGGGTTAAAGTAACCCTTTTTCATGTTAATTTTACCCTTAAAAAGGTGTAAAATTAACATTAACCCATTCAGTCAATGTATTAGAAATACTTGAGATAGAATGTTCATATTTTGGGATAAATTTCTTACAGATTAATAGATGAATTTTCTGAAAAGAAATTTTTTTTATCTATTATGGGGGCGCGGGGAGCTGCTGTCAAACACACGCCTTAACGGTCACTGAATTTAAATTCTTTACAGTCATTCATTACAAACTCTATTGATTTAGATAGACTAACTATCCAAGAACATAAATTGACAACCAGAATTCAAATCAGAAAAGAGGATGAAGGTCAATTTTAACAAATTCGACGGGATGTCGATTTTTCCGTTCGCCATTTTGAGCAAAAATTTTGCAAGACCTTCCGCGAAGCAAGAAAACAATAACAAAATGTCTTTCCATCTCTGTCGGACTATTTTTCCCAAGTAATTGAAGAACTAAAGTTATAAAAATCCATTCCCGACAGCAATTCAGATAAAAACTGCCCAGGAATAAATCATCTAAAATCACTCAATTTGCGTTTGATGTATAATACCATGGTAAGGAATGGGTTAAAAAATGTTGATATATTTTTGCACCTAAAAAGTATTAAAGCTATGAGGAAAAAAAGTTAATCGCACCCCCGTTTTTTTCTCAGTGTCGATATTTCAATATTTTTTTTGGCTTTGTTGTTTTATTCCCGTCGACATTCTAGGACCGAAGTGAATAAAAATCCTTTTCAGACACCAATTGGAATATTAATTGCACGGAAATACATTATTCAAAATCGTTTAGTTTGCAATATGCTCACGGTCTTGTGTTCAAAATATTCAATATCGAATATCATCGTTATCATCACATGAAGTTGTTATATTCTGAGATGTTGTAGAACTTCACGAAAACTATCAATGACCAAACAGGGCTTTGGTAGAATTAAAGTAAGAAGCTTTGAAAGTGCATAGTGGTGTCTACAAACTAGAAGCAATTTTCGTTAAAAAGAGGGGTGGCAAAGCGTCCCAGGCTTTGCGAAATGCTCGAACTCGTGACTTAGATGCTATACCTCAAAAGTACTTTCGTATCATTTACCGTTTACCGGTACTTAACCGATTTAAATCGATTCATAAATCACTCAACAGATTCCACAAAATAGTTTAAAGAGTAATAAAAATTATATTGGAACAAAAATTACTTATCGGTAAATAATCGGTTCATTACCGATTTGAACTGACTTATAAATCAGTCAAAATATTTCCCAAAATACACCTCAGGAGTAATTTAATTGAATTTCGTATAAAAATTATTTATCGGTTATGAACCGGTTCATTACCGATTCAAAACCGATTGGAACTGGTTCAGTTTTGTCGGAAATTCCAAGACCTTTCCAACGACCTCAAACATGACCCCATTTGCTTGATAAATGCGCTCTCTAGTGTCTTTTTAAACTTTGAGATTGAAAAACCGTTATTAGGAATAATTCAACGGCATTTTCGTATATGGACGAAATATCCACCTGGGTAATCTATAAAACATATCCAAAAATGAAAAAAATCCGTGCGATTTTTTTCGAGAAATCCCAAAAAAACATGGTTTTGGAGGAGAAGGGGAGGGGTGGGGGGAAAATGAGGGGCATGTTAACGATCCTTAGGTCCCCTGGAGGTCCCAGTCCCAAGTCTCTATCTCTAACCGTTTGGCCTCTAGAGCTGCTGACAGCCGGACGGACAGACGGACAAACCGCGTGACGACATTTCTCAGAAATCGTCTGAAACGTGAAGATTTGTTGACAAAAGTGGTCTCCGGGGGGTGAAAAGTGGAAATTTTGGGAGGTGAAAAAATCGAGGGATTATGGGGATTATATTATATAACTGTCTTTTCTAAAAAAATGTAACGTTCAAAAAAAAACGTGTTAAAGTTCTGAGGAAAAAAGTTAATCGCACCCCCGTTTTTTCTCATTGTAAAAGCTTCCTTAAAGTACTCCAAAAAACTACTTTGAAGTTTTTAATATTAGATTTTGTGTATCAATTCTTTCAAAAATCACGATTAGTTAATTTTCAATGGAAATTGAATGATTTAGGGTTTTTTGAAAAGCTCATAAAGTTCAATAAAAAACATTTCAGGTCAGCCAAAGCGCTTTCTTTGGATGGAAATACCGGAAATCGGTAGTTTTTCTCTTAACCGATTCTACTATCGGTAAGATCGGTAATTCGAAAAGGGATATTTGTAACTAATCGTTTAGTTACTAAAATATATCAGTTTTGAAGAACTCAGTGTAAATCTCAAAAATCTAAAAATTAAAAGTTGAAGTAATTAAAATCAACTTACAATAACATCGAACTTTGCATAAATATCGACTAGACGACCCTCAATGTCCACAAGGGGAAGGGCAGACACTCTCCTTTCCACAAATTTATGTAGTGCCATAATGATGCTGGTATCTTCTGTGGCTGTCTCAATGTTGTCATAGGATCCAATTCTCAGGTCACGCAGTGTCTTTTGCATATACGATGGTTTTGGTAATTCATTAATCTGCCCAAGATAATTGCAAAAATCTATTTTAAAACCCTTCTAAAACCAACTAAAAAAATCCATTCCCTGCAACTTACATAAAGGAAGAGGAACCTCAGAATACGTTTGTGTGTTAAAATGTAGAGAACATTTCCTGTTAAGGGATCAATCACTGGTAACCGATGAATTCTATTGTGAATGAGTGTCTTAATAGCGTCAAACAGTGAGGCATCCGGACCGATGCTGACTAAAGGAACCACTTGATTTTTGAGGACATCTATCACACGGCAAAAACATTAATTCAGTAAACGTTCTTCTTTTAATAATCGTTATGAAACTCACCACGCCATGTATCCAATTTATGCTCCTCCAACTGATCCATGGAACAATTTGCTGATGTATAGTACATTTGGAGGATTTTAATAAAGTCTGTTATCGTGAGCATTCCCACAAACTGTTGCTTCTCCGAGTCCCAAAGTGGTGCGGCTCGAACTCCTGCAAAATTGCAGAAGGCAATTCAGGAATAAGAAATGGGATCGTTAAATTTTATGAGGTTAATAATAGCAATAATATGACTGATTCACAGAGCATCAATATGAATTCAGCTAAGTGTTTATAGCCCTAGATTATTGCTTTTTTATCTTAATTAATTATTTTTATTAATTTTATAAGACTGATTTCCAAGTTAAATGAATAATCTTCTAACAGATTTACCAAGACCAAGGCTAAATCAACCAGCAAATGAAGCATTTTTTTTATTATGGATAATTTGTTAAGAAAAAAGCTCGAATTGTGGTTTATTTACTCGAGAAGAGTAATAGCCTTGCCGAAGAACATTACGTTGAACATTTGTATGAAAATTATTATCTCACAATCAGTAGAGAAAAATTAGAGCTCAAAAATATTGTAGTGAATTTTAACCAAATTTGAGCTTTTTCACTTCAAGTTTAATCCCCCATTTACATTGAAAAATTTGTCGAAAAAATTTGTTCGAAAATTTCCAATCCCAAATGAAAAAGATGTGCTTTGATGAGAAAAAGTTCAATTTGATTGTACTTTTTCGTAAAAAAGTTTAAAAATAAATTTTGTGAACAGTTTAATAGCGCCATCTGTGGAGTTTTCTTCTGATACTTGCATGCCAGTAAATTGTCAGCAGAGAAAATATGTACCAGGGATTCCTAGTTTCTGTTTTAAAGTGTTAATAGTTATAATCACCCTTCATTATTTTTTGGCAAAAAGCAAACGAGCAATAAAAAAATGGGCAGTAAAAAATTAAAAATGAGCAGTAAAATATTTAATTATGGTCAGTAAAAAACTTAAATCTTTACAAAAATGGGTCTAATTTATGTATTTAATATTTAAAACTATTGCAGATAGAATGAAAAGCTCTTTATTTTCCTTTTTCCGAAATTTCGACGATAATATCACTGTTTCAAATGTCTTTGTTACTGCTCAATTTTAACTTTTTACTGATCATTTATACAATGTCTTATATTTTGAACTGCTTCAATTTTCATATCAAATCAAATGATTAAAGATATCCTATATCAATGATTTCACAAAGATTTCGATTGTTTCCATTTATTTTGGTTAAGAAACTCAGTCTGGAAAACCAAATGTCAAGGAGATGTTCGAAAACAAAAGTGAGAGATTTTTGCAAGCTTTTATGAATTGAGAATCATAAAAATCTGAATAATCCATTGAAATAATTCATAAAAGCTTAGAAATTAATTTTTGGGAACAGTTGATAGCTCCATCTATCGAGTTTTCTCTCGGCATTTGCATGCCAGTTGAGTGGATTCTCGTCTAAAGGTTTGTGTTTATTTTACAAATTCAAATATTTTACTGTGAAAATGAAATAATTGAATGTCCTGTGATGAAAAATTATGATGCATGCAATAGGAAAAGCTACAAATGACTTGAATTCGATTTGCCTGGAATATTTTTTTACGATAAAGGCGGACATATAGGTCACTAAAATGTTTTAAAAATTGTATGCATCGCTCGATTCAGCGGAATAGTCTTGAAATTGTCACTATAAACTGTAGTTTATAGTGAACACTTCAATGTGTTTTTTTTATTGTGTCCACAACAGCTGGACCGAAAAAACCAGAATATGTTTTAAAATGGGAAAAGTACTGGTTCAATTTTCGTATCAAACGTTTAAGGATGTCCTTACATAGATAATTTCACGAAAGTTTAAATCGTTTTCACTCATTTTTGTTAACAAAAAATAGGAAAACAAAATAAGAATAAATAAATGTGGAGCTCAGAGGCAAAATGACACATATCCTATGGCTAAAGCATAGGATATGTGTCATTTTGCCTCTGAGCTCCACAAATATCAAATAAAGCTCAAATTTTTTATTGTTTGCTCGCAAATGGTGCTTGAGAATTAAAAAATGAGAATAGTTACTAGCGCCTCTTGCGGAAGAAAATAGGACCGTCACATAGATAAAACTTTTTAATTTGCAATTGGCTAAAGGTCGTGTAGCAAGTCAAGCAGAGCATGTGGCCTCTAATAGCTCAGTTGGTAGAGCACTCGTCTAGTTAACGAGAGGTCTCCAGTTCGATTCTGGGTGGAGGCAGGAATTTTTCCTGTCTCCACTGAGAAAAAAAATTGGATGATTTGAGTGTCATTTGCTCTGATTGACGATTTCTCTGTACATAAATACAATTAACATTGAACTAAAGTTCGTAAAATTCTCACAATAAAACTTTTTAGTGTAATTGAATTCTTGGCAAGTTTATTTATTCCAAATAAGATTATTGAGTTCCTAATAGCGTTCTTAAAACAGTGTCCAAAACTCGATTCAAAGAGGAGCTTTTTCACAAGCTTTTATAACTTAAGAAATATTTACGTTAGAATTTTGTCTAGCTATGTAAATAGACGACATAATTTTTAGCACTCGTATTTTTAATTTCTAAAATCTTGCCGAGAGTTTAGTTTTGAAATTTAATAATGGTGCTATAGCAATGAAAAATATAAATGTTTTTTTTAGCACACCACTTTACTGTTCTCAAGTGTTTCTATGTAATCAACTTTTCTTTGTGTTGGTTCCTGTCACGAGTGTTTGGTGGTTTTAGAAGACGTCGAGGACTGGGGAAAATAGTTAAAACAGGAACCAATACAGAGAAAAGTCGATAATGCAGAAGCACTTGAGAACAGTAAAGTACAAAAACACATCTTCATTTTTCATTGGAATAACAACATTAAATCAAAATCGGCATTTTAATTGGTCCAATACTGTTTTACAATATTTAATGATTAAATATAAATAGGAACTTTCATTATTTATAATTTAATGGAAGAATATCGTTTGTTTCTTATATAAGTGGGATAAATTTGTTACAGCAAAAAAAATGTGTACTAGGTTTTGTTTCTGGCTGCTACGCCGAATTTTTCTCACTTTCATTCACTTTCTTCTTTATTTTTTACTAATTTATTTTGACAGGGAGTTGAATGACTTCATTATCACGGCAAAATATCTTAACTCTGAAATAATGAAGTTTAAACAAAAAATTCTGAAAATCAATCTGAGATTGAATACTCTTTCTCCGTGAGAGGGCACTGTTTTCTCTCGCGAGTGGCGCTGGCAACTGTTCTCAATTTTCATTTCTCAATCTTTTAATTGAAACTTTTCCTAATATCCCTAATTAAAAAAAAATTAAAAAGTCATAACTTACCATTGTAAACTAAAGCGTAGAAAGCTTTCTTTACTAGCAATTGAGTATCGAAGACGACCAATTTGGCTGAAGTTGGTATCAGATCATAGCACTTGTGGAATCGGAAGAATTTCACAAAAATCTGTGACTCATCTTCTTCTGCAAGAAATAAAGCAATCAACACCACAAGTTATTTACATAGCTTCTCTAACCCAGAAAAAAATATTGAATTAGGAGAAATGAACATGTGAGAATTTTCATTTATTATATTTTCTTTTAGCATGTCTCTTGTACCTTTCTTCAGTAAATCTGCCAAACATCTCTTCCATGCCTCAGAAATCTGTTCAAACTCTTTAATACTTTCTAGTGGATAAATATCCACAGACCACCAATCCCGAGCACCACCACCCAATACCAAACGCCCAGCATAGTCAGAATAGAAGTGCAATTGCAGCATGTGTCTACTTAGAAATCTGCCACTCTCCAGATGCATTTAATAGCACGCCAGAGACATCCAAAAAAACACTACGAGAGGCGCGGCAGTGAATTAAAAATACTTCACTCAAAAGAACTACGTCACAGTCGTTTTGAAAAGAAGCTTTCAAGACGCTTTCTTGGCAGCTATTCACAAAACAAATCCCCCCATCCAAGGGGTATTTCACTACCGAAACCCGAACTTCAATTCCGCCTTACATAGAAAAAAAATACTTATTAAAATTGTTCGTAAATGTTTGTAAATTCCAACTGGGGACTTACGAAATATTCGTAAATCGAGTAACTTACTAAAAAGTTCGTAATAGTCTGTATTTGTTCACAAACATTGTTCGTAACATGATTAACTGACGAGCACTTCTTGTTCTTTTACAAACATTTATTCGTAAATGTTCGTAAAATTTTGCCATTTGTTCGTAAAGTTTTGCCAGACAAATTAAAACGTACGAACAAATGCGTGCAAAAGAACAAAAAAGTTCGTCAAGTGATCATGTTACAAACAATGTTTGTAAAAAATGTACAAACTTTTACGAACTTTTTTCTGGGTTATACGATTTACGAACATTTCGTAAATTCGTAAAATTCCGGGTAGGAATTCACAAACATTTACGAATAATTTTGCAAAATATATTTTTCTATGTAGTGTAATGCCCCTTGTTCCCATCACGATCACAGATGGTTTGTAACTCTTTTCCTCCCTCCCTCTCTCTCACTCAGTTTTCTTTAAATCCTTCACCTTGAAAATCTTCGCATAAGAAATTGTTGTACTGTGAAAATTTTCCTCAAAGGCCCAAGGCAGATAAGAAAGGCTTTTCACCAGAGATTCTCGCACGCATAATTAGTTAGAGAAAGAATAATATCTAGGCACAAACCTTGATTATCTCTCTTTTTAATGATGCTTTCATTTGCTTGTTAAAATGAAATAAATTGATTGGATGAAAAGCACCTGTTTGAACATAAAGATGTCATATTTAATCTATTTAATTATTCTCAACTCCCACGGACTTTTCTTTCAAATTTTATTATTATGATCCGCTTAAGAGATTACAATTTTAATTGTAGGTTTTTCACGAGGAAATTTCTGAGAGAATTTTAGAGAATTTCCAAGAATAATTTCAAAGTCAAACTTCTTGGATTTTTTGTAATAGGAAAAATATATAGTTTTTTATACACTTCCCGGGGGGAATTTTCCAAATAGACATGAGGTTATGTTGAAAAATTTCCGGCATAAGTTAGAAAGAATAATTTTACGCATAATGGCTCCGGCACACCTTTTAGATCACGAAAATTTCATGAAATCGGAATTCGAATCCCTTTCTTTCACACATGCTTTGCATATGTCTATCTCATTCTCTCGCACTCTTCTTCTTCTTTTAAACATCACACTAAATTCAATTTAGCTCAATCGAATTTGGTATGCGAAAGAATAAGATAGTCATATGGAAAACATGTGAAAAAGAAAGGGATGCGAATTTCGACTTCATGAAATTTTCCTGATCTAAAAGGTGTGCTGGAGCCATAAATAATCTAATTTCTGAATTTAGGTAACATTTCTGCAAAATATGTAGACTTTCTTTTAGGAATCAAAAATTATAGAGCTCGTACGAAATTTCTCAAAACCCCTCAATCGGTTTTGAACCGGTTATAAATCGGTTATGACCTTTTTAACCTTGAATCAGTTGCAAGGGAACAGGCGCGCTACCTTCGGATGACTCAAGCTTCGAGCAACTGATATTTTCAAAAGGTTTTTAATGATTTTAACCCATTCTAAAATTTCAATGCTAGTCCAATGCTTTAAATTTTCTAAAAATAGACATTGGTTAAATCGGGTAAATCCATTAAGAACATAGAAAAGGCTGAGTTGTTCGAAGCTTGAATTGTTCTAATGTAGTACGTTTTCTTCTACTATATTCAAATTTTAAGGTAACCTATGATTCGGTTTTAATCAGGCGAGGACGTTGAAGTGAACGTTGAAGAAATTTCTCAGTGATAAAAATTGCAGAATACTTAAATTCGTGAGCTGAGCACAGAATAAAATGATAATCCACTTTATTTAGATACTTTTAAAGCTTTATTGATTCAATTCGTTTTCTTCCGAGGGTTGGTATTGACGCTAAGGCGCCAACGGTGCAAGCACTGAAATTAGTTATTTTATTTTAAAAAAGGTCTTTGTTTTTTGCATTTGTCAGAGGACAAGAATAAGTTCCTAAAAATGGATATTTTGTTGGTTATTTTATAGTTAATTAATTTGACTTATTTTCAGTAACAAGAATTTCATAACCTCACTTTTTAACAAGGATATCGTGTAGTGTATTTTATCGCAATTATTTATAATTTTTTGGTATAGGGTAAAGTGGTACAAGTTGGATAATGGTACAAGTTAGACAGGGCTTTTTTTCTTGATAAATTTAGTACTTCATTTTTATTTGTATATTTTTAATGCTTTAGTTTTATAATTTGGTTCCGTGTGCTTAAAAAAAGTTTAGTACTGTATTTATCTAGAAAAAATACCTGTCCAACTTGTACCGGCGAATTGTCCAACTTGTAACACTATGTTCAACTTGTATCACTTTACCCTAATTATTCTGGGAAGCTATGATTAATAAGTTAATCATTCCAAGCAGGACAAATTTTAAAAGTTTCTTCTTCCGATGTCAAAAAACTTCGTCAATCATGTGCTTTACTGATCATTTTAACAATGTTTACTGTTTCCTAAGAACCTAGAAATGTCACATTAATTTATAATAGAGGTTAAAGTATTTTCCAGTCGGCGAGTAAAATAAAACTGAGGGCTTGAAATTAATTTTATCAGTAGACATTTTGGAATTACAGGTTATGCACTTTTGAGGTTATGTCTCAACATAACCATGTTCTATCCTAAATCCAACTTTGCAATTTATCTCCCATTTTTCCTCAATGTATTTTTAATGACAAAATTATTAGACATTCAAAGTTACTCAGCAGTAAGCCAACTAGACAGACATGTTCAGCATCATCAATTAATTTATAACTCCTCCCAAGTGATTTAGAGTAATTTAATCAATCTTTTATGCATAAATTATTCAACTTTATTAATAGCTTGAGGGTGCATTTCTTGCATTTGATTGCTGTCTCATAATTTCTCTCAATTGTTTTTCATATGAAACTCGCACAACACAAAAAATAACAACAACCGAAGGCCTCAGAAAAAAGAACCCATCAATCAGAATCCCCATAAATTGTCACAGTACAGTCGGCAACTACACAGTTAGAAAAAAAAAACTGTATAATGATTTGGTACCTATGACCAAAACATTATTGACAACAAATTTTTTAAGGTTAAATATCCTCGAGTTCAGAGAGAAAGAATTAAAATGTAAATTAAATTATAAGAAGTTAATAAAAACAAAGAAATGAAAGAAGAAATCATAAGGAAATGAATAAAAAAATATATAAACAAAATTTTAGGGGAAAGTACTCTCCCTTCGAACGTTTTATGCCTTCGAATAATGTGAATTTTCTTTTATTTTTCCTTAAAGACTTACACTTTTCTATTAAATATTAGTTAGCTTATTATCAATTTATTCATTATTACGTGACAAGTATGTGTAATGGCCTCTACACACTATGAATTGAGAAATTTATGTCCATGTTGAAAAGTTTTTGTCACACGAGCGTAAGGAATTTACTCCAATATGGACATAAATTCCTCTAGTGTGTAGAGGCCATAGGTCTCTTAGAAAATATAAAAGGAATTTACATTGTTCGAAAACATGAACGTTCGAAGGGAGAGTATTTTCTCCTATATATATATATTTATTTTTAAATTTATGTTATTCTAAAAAAAGATAATTTTAAACTTTCCTCTTAATTAAATTTACGAAAAACCCATATCAAAAACAAAACAAAAATAATAAAGAAAACGGCAGGAAATCACAATTTCCACAACAAGGCTTTTGTATACACTTAATACACAGACATCATGACACTCGATAAGGCTTGAATTTAACCTAATGAGTGTTGGAATAAGCCTCGAGCGTAATACCAAGCCTCATCTGAGGGATGGTTGATTCGAGTGTTGAAATTTAGTTGTGAAAACACTTATTTCGTGCCCTGAAGGGAGTGCATTAGCCTACAACATTGAACAATTGACAATTGAAGAGTAATAAGAATCTAGCATATATGCATTTAGACTTAATTGGGAGACATTTTCGTTAAAAATTGCTTTTTTGAAAGAGATTGCCTGCCCTGTGTGTAGGTGGAAACGTCAAAATTCTGTCAAAAATGCGATTTTTTACGAAAATTGCTTCCCAACGTGTACAGGCTTTGCAGCTGGGACGGATTATTACCTTTTTCTTTACTGTGTAAAAAAAGAAGTTACTAATTGTTTGAGAGAACTCCTAATTGAGATAAATAAATGGCACCTAATTAATTTTGCCCGTGAAATTTAACCGTCACTTTTGTGCCATGTTTCTCACACTATTTTGACTCTACAATGTATTTGTGAACTCGTATAAGGCAACAAGTTCAAATCGACCTAGAAGTTGGTCAAGGTTCTTCATTCTCGCACCAATTGACTACTCTTAACGCTCTTTCAATATCTTTTATAATTAATACGAATACGGGTGAAAAGTCCGAGGTTGGTCTAAGACTAAAAATTTATTTACAATATTCAATAATATATACAGAGTTACAACTTGGGAGCTGACAGGGCAGGAAGTTGAACTTTGTCCACGGTGATTCTTGCAAGGCAATAAATTCTGTGTGATGCAAGAAATTCTACACCTCACCGGCACTGTCAGGGCCGGCGCTGGACGATTGTCCATGCTGGGGGCCGGGCGTTGCCTTAATTAACTTATTGAAGCGTCGTTTAATCTCCCGGACCTCTAGGTTGTTCTTGCACCGTTGGTTGCATTTCCTTGCTACGAATATGATGATCAGAGTGATGACTATACTGCTCAATACAGATGCAGAATGAGCTGCGATGAATTTTCCCTTGTCCGTATTTGTATGATAAACCATTGCTGGGCCCTTTAGGCTGGCATAAGGGTCTTCTCCTATGGCGAAGATCGGCGCAAGCGAGGTGTTCAGCTCGGGAGCATGGTGTTTTGAAGGATTGTATTCTGGTGGTGGCATCTCCTTGATGAAGGTTTTTACAAGCCTTCGTTGAGTTTGGATTGCTCCCCTCAAGATTTTGTCCTCTGCAATGATGGAGCATCCTTCATCAATATGAATTATACCCAAATTGTTAAGTAAGATTTCTTCTCTCACTCCGTTGCAGATCAATGCAACCTCGGTAGCTCGGCTCATGGTGTACAGCCATGTATTCATTTGCATGAGCTTTTTCCAGAAGGTTCCGCTCAGTTTTATGTGGTTAAATCGACAGGGCGTCTTTGAGGGCTTGTTGAAGATCTCGTCTATGACACACGAGGGCCTCTTCTCTAGTCTGTATATGATGTCAGGTGTACATATGTAAGAACTGATGTCTATGTTCCTGCATTTGTTGTATTCTGATTCTGCCAGCGGAAAATATTCTTGGTTGTCATAGTTGACCGCCAAGAAAGGTGTATCCGTGACAGGGATGGAAAAAACGGAGTCATTTTGACGATGAGGAATTCCTGTGGCCACTAGAAGGTCGAATCCTCGACGCTCCATAATATCCAAATATCCATGGAATTTGATACCAATATCGTCCATTATGACATCTGTTTTTGGCTGTGGCCTTGACCAAATGGTCAAGTCGGAGGGGAGTTGGCGTAGAATTGGCTTCATCACTTCGTTGATTTCGTCCTGGGAAAGGAAGTCCAGAGTTGAGGCCTTGCCCTTTGCCGCATTGGATAGTTTATGATACTTAGATCGAAGCTCCTTAAAGTAGCTTACCGCGTTCAGATAGATCCCTATGACTTGAATACTAAGCCTATTATGATCGACCATGACATTCCAGGCCCTCATCTCTTCGATAGTCTCAATTACATGATTGAGCTTCGAATCGAGTTTTCTTAATTTGTCTTCGGTCACAATGTTCGTTTGCTCGAGTTTGGCGTTGATTAGCAGTGACTGTTGTCTCGTTGAGTCTTCCAACCTCAGATCTGCATCGTGTAAAGTCTCTATGGACTTGTACACGTCATCATTGATGCCGAAGACGTAATTAAGTGCCTGACCCAACAGTCCTCGTTTTTTTCGAGGCTTTTCGCGAGATATGGAGATTTCTGACAGTAGTTCCTGTTTTTCTATCTCCAAATGGTGGAAAAGATGTTCACAATGTGTAATTGATGACAGCTCTTGTGTGCTGTTGCAGACGAATTCAAACTTGCTACAAGCTGCAATGATATTCTCTTGATCCTCGGTGGACTGTTGAAAACCGACCTCAAGTTGCAGCTCTCCGCGTTTGATATAGGCGATGCCGTGATTCTCAATTACAAATCCAGTTTGAGGTTGTATTATTTCATATTTTTTGCCAAACACTAATGTTAAGAGACATAACATGTATAGGCAGACTTGCAACGTAGAATGGAACCAGGTACATGGCCTAATCCGTGTCTTTTTTGTGCGCGTTTTCTCTGTTTGCTTTGGCGAATCTTCAATTTTCCGCTTGGTTGGCTTGTCAGTTTTCGTAGTAGACGATGCCATAGCAATACGTCTGTGTGATTCTGATGGCATTGGAACTGTCAGATGAGCACTGAGCAGTACTGGATCTTTTTCTATTTTCCTTTCTGGGGAGGATAATCTCGTACTTTTCCTTTGTTTACTCGATGTTTCAGATTTCATGTCGTAGCGCCCATCAGAAAGGTTTGTCGACTCTTCCGTCTTTGACTTTGATGGCCCCGGTACCATAGAATCATCCGTTGTGTCTTGTAGAGATACTGCATCTTCCGTGCTAACCAATCCGTGTTGAAGTGCAGCTTCGTTGTCCTCACTTTCAGGGTCAGAAAGAGGAAGTCTGGCGAGTTTGCGCAGGTATCGCTTCTTAACATGGCCGTTGCTCTTTACGGAAACTATCCTGACCATGCCGTCTTCTCCAGGATGTGTTTCCATGATTCTACCTAGCTGCCATTTGCGGGGTGGTAGGTTGTCTTCTATGATAAGCACTAGCTCCCCTATGCAGATGTTGTCGTTTGCTCTCTTCCACTTTGACCGTGTTTGAAGTAGATGCAGATACTCAGTTGCCCACCTTTTCCAGAAGTCCTGGTTCAACTTTGTTACCAGTGTCCATCTTATGTTAGGCCGTCGTTCCTCAATCAATGGCTCGGGAGGCGCGATCATGGGTCGACCAATAATGAAATGGCCTGGAGTTAGAGCATTACAATCTGTAGGATCGTCTGAAATTTGTCCAATAGGACGAGAATTAAGAACTGCCTCGATTTGAGATAAAACAGTGCTGAATTCTTCGAATGTCAAAACAGTATCGCCGATGACATGAACGAGGTGTTTCTTCATGGAACGCACGGCTGATTCCCACAGACCTCCAAGACTTGGACTTCCGGGGGGAATAAAATTCCACTGAACTCCGTCGTTCGCTAGTGAACTTGAGGCTGCTTCGGAGGCTTCAGCGATGGCTTGTTGGAGATCAGCTTCCAGTTTTCGATTGGCTCCGACGAAATTCGTTCCATTATCTGAATAAATTTCCAGACAATGTCCTCGACGTGCTGTAAATCTCTTGTAGGCAGCAAGAAAAGCATTTGTTGTTAAGTCGCTCACAAATTCTAGATGAATTGCTTTTGTCGACATGCAAATAAACACAGCTACATAACCTTTGATGGCTTTTGACCTGCTGCCTTTTGACATTCGAGTCAAGAAGGGGCCTGCATAGTCTAAGCCTGTGCGAGTGAATGGCGGCGAAGGTGTTACTCTGCATTCTGGCAAATTTCCCATAATCTGTTGTGAAATCTGATGCTTTTCCCTGTTACATTTTACACATCGGTGAATCCAATGTGCGACTGTGGACTTTCCACGTATGATCCAGTAACGAGACCGAAGGTGGTTGCTTGTTGTTAGGGTGCCTCCGTGCATTGTTTGTTTGTGTGCTTCATCAATAATAAGATTCGTCACGTGATGCTTTGAAGGCAACAAAATTTGGTGTTTGGCTTCTGATGGAAGATTTGAGTGATCCAGCCTTCCACCAACTCTAATCAATCCACCCTCGTCGTAGAATACGTTTAGAGATAGAAGATTGCTTGAATGAGGTAAAGATTTACCTGCCTTCAAGAGCCTTGTTTCCAGGGGAAAGACTTCTGCCTGAACCAGATGAAGTATTTGTCGTGTGGCATCGAAGATCTCATTGCTCTTTAGGGGGCCAGTTGTGCGTTGTTCCGGTGGGCCAAAACAATTGCTAGTGAATCGTCTTAAATAGGCAACGACTCTCACGAGTTTTTTCCAACTTGAAAATCGCTGAAATATATCTCCGGGAGCAGATTGTAGCGGAAGAGACACTGCTGTGTTTTGGGATGATTCCTGGAGGTTTGACCATTGGTCAGTGGGTTTTGAGAGCCATATTGGCCCAGACCACCACAGTGGATGAGAAGGCAGATTTTGGGGAGAGATTCCACGTGTTGCTACGTCAACTGGATTGTCAGCTGTTGGTACATGCTGCCAGGTGGCTCCTTTGGTGAGCAACTGTATGTCCAGGACTCGTGTTGCTACGAATTTTCTCCAATTGGTTGGGCTCTTGTTGAGCCAGGCCAGCACAATTTCTGAATCGGTCCAGTAGTAGCATGTAACATCTTTTAGCTCTAAACTTTTCACTGTTGTTGTTAGGAGAGTGGCGAGTAAATATGCACCGCATAGTTCAAGACATGGTATTGTGAGCTTTTTCTTGAGCGGAGCAATTCTTGTTTTGGCGCAGATAAGGGTGACCTTAATATGACCGGAGGAATTCTGTGTTCTAGCATAAACAGCAGCTGCATAGCCCTTTTCCGAAGCGTCGCAAAATCCATGTATCTCTATATGTTCTCTCACTCGGTAATTAATCCATCTTGGTACTCGTAATGTCGACAAGTGGGACAGGCTGCTCTGATAATGGGTAAACTCAGCGTTGATCTCTGATGGTACAGGTGTATCCCAATCAAGCCCCTCTATTGTCCACAGTTTACTCATCATGATCTTGGCGGTTATTGTAACCGGTGAGAGCCATCCTAATGGGTCATAGATTTTCGAGATGATTGAGAGAATCTGACGTTTTGACAAATTTTTGGTATCATGGGTGGAAGTTTGAAAGCTGAAATAATCCTCGTTAGGAGACCAGATGATTCCCAGAGTCTTTATATGACTGTCTGGCTTAAATTCTCGAGGGTGAATTTCCTGTTGATGTTCTGGGATTCCATTTAGGACCGCCACGTCGTTTGAACACCATTTACGGAGATTCATACCTCCATTTTCTAGTAGGCGCCGCAATTGTTCTTGTAGCAAAATCGCCTCAGCCTTGGTGTCAGCACCAGACATAAGATCGTCTACATAGAAGTCACGGATTAGTATTTTCGAAGTTTCTGGAAATTCGTCACTTTCAAGCTCTGCGAGTTTATGGAGCGTACGGACCGCAAGGAAAGTTGCGGAAGCCATGCCATAGGTCACTGTTGTGAGCCTATACTCCTTTATCGGTTGCTTTGGAGATGGTCTCCATAAAATCCGTTGATAATCCCAGTCCTGTTCAGACACTTTAATCTGCCTGAACATTTTTTCTATGTCCGCATTGAGTACATAGCGATGTTTTCTCCAACGGATTAGAATTTGCTGGAGGTCTTGTTGAATTTTGTCTCCAACTTCTAAAAGGTCATTGAGCGATTTTCCACTGCTAGTTTTAGCAGAGGCATCAAAGACAACCCTTAACTTCGTGGTTGTGCTTGATTCCTTCATTACCGCATGATGCGGCAAATAATAAACTTTGCTGTTGTCTCCTTTAAATGGAGGTGCCTCAACCATATGACCAAGGCTTTTGTACTCGTCAAGGAACTTTTTGTAGTCATGAGCGAGTTTAAGATCCTTGAGAAACTTTCGTTCCATATGTAAAAATCGAAGATATGCTTTTTGTCTCGATTCCCCCAAATCTATTGCTGATTCATCTTTGAATGGAAGTCTGACAATGAACCGTCCTGTTTGATCCCTGATTGTAGTATGCTGGAAAGTTGCCTCAGCAACTGAAGGATGTTTGATAGTATCGTATGCATCATCCATATCCCAAAACCGTCTCATCATTTCATCGACTTGATCGAGAGCCAGAAGTGCTGAAGTACATTCTTCTTGGATAATGTCAAGATCCTTTAGGCCCACCATGGATGTCACGCTTTGTTGAGTTGATGTATCTGAGCTTTTGGCGTAAAGAATCCATCCGAGATGGGTGTTTTGGGCGAAAACTCTTCCGTTTTTGGATTTCTTAATGTTGTTTCTAACAACTTCGATGTATACGTCTGCCCCTAAGATCATGTCTATTGGACCCGGATGATAGTACTCAGGATCGGCCAAGATGATATTAGAAAGTTCATCATCTGTAAACGGCTTGCGCTCCTTATCGGGAAGACTGTTAGTGAGTCTTGCATTTACAAGAGCTCTGACTGACAAGCGAAATTCAGATGAAAATCTTGGGGCTATGACCATGTGAGCTTGATGACGACATTGTGCTGCAGTGGTACCTCCAATGCCCTTGACAGCCGTATTGACCTTAAATTTTTTAAGGCGAAGAAGCTGAGCAGCACTCTCTGTGATGAGAGATACTTGAGATCCTGGGTCTACCAGGGCTCTCAACATGTGACCATGTCCGGAGTCTCCTTCCACCCAAATAAGTGCAGTAGCCAAGAGAACAGTTTGCTCCCTTATAATTGTTAGAGATGTCACATCTTCGCCTGAAGAGGATTCCCTAACCTGTGACACATCTGATTGGGCTGCTTGAAGCACTGTAGATTGGACCGGTACGGATCTGGCATCTTCATGAGTATTCTCAGAAGCGGCCCGTGGAAAATGGAGGAGTGTATGATGTTTCCTTTGGCACTCACGACAAGTATTTTTGCTTGAGCACTTCTGTTTCTTGTCGTGTCCTAGACAGTTCAGGCAAATTTTATTTTTGTCGACAAGTTGTTTGCGTTGAGAGACGGACAAATCCTTAAATTTGTCGCATCTTGTGAGCTTGTGCTTATCCTTGCAGAGAGGACAACTTTCTTCAGTTGTTGAATGAAACGATTTCTTGGCAGGACCTTGTTTCTCCTGCTTTTCTGACTTGGTAGAAGACTTCTGAGAAGACTTCAGGACTGTATGTCGTTTAATCAGGAATTCCAAGAATTCCTTATGTGTGGGCATTTCTCTGGGATTAGTGAGGTGGTCTTCAAAAAGACGCTGAGATTCGGAATCCAATTTTTTTGATGCGATATACACCAGGGCTGTATCCCAATTGGTGATCTCATAGTTCATGTTTTCGAGTGCGAGCATACACTCATTAATAGCATCATGCAGGGATAGAATGTCTTCCGCTGAACGATGCTGAAGTTGCTTATGCTCCAGTACAATATCTAAATAAGAAGATATAATAGCTCTCTTATTCTCAAATCGATTTTGTAAAATTTGAATTGCTGCACTGTAATTTTGTGCTGTTAATTGGAGATGCTTAATACACTGTTTAGCATCTCCCGAAAGGTAAGAACGAAGATATTGAAACTTCGTGACGTGTCCCAAAGAGGGATTGGTGTGAATTACGCTAGTAAAAATGTCGAAAAAATCCCTCCAATCCTTGAATTTTCCCGTGAATTTTGGAATATCTACGGGTGGTAGTTTCGGAAGGTTCATCCTGCCGTCCATGGTTTGATATTGAGGATAATTATATCCTGGATATTGCACAACAGGTTGAGGTGGCAAAAATTGTGCGCCACTGGTGCCAGGAATTTGCTGAATGGACATCGGGATGCGCGGGTCAAAAACATTGGTGTTTGCTGATGAAGCATGAGACACATGCGCAAATGGAATTGAATGCATAATCGGTCCAGAAATTGGAGCCGTGGAAATAATAGGAGCATAAATGCTCGCATGCGTGGCAACACGGGGGGTTGTGACACTCGACACTGGCGCTGAGACGGAGAAGAGTGGTAACGGGATGCTGTTGTATGGCACCGCCGTGGGTTTGGGGTTCGCATAGGGAAAGTTACGATTTCCCGCATAACTCTGAATCAGTGGAGAATCTGTTCCTTGAATAGGGGTGGTAATAGAAGGCCCTGACTCTGTTGGGGCGCTGGACAGTGCCTGTTGGGCAGCTGCCCCCTTATTTAATTCCTCAGCATGAGCTGAGACTATTGGAAAATTACCTGGGTTCGTTGTCTCATCAGGCATTGTAGTTTTTACACCTACTTGAGTCGCGGAATCTTCGGAGTCAGATGACGTCGCTGACTGCTGAGGTGCTGATGCAGCGAGAAGTTGGGAATGAAGAATGTTGTATGCGTCTTGGCGCCTCACTGCCGCTTCTTCGTACAATTTGAAATACTCCACGGCTACACTGCATGTTGGCTCCAATTGCCCGCACAAAACACTATGATTTCTGTTTATTTCACCCCAAAGCTCCTCAAGCTCTCTTAGCTTTGCCTGAGAACCTCCTATTGTGCGTTTTGGCAGCCCAAGCTTTTTGACATTGGACAAAAATCTTGCCAAGTCAATTGCAAGGGCCTTTTGGGCTTCTAACAGCGATTCAGTGTTCATACTTAATCACTTTGGTGTATTATCACTTTGGGATCTTGTATAGATTTAGCACTGAGAAAACCACTTTACGCGCGCGCACAATTATAAAAGGAAAAATTTCACTAGTGTACAGAGTCACAGTGATGGAGAAAAAAACACAATTCACTACTAAACTGAGTTATTAGTGATTGAAAATTAGCGACTGATGACTGAGTGACTGATTCACTCCACGAAGGACCATGAAAAGTCCGAGGTTGGTCTAAGACTAAAAATTTATTTACAATATTCAATAATATATACAGAGTTACAACTTGGGAGCTGACAGGGCAGGAAGTTGAACTTTGTCCACGGTGATTCTTGCAAGGCAATAAATTCTGTGTGATGCAAGAAATTCTACACCTCACCGGCACTGTCAGGGCCGGCGCTGGACGATTGTCCAACGGGATTTTATTCTTATAAAAAAAAACTACTCTGCCTACAAAATTGCAAATTCTTAAAGTATTTTAACAAGAATTTCCCCCCTTTCTGCTGAGAGTTCGTATCAATTGATCTTCGACTTTCTGTTCCTCTTTTTTTTCAATTGTGATCTCTAAACTTTGTGTATTTTGTTAGCAAGATTCTTGGGAATTTAGCAAGAAATTCCATCGTGGGTGGATTTTGCAGAAATCCATGTTAAACGGTCGTTGACCTAACATCTAATTTATTTATTGGGGTTTTCTAAAGGAAACCTTTTCGCTAAATTGCTTATTTCTCGGAAAGTCAAATAAATTCACCCAATTTTCCTTACTAATGCTTCTCATCAAAGTCCTTCATTAAGGAAATAAACAGAAAGAGAGAGAGAGAGGAAATCTTCAAACTTTAAATATAATCACTTCTATCACAGATTTGTATATTTATCCTTTGGTGTCGCTTATTTTCTCACTCAACATTAAAAATTTCTTCTTGACCGAATTCAAAGAATCTTTCCAAATTTATTGGTAAGAAAATTATTGAGGAACTTCTAGGACAAAAACTGCGATTTTTACGCGTTTTTCTTCCACAATTGCCCCCAAAAGAAAAGAAAAAAACAAACTTCAATCCAACAAATCGAACTTCCCAACGCGAGTTTGGCAAAAACTAAAGTTATAATTTGCTTGGGAGGAAGGCTAGAGCATTGGCAATGATTCTGCGGGATGATCACTATGTGTTTTTCACGATAGATCTTTGTTTTTCTTTTTTAATTTCCTTCGTGCCTTACTAACTAAGACAAACCCCCGTGCCGAAAATTCAAAACCGAAATGAACATCGACAACTCTCCGAATTAAAAATAGCATTTTGCCACGTTCCTTTTCCCCATTTTTCTTTTCTTTCCAATCCGCATTGTACACATAAAATTTTATAATTCATTTTTCACTTCTTAAACCATCTCCTTCGGGAAAATTCTTCATAACTGTCCTCTCTGTCTCTCACGAATGATTTTACGTATCTATTTTCATTATTATTTTTTCCAATCTCGTCTCAATGCTAATTCAGTTTCCTCATAAATAGTGCACTATTTAACTTTTCCCCATTTTCTCTCTTCCTCATGGTACTTTCCCCGACTTTTCCTGGTGGGCGGAATATTTTTGAATGATGGAAAATGCGTAGATTTCACATTCAAGGCAAATCATATCAGATTCTTGGACATTGCTTCAGTTTAAACTTTCCAAAGAAAATTCTCACAATTTTCTACAGAATAACATTGGAATGTAGAATATCATATTAGTATAAAATGCAAAAGGTGAATATCAATCACATGGGGTAACCCTAATTTTAGCAGTTGCACTGAGCCCACTTTTGATTTAAAAAACGTTTTTGGTAGAAATTTTAGTTTCTCACAAAATGGAGAAGCTCCGTTAAATTGTAGGGCTACATTGATAGGGGGAAGTGGGGCACATTTGAAAGTGGGACAGCTTTGAAATTGGGATTTTTCACTTATGTTTAAATAGAACTGAGCCATATCATAATGTAATTTAGCATCTCAATCTATTTGTGCAGCTAAATTAAATCATGATAAGGTTCAATTTTAATTAAAAATAGGTGAAAAATGCTAATTTCAAAGCTGCTCCACATTCAAAGGTGTCCCACATGCAAAGGCGCTCCACTTCTCCCTATACCATTTTTCGCAAATTTCTAAAGGAAACTGCTCTTTAACCTAATATAATTTGGTTAAAAATTTGTAAAACTAAACAAAATAATTGTAAGGCCCAGTTTCCTTTTACAAAATACACGAAAAAATAGTATACTGTTGTGGATGGGACTTCCGGGAAGGCAGCTGATCGCGGAAAAGGGGCTCGACGATGAATTTTGGAGGGAATCTGTCCCCTTTGACAGATGAACCAATGACAACACAACCTTTTAGTTTACTTCTGGGTTTTATTAAATTTCCACTAGGGGCGCTATCAGCGCAAATGTACAAAGTCGATAATGCAGGCAAAATACAAGGTTATGTCTTCAAGAGGCAAATGTCAAGAGTTGTTTTGGTTTTGTGGTGATGTGGTAGTGATCGTGACGGTGGACTTTCCTGGACTATCAGAGGGTTTTGGTGAGTATTTCCTTTTCCGCCTGCTTCACCCAGGCCTGATCTCCTTTGTCTAACAACAGCTGGAGGGTATACAGCGGTGACAAAGCCAACAGCTGGAGCAAGAAGATCCTCCTTGGCGTAGAGGACAGGGTGGTTAGGCAACTCTCTCAAGGGCCCCCGTGGGGGTGGGTTTATCCCAGCACAGCCAATGCCTTCTGTCTCAAGGCCAGAGGCTTCTACGAGCTGCTTCCGGTGATGGTGTCGCGGCTTAGCTCGTGTCAACAGCCTACTTGGGGCCGAGGTTACTCCCGGACGAAATGAGGGTGGCCAAAATGCAGGTGAACACCAGTATAGGGTGTCTTGGGTGCAACACAACCTCTACGTGGCAACAGACTTCACGGAGATGCTGCCCCAGACCAGAGGGTTCACCAGGGCACGTAATCCCTCACGCAACGTCTGCAGGGAGATCAGGCTTCTGGCTTTTCCAGACTACACTCTCAGGGAGTCCGGATCTTTCACCGCACGGGGTCGCCCGAGAAAAGGGAAATCACTGCTGGAGTTCGATCCTCGAGCACCGCAAAACCCACAAGGGAAGGAAAGGTAAGTAGAGTGTGTGAGAGGGAGGGAAATTTTAGCGCACTAGGAGCTATTTAGAACGCTGGTGTCATCAGCGATTCTAGATGCTCTCATCCAGTGCAAAAGTAAGGGTTATAGTGCCACCGGAAGCTATTTAGTGCGCTAGACTCAGCCCGCGCTTCTAAATGCTTCTGACCAGGGCAATACAGAGGGGCTCTCAAGTGCTACCGGGAGCTATTTAGAGCGCTAGATTAACCCGCGCCTCTGAATGCTCTATCCAGCAACAGTAGAGGTGACAGGAATGGCCACTGAGAGCTATAAGGAGCGTGGCTTTTATGCTACGCTGCGATATGCTACCTGATCAGTGGAAGAGTGGGAAGGAGACGACTTACTTATTTCTCTCTCGCTCTCTCTCTTTAGGTCACACATACACTAAATTCACCAGTCTTGGCCTTTAGAGTGTGACAATGGAATTGATTACATTGTCAAAACCAACAACTAGGTCATTGCCCGATATTTCTGGTGTTCGCCTGAAGTATACGGGGATTTTACAAAAAGGCATTTTTCGCCCCTAAAACACTCATAGGGTGCCGAATCCCACCCCAAAAGGATTCGACACAACAATACTAATATAGGCCTGCAGCTGAAAATACCCCTACCATCTACTATTTACGAAACTTTAATTAATATCAAATTATCTTATTACAAGAAGAGCTCTTGCTTCAAGATTCTAAAAATTTTGACATTTGTACAATTATTGACATTTTATGTCAAATTCTTAAGAAAAAAGTTGCCTGATGCAACCTTATACACGAATTTTCTTATGTCAAGTTTAAATAATTATACATTTGACACAAGATATGGACATATTGGCTTCGTTCAGTAATAACCTTTGGCAGAGACGAAGTTATTACAAAGCCAAGTTAAACCTCTTGAATATCTACCGAAACCCCAAAGTGCAAGTTCACATACTCGCCGATTTAGCGCTGATTGCTCTACCATTTCGAATTTCGGAATTCTTGACAAAACAAATTGCTGCAAAAAGTGAATTTTTGTATAATTTTGTGAAATTTCAGGATGTCAGAATGTTTTAATAGCAATTTCATTAAAATAAATGTCCTTTGCATGAACGTGCTCTTTTTTGTGTAACTCTTCAGTTTAAAAGTTCGAACTTCTACCGGGTTCAAACGTTTAAACTGACGAGTTACCCAAAAAAATCAACCGTGAGAGCTTTCTAATCGGGTAGGTTTTTACTGAACGAAAGGATTAATGTCTATTACTGATTACAAAAAAGAAGGATTGTTCCATGAATTGTATAACTCCAATAATAAGAAGTTATTAAAAATCTTTATTCTTTGTTACTCATTTTCTAAGCGTTGACCTGAGATCTGAGACCAATATCAAAATCAAGAACAAGAAAATTTCAAGATATTGTTATTCTAGAATCAAAAAATCAAAATGTCAAATCTGCCAAATGTCTTGGAATCTTGAAATCCAAGACGTAAACCTTGTGGTTATCAAGTTTTACAATGTTAGAACCAATATTTCAAGGTTTTAAGACGTCAAATTTCTTGTTTTCTTGTAATAATTCTAAGAACTTCTCGGAGGTACAGTAGGTGTCAAAAGTTTGTTGCCTCATGTATTTTTTGGTAATCAGGTGCAAAAATGTAAGTAAAAATTACTTTTTAAAATTTTTCTTTCTGCAGATTACTTGTCTGTAATCCATCTTATTTATGTATTTCGAAAAAAATCTTGCATTTTATTGTTTTATTTCAATTGTTTTCCAAAAGTTGTTCAATTTTCGTGCGTCAAAAGTTTGTTGTCTCATTTAAAAAGTTACTCAAAATGGTCAAAAACAAGCAAATAACTTAAAATAAACCGGCTATATTTTGAGTTTATGTAATTTGAGACGCCAATGGTGGGTTTGGACATTTCTAAAGTTATCTATGGTAAATACATGTGTAAAAAAGTGATAATAAATAACAAGAAATAATCTGTTTTTTAATAATTTATAATTTAGGTTAAAAATTGCAAATAAGAAAAAGTTAAAAGGAGGGAAATGGTCCAGATATACTGACGGAATGAATCTGCGTCGTCAATTGTTTAATTTTATGGAATATCACGAAAGGTTATACATAAAATATTCAAATATTATAGTAATGGGGTACGAGTACATCTGAAAAACGTTACTGGCAGACCTAGGGTATTGGCTCAGAGGGTTGATAACAGCATAAGTTTAGAATATACTAAATAGAATGTAGTTTCTCACTTTCTTTTTATTAAACTTTCTAAAGTTTTCTTCCTTTTCTTATTCTTTTTCTTCTTTTGACGTCTGTTAGCGATTTCGACCGCCATCTACTGTATTATGTCAAAAGTATTAACCGAAGAAACCACTTATGACTGAAGTAACTTAAAGTTTAATTTTCTTTTTTAGCTCAAATTATAATAAAAGAGCTAAATGAGTTATTTCACTTTTTTTTTCATTCTGCAGTATATTGATATGTCTTCACCTTAATACATTTTATACAAATATGCGATTCTACATTCCGGCACTAAAATTAAATTATTCAACACTCACCTAAATCAGATAGATTGACTTTCTCCAGGAACGGATCTGCCACTGGTAGCTGGAAAGAAAAGAAAAATTTTCTAAGATTTCCACAGAATCCCAAGTAGCAAGGCATAATTGAAAAATAACATGATATTACATTTTCTCTATGTAGATATTTTTAAAAGACAAAAAACCACTGTTTATGAATTTAAAGTGGTTACCACCCAAAAATAAATCAACCCAGCATTCAATTATCTCCTCCCCGAAAAATCTGGTGGTAGGTAATTAATATAAATTCGTCTTTTATGCAAATTCCTCACCTTGAAGCAACAAAAGAGATTTTGTATTGAAATCCGTTTTTATTCATATATTTTTTACACATCTTTTTTTTTTCTTCTTATTTTCCGCAACAATAAGATATTATATACGTTTTGGGGGCAAGAAGTAGCAAAAAGATGGTCATAGAATGTCTCACAAAAATAGCAATAAGTCTGCAAAAAAGATGTTTTCAATCGCAGGAGAGATATAGAAAAAAAATACAGAAAAATTTGAGACATTTTCGCGCAATGAAGAAATTGTGGTAATCAAAATTCACTGAAAGCCATGTGGTTTGCAGAGTCTGGTGTTGCTTTAAATTTATATTTATAAAAAACAACATCTATCAGATTGGATTTAAATGCTTGTAAAAAGTGGAAGCTGAAGTTTACTCTGACCTTTACTTAACATTTTATGTCTTGTTTTTAGTACGTTACCATTGCGGAATTTTATTGCACTTTCTGCAAACTTATTTATGGATTTTGAAATTCACATCAAATTTAAAAAAATCCTAAGATTTTTTAAAGTTCGAAGTTACAGGGGCGTAACTCATGCGACAACAATTTATACACAACAAAATATATACTTCAAAATTTTGAATGAATTATATATTTTACCTATAAACTTTTTAACTATTCATCAACTAATTTGTTAAATATTTTATTCCCAATTAATTATATTTTGGCACGTGCTCTAATGCATTCTAAGATAGGAAAACCAAAATTATAGTAAAATGTGGTAGAGAAAATTAACATAAATGTCCACAAATGTGTTGACAGGAAATTCTTTAGCCATTTATGAATCATTTCGCCCAAAACACGCAAATAATTCTAGTAAATATTCCATTAAAAATATCTCAGTTATTCTACTAAATATCTCACAGAAATTTGTCAGAGAAAAATACTGCAATTAATCACATGGAATTAGAAGTAATTACTTTTGAAGATGCTGAGGCGTAAATCCGGGAATTGGTTATGTTTGATTGATATATTTGGCAAGGTAATTTTACACTGAGAAGAAAGTGAGTGTTACCAGCAACACAAACTGAGTGTTGATTTAATACCAAATTTATTAGCTTCTAATATGAAAAAATGTCTTGTTAAACGAACAAATGAATTTTGTTCAAATTTTGCAAAAAGGATGTAATTTACCTATTTTACAAAACTTTTTCTTGCATTTCATATGGAAAAACACACTTTTGACAAACTTTTAACAAGATCCAGTTGGCCGCCGATTTGACAAAACTTTGCCATATTCTGTATGAAAGAACACCCTCTTTACAAACTTGTTTTGTTAATTTGACAAAACATTTTTTTGTTCAGAGTAAAAGCGACCAAATAACTGTTTTCTAAGATAGTCTTGACAAACTTAATCAAATGTTCAAAGTTTTAAGAGATTTAATCAAGATAGGGGATAGCTTTAAGGCTTCGCTTTAAGGCAGTTTTTGACGAAAATTTTTTCAAATGTGTAGAGGCCATTAGATGTCAGCAGTGACGAAGGAACCTCTCACAGGAAGAGATAAGGTCACTGCAATGGCTCAGAGTCAGCTGAGGGCTTCCTCCGCTACTGCCCCTAAGAAAACTGTACATACCAACCAGGGCTAACCAGGCCGTTAGAAGTGCTCTTGTATAGGACAAATTCGCCGTCTAAAGTCTTGGTTCAAGCCCCAGGGCTGGGGCTGGATGTTGCGAAACATTGACTAATCACTTTCTTACTTTTCTCACTCCACAGCTTTTTATGGGTGATCAGGTGAGAGTGACCACTGTTTGCAGTTTGCGTAAATTAAAAACTGGCGTAAATCGCTCCCCCCTATCTCTCATTTCACTCCTGAGGGTACGGTAACCTCGACCGAAGTATACCCTAAATTTCAAATATCGGTTCTACTGATTAAATAGTTCATCAACTTTTGCCGTAATTAGTCCAGGTTAAAAATTTCGGTAAGTAGTACTTTAGATGGACAAAAGAAAAAAAATCACGAAGTAATCTCGAGTGTAAGGGCCCAAATCGATCACTCAGAATATAAGTAGAACAACTCGATTTTTTTTTTCTAAAAATCGTTTTATGCGCTTTTTGGATACTTCTTTATACCCTCTACCTTCCCTGTGAATATTATACTTGAAAGATGATTATTTTCAAAGTTATATAGATTTTAAACCTCAAAATTTTTATACTCTGCATGTAAAATCTCAGCTTCAAATCGCTCTCCTATAAACTTTGCCGATTGCGTGTTACTCGTTTCTTATTCTGAGTGGTCGAAATACACTCAGGCTGACCCTCGAGAATATCTAGCTTGCAAAATTTGGTGATAAAAGATCAGATAAACAAAATGTATGTAAAGGACCTCTAACTAATGATCCTAAGTCCTCAAGTGTTAAATGTTTGTGATAAATTTTTAGGGTAAAATGGGGTAATTCTCAATCATGTCTATTTTAGAATTTTTAAATTTTCTCTCTTTCAAATGGTCAGAGAGGAAAAGAAAACAATAAAAAACTACAAGACTTTACATTCGAGAGTACTTTTTCGTTGTCTTTTCCTTTTACCATCTAAAACTGTTGGGAAATTGCAAAGTTTCAAATTGGACATGATTCCAAATTATCCCATTTTACCCTATTGTCAAATTTTACGGGTTAAATTTTCTCGAGAATCAGCCTGAGATTATTTGGGCCCTAAGGTTTGCACTGCTTCATGGCTTTCATTTCCTCTTTGCCCAATTGAAACAGCGAGGAAATCCCAAAATTCCGAATTAGGAATGATTCTTCCGAATTAGCCCGAGTCGTAGTACAGAGATGAGCAAGAACCGTTTGAAACCGAACAAACGTCAAATGAAAATTGTACGTTAATGAACCAGGGGCATGACATTTCCTATGTTTCCGATATGTTTCTAGCGAGCCGAAAAAACTTTTGGGTTTATTAGCTGTTTTCTGTCAGTGTAGAATGAATTAGCAAATAATAGTAATACAACACAAAAGCCAATTTAATACAGAATAGGCAGCCGAAAACCCCAAATTGACAACCTACGTAGTTTTGGAGATATCTCGTGAAATGTGTACGAAAACAGGGAAACATTTACACTAAAATCGGTCGCATTTTTTAGAGCTAATGTCACCCCCCTGCAATGAACAATTGCCGTAGTGTTTTCGGAATAATTTGTATCCACTAAACACGGATCTGTGCTATTTGTTTCAGGATTCCCCGAGGGCAGAAAAGCCGAACTGGAGACGAGTAGATCGAATACGTATTAGTACAGATTTTAAGAACTTTACACATGGACATATCAGATCGTAAGGGGTTATTTAGAATTTCGAATTGAAAAATAAACAAAATTGAAAATTTACATTTCCACGATGATCTCTATATGACGCAGATCTCCTTAAAATACTCTTCCTCAACGACTGACTGACCCTGGAATACCAAGTTGGTGCATGAGATAGAACAGTTGACGTTGGGACAATTGTAGGTCCCACTGAAATTGCCTGAGGAGGTGGATTTGGAGTTGAAACAGATCTCATGGCCCGATACTGAATTGCAGCCATTCTCTGTGGTGCCACTGATACAGTGGCTGATGGTGGAGTTGAATCCAGCAGTGAAAGACGTCGAAACATCATTGAACATTATTCCTCACAAAACTTGGGGATTTTATTACCC
Source organism: Phlebotomus papatasi (assembly GCF_024763615.1). Classification (NCBI taxonomy): domain Eukaryota; kingdom Metazoa; phylum Arthropoda; class Insecta; order Diptera; family Psychodidae; genus Phlebotomus; species Phlebotomus papatasi. The sequence goes on along the minus strand of NC_077222.1, from coordinate 109,953,023 downwards.
GAAAGCCCAAAATAAAATTTAAAAAAAAAGTAAAGCACACACTGTTTAAATTCTACACCTCACCACATAATATTCTCTTTCTCAAATATTTAACTAAGATTCCACCTTACTTCACCTCTCATGTCACCAACCTCCTTGGATGTCCTACAACCCCTCAGTTTGAATCGCGAGATAACTCACCAAAGAGCAACGTATGTACACCCAATCGCGTGTCAATTGCTTAGGTAAATATTCTCTGTGTTAAATGCAAACAAGATAGAACTTGGGGATTTGAGAAAGAAGAAGTAAAAAAAAAAACTGCTTGAGCGAGAATAAATATATTCAGCAACTTCACCAATATATCACAGAAATCACTTCTATCTTCATTAAATCCGCGTCATTTAAACTAAAGTCACTTCTGTGGGAAAATGGAAAATCCATTGAATCCCAAATATCTCAAGGAAAATACTTTTTAATTAACTTCTCATAAAAATACCAAATTTCCTGCTCAGATTAATTACTTTTCACACTCAAAGTAATCTCCAAGAATGTTGTTATTAATCTGTGATTTGGTACAGTACTCAAAAAAGCTGAATATATACATATATATTTATTTTCCAGGGGCAAGATCAACCAAAGAAAACGTGCTTTTTGGAGAACGACTCACGATCAACTGGATTTGCGCGAAAAAGTATTTCTTTAGAGGCGCAAACGAAACCACTCATATTGTTCAACTCTCGCGCCTTCGTCGCACCAATAAAGTCATATAAATTTCCATTACATTCGCGCTTTTATTATTGTCTGTGGTCGTTAGAAAAATACACATAATTTATGCGATTTGCGCACATACACCGTAAAACAATATTTAAGTGCGCCTATAAGACCAAAAATAATACTATACAAAAGCTTTTCTCCACAATACTTCCTCCTCATCCATTGTTACTACACTAAACTCCATATACTCTTCATTCTCTGATACCGATTAGCCTCATTATATACCCCTACACACAGTAATAATAATAATAATACGCTCAAGTGACCTCTTGACCTCACACAATAAGCTCAATTTCAATAACAGTAAGAGGAAAAAAGCACATCTGCACAGACTTCTTATTTTACATTTTCCCTCCAGATGGGGTCAAAAAAGCTCCAAAGAGGGAGCAATTTTTTGTGCTAAAAACACGTCAAGAGATATTTGAATATTTTCAACAGAGAAAAACAGAAAAAAAATAATAGGAATATTGCAGAGTGATCTACTATCGCAATTTTCAGTTCATTACTCTCTCTCAAGTATCTCAAGAGCTGCAGTTGTTTGTCTCACATTTGTATTTTCAATTTAACGTAATCTCTACAATTTTAGCACAAAATACGTATTAATAACGAATTTGCCAAATAATTTTAATTTTCTTTGCAAAACGGTGTTAGTTAAATGATATTGATAAAATTATTACGAAATTAGAATGAGTTTTGATCTTGAAATATGACTTTTTACATTAAGGCTATAATTCATGCGAGAAACTATACACTAGTCGTGTGACTATTCAATTTCAATTTATTATAAAATAACCCTTTTTTTTCTTCGACGACCATGATCGGACGCTGTTTGGAGGTAGCTAAACGACCCTCTATGCAGATGCAGAACAATTTTCTGAGTTTACACTACAGAGAGGGTCGTTAGCACTAAACCTACCGATCGTTTTTGGTCGTTTTTCAGTTAAATGACAGACTGTGATAGAGTAGGATAGATACTCAACAAATTTGTCTTGGAAAAGAGCAAAACAATTAAAATTTAAACACTGAAAAATGTATTACATGCATATTTTAAGAAATTAATAAAGTTTGATAGTGATATTGTACCGTTTAAATATCTGTTAATTTTAAACTGGTCAATTTAACTGGATCTTGGTAGGTTTAGTGTTAAGCTAGCTTTAAACAGCGTCTGATCACACGCGAGATTAGTGCCATTTCTTTTTTCTTTCTGAAACATACTACTACACAGTCCAGGGAAGATGCTAGCCTGATGTAATAAAATCGTTTTAGGAATAAGCTTAACTAACCCAAATCGTCTATGCATATGGAAAATAGAAACTGGTGATGACAAATGCAAATAATGTAGGAGTATAAATTGCATATTCGATTGAAACGTGGTTCCTTTACCAATCCAAATAACGAAATTTTAATCGCGTCAGACAGGAGGATCTTATAGCAAATTTTTGCCCGAAACGTGAAAAAGAATTATTCCAGGGTCCATATAATCATGAGATACAATAGCATTACTGAGAAGCAAATATCGTCAAGCAAGGCTATGGTTATTGAGTTTGAAGGAATAAAGACGACCTATCCCGGAGAATATTTTGATACTTAACTGAATGCTTAGATTAGAGCTACGATTCTATATACCACAAGATATGAATCACGGTCTGCTTTCGTAAGCGAATGCAGACAAAAGCGGCCTCACAGAAATGTAATGTTGGTCTACAGTGGATATCTGGTCTGGACACAAAGGTAGGATGGGAAACGAAGAAATGGACCGCCTCGCGGAGGTAAGGACCGCCTTCGTAGGTCTTCAACCAGATATATGAATTTTCTTCTGAACAAGGAAATCAGTCATACAGAAAGATTTATAATAATTTAGCAGACAGAAGGATTGATCGTGTGTCCAAACTACACATGGCAAACTTAGATAAGAAACCGACTCGTAAGTGGTAGGAAGCAGTCGCTAGAGATCCCAGCAGATTGCTAACCTCTTTTAAACGGACACTGCCTAAAGAAACATCTGAATAGGATGTTCAATGTAACGTAATAACCAAATTGAGCAGTAGGTTACTCATCCTGGAGTTTGTCTGGAAAACGGACTGGCTTTGTTACCTATAACATGCAAGCCATAGTTAGAGCTATGCAAGCCATAATTAGAAGGCGTTAACCTCGAGGCAGACCTAGGACAAGGTGGCTGAATCAAATTCAGAATCTTGCCTTGGAACGCCTAGGGATCGAACCCTAACATCTTCCTGAAGTGGCGGAGGATCGACAAGTATGGGCTGCTAATTTGGATGTCATGGGCCCGCGACCCCAATAGGGATAAGCGGTTGAAAATGAATGAATAATAGGCCCAAATAGAGGTTTCGGTAGCGGTCCTTTAAGAAAGCGCCCCCTTTAAATCTAATCGAATCTGACTTGTATTCTTCAAGTAAACGAGACTGACCCAGACTCCAATTGATTGACGACCTGGATCAGGAAGTCGGATCATTTGGTATGTGAAACTAGGGAAGATTGATTCTGTATCGTTGGGTAAGTAAGTAGTATGAGGCTGTAATAGTAATGGTGGTACAACGTTCCGTAGAGGAACTAGGCCTTCTCCTAAGCGATCTTTTCGGGATATCAATTTTTCTTATATAAGGATAGAATTGTCTATCCCATACCCCGTGTAATCAAATGCATTAATCCTCATGGGATACAATCAGAACACATTTTACGTCAGAAAAATTTCTGGTGACCTGAAGGGGATTTGAACCTGGGGCCGTTGCATCATACAGCTAGTACTCTACCACTTGACCTAGAGGATACGCAAACAAAACAAAAGTCCATGAGGGTTGAATTATGAAAGATGGAGACGTTCATGGGAATTCCTCGGATTTCCATCTCAAACGAAAACAGTACAAATTCCTTCTTTGCTGCCAATAAATGTTTCTTCATCTAATTTTTCACATATTTTTGCGCTCCATAACTCACCACAATCGATTATGTATCTTTAGCAATAGCAATTTTTCGTGTGTAAATAGAGTATATGCAAAAAAACAGTAATTAAATTCTAAATAAATCACTGAAATTCTAAAAGAGATGCAGAGCTTTAATAAAACTGTATTCTAGGATTAAGTTATTCTGGTATTTTTATATTCTCCACGCAATTTTCCTATTTATTTTTTTCGCAATTGAACGCCATCGGAGATTGATTAGCATTTTATTTTTTGCCTATCTGATGACTGATGAGGGATAGAGAAAATATCTATAAGCTTATAAAAATTATGTACATCTATGACATCCCCATTGGGGAGATGCGAATAAACCCATTCATTGCGTGGGTGTGAATTTCAAATGATACTCCTCATAAATTAAATATATATTTTCTTTCTCAATTGTCGCTGTGCGACAAGTTTGACACAAAATAACTCTTTCTCCCCTTGTTTCAGAATCATGTCTTCTAAATATAAACAAAAACAGTACAATACTGTTGGATGATCATGATTTCCCTATTAAGGAGTTGCCTATCTGTTAATATTCCCCTAATTTGCATATTCATATGAAAATGACAAAGAGAGTTGAGAGTCTCCAGAGTGAGAAATATTTAAATACAACTCAAGAATTTTCCACATGAGGCATAATATTAAATGTTTGCTCAATGTAAAACTCGTGGAGCTTTTTTTCTTCTTCTTCAAAATAAAAAATCTCAATACGCACATCACGCTAATTGAATATCATCTGGACAGTCGTACTAAAATAAAATGTCTACATAAGAAACGATATTTTCGGATTTCTTTCATTATTATTTTTTTGCCTTACTATTTTTGGTATTTCACAAAAAAAAATTGCATAGAATTTTCGGAACTAAGAATATTTTGCGCGGAATTAGCGCCTTCATTGATATACAAATTATATCATTTGCAAATGCAAACAGTGACGGTTTTTTTTTTCTTCTTTTGGCTCTTCTAAGCAATCATCACAACAATAAAAAAGTTTGTTGATTCTCTGTCAAGTTATTTTTTCTCAAGCAAAAAAAAATCAACAACATTATTTCGCGACGCCACGGACTGGCTTTAATTGAAATAGAGATTGTCTACAACTTCTAGACATTTTAGTCGCATTATATAAATGCTTATTTAATGTACGCCGCCCTCGTGAATCTGAGGAAAACATTCAAAAAATTCGTTCCGGTAAACTTATGTCTTTATGTAGAATATAAAAGTGTTTCACCAAATTGGCAGATGAAAAGCTCCTTCAAATTTTCTAAGATTTCTATGGGAAAAATATAAAGTGTTTGAACGTTTGAAGTCAGAGTGTGTCCGAAGGCTGAAACCCTTCCCCTACTGGTCCATTTTGCTATTTTACTGCTCGAACTCAAGCAGTTATACAATCATCTTTTTTTTTAACTTGCCATTGTTCTTCAACTTAAACGGTAAGAGATATCGACTTCCAGTCTTCGATGACCCCCAATAAAAAAAAACAATATCTCTCGATGTTTTTCTTTCTCTCCCCACTCCTCCTCTATCCCCATCAAAACCATGTTTTTTGGTTTTTCTCAAAATTGGCCCATGCTTTTTCAATAATTTTCGGATATGTTTTACAGGTAGTCCAGGTGAACATTTAGCCCAAAATACCTATGATCGGAAAATTCGCCATTTTGAATTATTGAAGGTCAAAGGTCAACCACTTTAGAAAGGCTCAGTTTTTAACCGATTTGGTTGAATTTGGATTTTTCGGACAGGTATTGAAATTTGAAACCCGACTGCATCGATCTTCATCGGTAATGAACCGGTTAAGTACCGATTTTTGAATAATTTTACATCCCCTATAAATAAAATTCCCTAAAAACAATGTTTTTTTCGGTTTTTCTCAAAATTGGCAGAAGCTTTTTCAATCATTTTCGGATATGTTTTAGAGGTAGTCCAGGTGAACATTTAGCCCACCATGCCTATGACCAGAAAATTCGCAATTTTGAATTATTGAAGGTCAAAAATCAACCACTTTGGAAGGCTTGGTTTTTAACCGATTTAGTTGAATTTGGATTTTTCGGACAGGTATTGAAATTTCAAACCAGACTGCATCGATCTTCATTGGTAATGAACCGGTTAAGTACCGATTTTTGAATAATTTTACATCCCCTATAAGTAAAATTCCCTAAAAACAATGTTTTTTCGGTTTTTCTCAAAATTGGCCCAAGCTTATTTCAATCATTTGCGGATATGTTTTAAAAGTAGTCCAGGTGAACATTTAGGCCAATATACCTATGATCGGAAAATTCGCCATTTTGAATTATTGAAGGTCAAAAGTCAACCACTTTGGAGGGCCCATTTTTCAAACCGATTTAGTTACCGGTAATGAACCGGTTAAGTACCGATTTTTGAATAATTTTACATCCCCTATTAGTACAATTTCCTTAAAAAAATGTTTTTTCGATTTTTTATAACTATTGATATTTGTTGGTAATTTACATAATTTGTGGCTGACAAGAAATATCAACCAGTTCAGCGGTTCAGAATGCTCGAACTCACGAGATATTTTTAATAATTTCTTAATGGTTTTCTCATTGTCAATAAACAATATTAAATCAGCAGTAACCCTATGTGCATACAAAAAATATGCTAAAGCCCAAAATAGACACAGTGATCAGCTTAGGGATCAGCCGATAATTTGGAGGATCAGGCTGATCTTCTAAATTCATGAGGTCTAGTGAAATTACGGGCATTAGGCGCCATCAGCGCCAGTGATGAAAATAAAAAGCTTCACTTTGGGGGTTTTTGGGTGCTTTTAGAAATGTCAATTGGTTGAAAAAACATGTAGAGTAATGGCGCGCAATATCGCAAAATCTTAAAATGCATTAAGATTGGAGTAAAGAGAATATCAGAGTGCTCCTTACTGTACGAAGAATCCATTGATGTTGCACTTAAGAAGCCTTTTAGCAATCAAAATGTGGAGATTTAATAGAAATTGACACTGTAAACGCTAATCCTTGATCTTAAAACCTCAGTGTATGATAGTTTGGGCTGATCCTTTACCGCCAAATTTTTTGAGCTGTGTATTCTCCAGGATCAGCCTGTGTCTATTTTCGGCATAACGGAGAGGACTTTCTCGTGAGTTCGAGAATTTGGCAAAGCTGGGACGCTTTGCCATCTCTTTTTGTACTATATGTTTATTAAGGTTAAAATGTATCGCAAAACCAGTGATTATCCCAGATAATCTCATGGTAACTGAGATTCTTTACAGGCGATACTGTCGGGATACTGTCAACTCGGAATGCGTGAAAATTCGATTGTGAATTGAATTTTGGAGGTAGAGAATCGCGTCGAGCCAATTTTATCCGTTTCGGCAGCTGAGAACAGTTTACTCGACGCGATTCTTTACCCCTAAAATACCAGTTTACATAGAATAGTTTTAGTATACCAGTTTCAGAATTTTGCATGACATGCCATAAATATGGTCATATTGCAATCAACTGCAGCGTGCAGTTGTTGCAGTAACTGTTCAGAGGATCACGAAACAACAAAATGTGAACACAAAAAAGGGTTAAAAATGCAACTTACCCCTCTTGAGTCCCGAAACAGAATTGCAGCATGATAGGGATCCAAAGTACCATCAGCTCGTAAACCCCGACTAGTACCTAAAGATGCTCTTCTTCTATTCTCTAATTCGGCCGAGGCTCTTCGCATATGAGCACCTAGAATCACCAAAAAACAAAAACAAAATCCGTTAAAACACTGAAAAAGTTGCGATGAAAGTTCTCTAAAGTTATGTTAAGTATAATTTTAAACAGAAAACAACTTCCAAGTTCTTTTCTTTTTGTTAATGTTTCTTTTTTGCTCGAGCACAGCAATTTGTAAAGAGTGACTAAGGAGTGCTTTATTGTCTCTTTAGTGCGAGACAACATAGAGAGAAGATAAACACCTCTCTGGAGCGTGTGACAACGACACAATTGCAAGCCTTGACCTGCCAACTTGCCCACTTGACATCCAATCTCATTATTTTTTCCCCAGTACATAAATATAGGAAAATCTTGAAGCCTTCTTCTCTCTTCCCGTCTATTCTACCTTCTTTGACGATTCTATCGAAGATCTTGTACGTTGCACCACAGTCATTGAGCACCCTGTGCGGTATGCTAACATCCAGACTCTTGCTTCTCTCCCGGAAATGCTCCTGTGGATCATTGGCACTGGACAGGGAATTTGTGACACTTTGTGGTGAGTGATCCTGACTCTTTCCACGCTGCCACACTTTCTTTCTCAATTGCTTAAGGATCTCCTGGAGGGAACTATGATTGGACTGACGATTTGCCTTATCTTTGGTCTCCGGTGGGGACAATGAGGACTCATTTAAACTCCTCACAAAACTCGTATTGTCAAATCTACTCCGATATCCTATAACATTGCCACTGTCCAATGAATGGGCGGCATGTGTCCTAAAGATACTATTCCTATCCCTATCGGACGAAATCAGTATCTTCTCATTCTGCTGGAATGTTCCCGTGTGCGTAAAGTACTGATGGTCTGTCTTATACTCATAGATATCATCCAGATCATGAGGAAAAAATCCACCACCATTCACAACTGGTGAACCGTATGTATCCAGTGAGCCTCGTCGGTAGTTCTGCAAATTGAAAAAAAAAGTGAGGTCAATTAATGGGCGGGTCAGTGAAACATGCAACGAGGTCAGAAGCAGAGTTGGAAAATTGCAGATTACCTTTCCTTTTTTTTCTGTTTTAGGATAAGAATATTTGACTTTCTAATCTTTTAATTAAAATCTAAAACTATATTTTTACCTTCATTGCTGAACTGCGAAAGTTTAAGTTCACCATTAACAATTTTATCTTTAGTCATTAATCTGTAGATACAGGATTGATTTTTCCCAGTGCTTATACAAGTTCTAAAGTTGTTTACTTTTGTTCATATAGTTTTTTTGTGTAAAAAAAAAGAAAGGTGAATAAATTCTAAGACTGCTACACATGTCAGAAAAATGGTCACATTGTGATGTACTGCAGCTTGCAAGTGCAAGTGCAGCAACTGTGCAAAGAATCATGATACAAAGTCTTGTAATCAAAAAATTAGTGAATTACGCCTCTTGAATTCCTTAACAGAATTCAAGCATGGTGAGGATTCGTAGAACTTTTAGCTCGTATACCCCAACTAGGACTCAATTAAAGCTGTTTACTTGAATTCATTATTCATTTTCCAGATTTTCTTTAAAAAGAAACTTTAGTAAATTTTAAGATTCCCTGTGATTTTTTTCTGTTTCACATTTTTAAGTTTAAAGTCCCTTAATAATTATCATTTCTTGTGAAATTAAAGTGAAATCAGTTCAATATGAAAAATGTTACACATGTCAGAACTATGGGCATATTGTGATGTACTGCAGCATGCAGGTGCTGCAGCAACTGTGCAAAGAATCATGACACAATGTCATGTAATCAAAAAATTAGTAAATTACGCTTCATGAATTCCGAAGATGGAGAGCTCGTTTTTAGGCCCTGCACATTTACTGCAACATTCATACAGTACAGTGAATCACAACATGGCAATATTTCTGACACATGTAGCAGTTTCAAAATTGATCCCTCATCAGCCCCACCCCCCTGAAAAGTGAATAAATGTCCCAATTAAAATAAAATGCTTTACAAAACATTATTCTTAGTTTTCCAACTCTGCCAAACTAATAGGATTACACACTCACTTGATAATTGGGACTGGGACTGCATTTTCTCGGAGTGGATGACATCCGACGTTCCCTGTAGCTGCTGTAGGTGTCAAAGGGGCTTCTGCCCAGCCCACCCGGAGATTTTTGTTTATCCGGAGACTGTGGGCTCCACCGTCTGCCTGGTAGCACTTGACTTGGAGATTTTTTAGCCTCTGGAACTGGCTGTGGACTCGATGACAATTGCTCAAGAATGATATCTACATCACCGAACAAGAAAAACTGTTACATAAGTTTTCGAAAGAAAAGAAAAATGGAAAAATCGTTCATACCTTGTGGAAAATCTCCTGCTGTAGATGACCCACCACTAGAATCTCCACTTATTGTTCTGCTGGTGGATCTTGAGTTACTGTAGTGGTTGTAGTGCTGCTGCAAGTGCGCCTGACTCGAAAGTGCACTCTGGGCAGAATGCCAACTTTCCGTGCTATTCTGCTTGTCCAATGCATGTTGCCGAAATAAATGCTGTATTCCATGCATTTTTCCCCTAAACCAGTTACCCCTTCTTATTCCTATATATGTCCTACTACCCTAGTTTTCCTCCCACAAAATCACTATTTCACCATACACACTTTTCCCCAAATTCACTTTTATCCTCAATCTCCACTGTTAATGTTCTTGTGTCTCTCTGGTGAACAACCCACCTTTAAGAAATCGCACAATTTGATGGGAAATACCTTCAAGCACTAACACAGACGTTTCTTTTTTGGGGATTATTTTCCAATTTTGTGATTTCCTTGTCATTTGATCGAAGAAAATCCTCTTTGTCTACACCGGAAAAATTGATGGTACTTTCAACAAAGTGGTTTTTTATCTCACTGATTAAAATCTATGAAAAAATTTGGATAACAATTCCAAAAATACTTATTAAGTACTATCCCTACGGAAATTATCGCAGAACACACCCAAAGACGATACCTTAAACTCTCTGTGTGTAAGGAATAGAAAAGATGACTAAATAAGCCATTTACACTTAAGGATAAAATTCATGTGAGCAACCGATATACTGGCGAGTGTCTATTAGGCGCAGTCCTCGGCATGTGGCCCGCTTTGTTGAAGCCACATTTCATATTTACATACAGATTCATGTTGGAATTTTTCAGCATTTGTCACTGAAACTCGAAATGTCTCAAAAATGAGGACTGGACCACTTTTGTAAGATGTTGAACCTTGTGAAAGGGAAATACTTTTTGCCTGTAAGACCTGTGAGCTGGCTTCCATTAGCTCCTTGTTGATTAGGCAAATGGACAAGTGTTTTTTTCATGCAACCGAAGACCTTAATCGGGAAGGCTCTTCTGTGTATTCAATTCCCCAAAGATATTAACGGTCCTTCTCGATCCCCTTTCCACGATGAAGTATCAGACCACCACAAAGTTGAGTAAGGACTAACAACTAATGCTCTTTGAGCTCAGCTTACATGGGCTGTTCATTGAGTGGGCATCATGTGCCTAATGGCTTCTACACAGTAGAGAAATTTATGTATGTCCATATTGAAGAGTTTTTCCCATACGTAGGGAATTTGCTTCAATATGGACAGAAATTTCTCTATTGTGTAGAGGCCCAAAAAACTCTGGGAACGTGGAAGAAGTATCCGCATTTCGGGGAAGGCGCTCCTAGGCGGTCTACACACGGACTTAGCGAATTCTTCCACCACGGAATCAACAGCAATATAACATGTTTACATTCCCGGATGAAGGGGTAGTATCACGACAAGTGCATCCTTTTTCTTTAACTCATTCTATCACAACGAAAACGGCTATCCTTCAACGTGGCATTCGAGGAACTGACGAACAACGTTTGAAAACTCGAGGAACCCTTTTTTAACGTTTATCGAGGAACTCTAATTAATCTAGCCAGAGAACCCGTGGAACACGAAGTACATTTGCGAAGTACATTGCGAAAGTTCTTCGGGAACTCGCGAGGAATTCAAAGAACCCATGGGGCACGTTTTTCGGCAACTCGAATCAGTCAAGTTTTGAAAATCGTAAAGGAATATTTCGAAACCCGCGGAATTCACAAAGAACGTTTGGGAACTGGAGGGACGTCTCATGGGGAACGTTCTTCAAGAAACTAGAAACAATCTAGCATGGGAACTCGCGAGGAACGCTTAGATACTCTCGAGTCAGTTGAGTTAGGTTAAGAGTAGTAAACTCGAATCAGTTTAGTTTGGGAACTCGTGAGGAACCCATATAAAACGTTTAGAGAACTTAATAAACCCACGGGCAACGTTCTTCGGGGAACTCGTATCAGTGCGAAGAACGTTAGGGAACTCAAGGGACTCATGGGGAACGTTCTTCGGGGAACTCAATTCAGTCCACGTTGTATAATTTAGTGAAAGAGCTCTATTAGCACCGCCAGCGTAACCCTCTACCTCGTTGGACGCCGCCCCATCGTTATGACATTCGCGGTAGCATTTAACGAAAGCCCTATGCAAGATCTTTCCTTCTTCTTCGAGTTACCCCATTCGAGATTTCAGTAATAAATGGTAAAGTTTGCAATGGAACCTAAGCTTCGTCACTGTTGATGACTGAGTTCCTAGTCTCTTCCTTCCTACTTCGAGAGTCTTTGGTCTACTAAGCTCAAAGCTCTTTTATGGATAATAAAGGTCTTCGCACCAAAGGTTTAGCCCAGTTCACAAAGGTTGCAAAATTCTAAATAGCACCCAATTTTATTGTGTTTTCAGGATCTCATAGAGAAAAGTGCGCTACCTTCGAAAGACTGAAGCTTCGGACGACTCAAGCTTCGACCAATTCAATTATTTTCTATGTTCCAAATGGATTGAACCCATGACTTTTCAGGAAATTTTGAGGAACACGACTAAATATTGAAATATAATATTATATTCGGTCAAATTCACTAAAAATGTATTGACAAAAATGTGTTATTCGAAGATTGATTTGTCTGAAGGTATCGCATTTTCCTCTATCAGACCAGATGATATCAGTTAAGCCATATGGCTAAGCCTTATACGGGCTTCAGACCTAACACTTAGCTATCTAGCTTAACTCCTGTAATTCCTCATAAAGCATGATTTTTTAGGAAATTGTTGTGAAGGATTGAATATTAAGGGCAAATGATTCATTCGATTTTGAAAAATCAATAAAATTGCTTGTTATTTAGATTTTTGAGACCTTCGGGAACTGGGCTAAGCCTCCAATCTGAAGCCGGCGTTATGCCCTAGGCACACTTACGACTTAAGCCGAGAGACGACTTAGTAGAAAATGATGGAAATGTACTTTTATCATTATTTCGAATATAATTACGCTAAGCCGTCTCTCGGCTAATCCTCAGGTCTGTCGAGGCCCTTAGGTCTAATGCCCCTATGAGTATTGGAATGTTTCCAGGTCTGCAAGAACATATCAAATGCCTTATGCCCTAGACACACGACTTAAGCCGAGAGACGGCTTAGTGGAAAATGAAATAAATTCGGTTTAACCATTATTTTGAATACAATTACGCTAAGTCATCTCTCGGCTAATCCTCAAGTCTGTCAAGGCCCTTAGTCATTTGGCACAATGGTCTGTTGCTTGTATGACAAGAAAATCAATCTCCAGGATCCCCACGTCCCAAAACCAAAGCTTTGTCCACTTTAGTTACTTCTTAAAATCAGTACATATTTTTTTTACCGTGTAAGACATGAGGAAATATGTTTGAATGTGGAAAAAAGCTCAAGATGGAATGTCAGAGTGATCACTCTTCTCAATTGGATACCATTAGAGATTCATGAGAGTTTCTTGTTTCGCATTTACAAACCCATATCACACAGAATAGCCTCATCCTCTCAATTCCTAGCCTAATCCAATCACCAATCCATCTACAGAGGCATCAACCTCCAACTCTCCCTTTCGGCAAATTCAAGGACAAGAGCACAACACGTGGAAAACAGCTTCTAGCCCATTGAATTTCCCAAAGCGGGGAAAAGCCCATACTGGAAAAAAGGTCACAGACTCTATGGTGTCAAATTTTCCGCAAACGAAACCCCTATTATAATGGAAAATTGAGAATTTGTGATGTATGAAGAAAAATTCTCTATACCATTACATTTGATGGATTTCGGAATCCCCCAATACCCTTATTTCTCGTATGATCTAATGCCTTCTCCTTAATAATTCATCAAAACGCAGGCGCAACTTCTCACACTTTCCAGCACTACTTTACAATGATTTTGGGGTAAAAAACATCCAACCCCTAGTGCTATATACCAAGTAGTAACACACCCTCCTAACACAACCACAACCATTAACCGAAGCAAAGAACAGAATTTATGACCTCTCCAACATTAAATGGTGTAGTAGAAATCTTGTAGAATGCATCAAGTTTCCAGGATATGTCAACAAGAATCACTCCCAGAAGCAATATTCTTTTATTAATTAACCAATCTGTATTCTATGCATAACCCCCCTTTGAATACTTTAATTGACAAAGTAATTAATACGGTGGGTGTGTTGATGTTAGTGCTAAAATTCTTGTAGTAAGCAACGGCAAAGAAAATCGATATACTACGCTTCGGTAAACCATTCTGAAAAATTACCAAAATTAATTTTGGCACGAGGCGAGAATTTTAAGTCTATAAATAAGAACACTTCTTTCTTTTTTTTTGTTTAAATTAATCCATCAAGAATATTTTTTAAAATGTTACCGCACTTGAATCCCCAAAAGGGGTTTTTGGGTTAAGTATTCAGTGGATTAAATGACTGTTCAAATTCATTAATTTAGTCTTTCATTTGCGTTTCCAACCGGATCATCAGCAATTAATCAAGATGTCACGGTTGAAATTGAGAGTGAATTGTTTAAGCAATTTCATCTCATCTCACAGTCATTTGAGCTTGAAATTCAAGAGGTTTTTGAAAAGTGAAAAAAAAATATCTTAAGTTTTTTCCTAATGATATTTTCAAGTTGTCTTGAAAAACATTCTTCAAATCCTAATTAAATTGAAACTTTGGGAAATGCTTAATAAAAACTGAAAGAGACTTTGCGAAAAGCTCGAATTATTCTTAAAGTCGATGTTATTCCCTTTGAAAAGTTGTAGTTTGTAACCGATTACTTTTCCGAGCCAAACCACTTTTTACTTTACGGTGTTGCGGAAAAACCTAGATAGTTTGAAGATATTCCATTCGAAATTCCAGCTGAAGATTAATCAAAAGTCCCAAAAGTACAAAAGTACACTTCCGACTTAAGCCGAGAGAAAGCTTAACGTAATTATGATCTAAATAATGATTAGACTACAATCTCATCTGTTTCACATTAAGCCGGGCTTTTTCCATAAGCGTATCTGTTTTACGTATTTTTCGCTCGAGCGCTAATATTATTTCCATTTCGAAAATTCAATAATTATGGATTGTTTATCACAACTTGTAAGAAAATTCTCTTTAAGCTATTTTCGAACGAGCGAAACTCAACCGAAAGGAATATTTTCAATAAAAGGTGATGCTATCGGAGAAACCAATGACCTTGGGTAAGTTTTCCAATACTCTCAGCTCACTGATAATTCGGATGACAGCTGTCAAATACTTTAGAAATTCAGCAAATCCCAAATATGGGTTTTTATTCATTTTTAAGAGTGTTTGAAATTACACGAGGTTCTAGGACTATGAACATTTTCGGAACCGATAACAACCGCGCGAAATGGCACTATGCAGCCTGAAAATTTGCATAGGGTGGTGGCATTACTTATGGCCTCCCCGCAAAAAACTTTACAATGTCGGAAAATTATTTCGAAAAACCTCAAAATTAAAAATGTTTGATGTGTTATGATAACTTATCACATTTTGTTTGGTTTTCGGAATCATTTTCTGACAAAAATCGCAACATGGCCATAAGTAAAGACAGGCCACAAGTAATACTACCACATAATACGCAGGAGATTTCTCTCGAATAACTTACATAAACGTTGTGATATATGCAAAATACTTTTGGCGCCAACTTGTCACCCTTATTTCAGTGCCAACAAAAAAAGCATAATTATGTGTACAAAATCCTGGCAGGTGCATAACCCCGAAGTACATAATCACGTGACCCCGTGTAAAATAAGAGAAAATTTGTTAATCATCCACAAAACGTGGTAAGTTTATAGAAAAAAAATACATTATTTCGAGAAACTGAAGCTATCAGCATAAAGCTTTTGTAAAGACAGCTTTGAAGGAATAATTATTGAAAACCTTAAAGTTTTCTAAGTTTAAACCTAATTTTTTCTCATGATATGTATAAACCACGCTTAATCGGTTTTATTCATCTTTTTACCTAATATACTGTCAGCACTAGCTTCTTCCCAACAATTAAACACCCCATTGGTATTTAAATTGACAGCATAGATATCTCTCGGAGCGTTGCCGATTTCACATAAGAGCGTTTCAAGTGTTCCATTTTAAACTGACGTAGCAAATTAAAAGATGAACGCAGGACATCAATGTCCTTTCCGGAAGCGTCAATGAGAAAGTATCAATTCAGAGTGAAACTTCACAGTTCTTGAAAGCTTTCGGCGTACTGCACGCATTGTACGTGAGTACTGCGTTCCTAGTGCTAACCTGTGAGTTGCCCCTTCGAGAAGGGTATCGTAGAGAAGTTTAGTAATGTGAGTTAAGCCGGCTTCAGACCTGAAATTAATGCTAGCCGTATGGCTAAGCCTTAGGTCTGAAGCCCGTATAAGTCTCAAGTCTGAAGCCCATATTAGTTCATGTTGGATAATCGTATCATGGTCTGATAATCGTTAGGAGGAATGTTGAGGGTTCTAAACATAGCGTTAGCCTGTGAATTACTCTTTCGGGAGGGGTTTAGTATTCAGAGTAAGCTCATGTTTGATCGTTGCAGGGAATAGATCGTCAGGAGGAACGCTGAGGTTTCTGGAGGAACCACTTACGGCCAAGGTCCTATCAAAGCAATTGCCCTAAGGCAGGGGTGTGCAAGAACCGTTTGAAACTGAATAAATGTCAAAATAAGTTTGTTCAGGTAGCGTTTTGACCATTGACATATAAGTTTCATTTGACGTTTGTTCGGCTTCAAGCGGTACTTGCACACCTCTGCCCTAAGAGCTCCTGCTCTTACAGTTTCCTTGAACGGATCTAGCAACAGTAATATTAATGCAGAAATAATGGCAAATTTCCGTATGCAAGTAGTTAAATGCGTTTGAAATAGTTTTGATAACTTTGACCCCAAGTCACAATCTCTCACCGTTTAGTCTGTAGCACTATTAACACCAGAAACGGGATTACCTTTCATTAGATACAAAATCACAAAACGTAATAATCAGTATTCCAGAGTGCAAAGTATACCACTGATTTACATAGGTCTATCATTTGCGAGTTAGAGCATTTTAAGAGGAGTGTCAACTCAATTGAAATTGATTAACCCCTTGAGGCTCCCACATGCGGTTGGACGTGTGATATCGTTACATAAGAGGTAAATCCATTGAGCAGAGATGAGACAACAAATACACCCAGGAACTTTGATCGTCTACTCAAAACAGACACTTTCATTTGCCATAAGCTCATAAATAACCAAACTGGCTACCAGAAACAACTAAGCTGGATTTATATTTTAACCTTCTTCAGGTACGCAGTTTTTTTTTCTTCTTCTTCTCAACTCTCTCCCCACTTCCATGTGAATCTACCTGTGTCAAGGTCACACAGTCGCCAATTCACGCGTTTCGGCAGCGGAAGGTGTGTGTTATTTAAATGCTTTTGTCTCTCACCAACCGAAAAAGATGTTGTTTTGGTAATCCCGTCCAATGTCTTTGGTCAACAAAAGCGCGGGAAACTCATAGATTAAGGCATTTTGGCAACAACAGCAAAAAAAGAATATCAGAAAATATAATTCTATTGCTTGAATCTTCGCACTGACCTACATTCTAGACAAAACACAACTCCCCAGAGATTCGCAATCTGACACAGAGCAATATAATTTTGCCAAGAGTATCAGTAAAGAGAAAAATATATGAATGTCATTTCTAAAAATTGAGAATTTTAATTTTTCACAATTTTCACAACACTGTTCTTCTGCAATTGCGTGTGGATTTATTTGGGATTTTCAGGAGACTACTTCTCCTTTGATGCTTCCACATGGAAGTCACAATAGCGACTGATGTGAACCTGCGCGCCCTTTTTCTTCCCGCCAAAACCCAAACTCTCATTCATGCTTCGGCTCACTCTCGCTCTTTTACATTACTCTATTTTAGCAACGCATTTTCTTTCACTCACCCACAGCATTTTGTCCCTGACTAAAGTCAAGAGGACGTATAACTTGTAACTGAATCACAGCCCATGCTTCTCTCCCACCCACAAGTTCACAATTCGGCCTTTAAGAACATGTGGTCAATATTCATTGTCAATCTTAACTCAATTAACCCATTAAGACCCATCGTATAACGTATACTACATCTGTAAAATGTTTGTTACATTCTCTTTTACAATCTTTTGATTTTCAAATATTTGAAAACTGTCTTCCGCCTCCAACACAATTTTAAAGCAAGTAGAGCCTATCGTATATGCATATCCCTATCGTATAATCTACTAAAAAGTTCGTAAAAGTTTCTATTTTTCCACAAACATTGTTTGTACATTTTTGTTTATCGGGCAAAACTTTACGAACAAATGACAAAATTTTACGAACATTTTTTGTGTGTTTACGAACATATAAAAACAAATGTTTGTAAAACGACAAAAAATGACCGTCAAGTGATCACGTTTGCAAAAAAGTACAAACTTTTACGAACTTTTCACATTCCGGAAATGTTTATTTTACCCTACAGAATTGACAAGAAATCGGTGTAAATATCATGCTTTTTAGGTGTTTTATGAGTTAAAGTTACCCTTTTTCATGTTAATTTTACTCTTAAAAAAGTATAATATTAACATTAAAAATGTTGATATATTTTTACACCTAAAAACTGTTAAAGTTATGAGGAAGAAAAGTTAATCGCACCCCCTTTTTTCTCAGTGTTCATTTAGTTAACGAGAGGTCTCCAGAAGGGGAATTCTGTAGCAATATGACAATGTCATATGACAAATTTTTGTGATAAAATTCGGGAACAGTACGACGTAAAAGCACAGTGACCATCGAATGACCATTGTAAGGATCTCCATGAAGTTTTTACCAACTGATATAAGTCAGATTTATGATTAGTTCTTCCGGACTTACCATATAAAATTTAAATTTATCATATGACATTGTCATACTGTTACAGAATTCCACTACAGTTTGATCCTGAGTGGAGGCAGGAATTTTTCCTGCCCCCACTCCTGAGGAAACTGGATGATTTAAGTGTCACTTCCTCTGATTGACGATTCTCTGTACTTAAATACAATTAATATCAAACACAAAATTCTCACGTTAAAAATTAATTTAAAAAAATCTTTTTTTTTTTGAGTATTTTCAACTTGTGACAACATTATCGCAAACATTCTGTAGCCAGGGTGGTTAATGGGTGGATGGATTATGCATCTAATGGGGTTTTACAAACACAATTAAGAACAATTGCCTACCATGGGGAGTTAATTTGTGAAATCATTTTTAAAATATCCCTAAATGTATGCAAATATTTTTTAAGCGATAAAAACGTTTTTTTATGAATTAATGTCGAAAATTTGTCGAAAAATTGGAACCTGAAATTAACTGTATATATTGCGGCATTTCTAAGTTATTAGAAAATGTCTTCTGCGTGTATACAAACTTCTGGGTACAGAGACTCATTTCGTGCGGTTTTTTTCGATCCGGAAAATCCGAATAATCCAGGGATCCCCTGTACCATCTTCATTAATCAGGCAAATCTTATTTCAAATATGTTTTTTTTTAATTAGATCTTTTTAACAATAAAATAGTTCTTACTACAACTCTAAAACTCTTAAAAATAAAACAAAAAAGATAGAGTAAGTGTGCCAAATTCCGGCCAGCTTGCAATTTCGGCCACCTTTTTTGTTCCTCGAATTTCCATGAATTTTTAGTTTTTACATACTCTAGAGATTATACAATGCAAAAGAATAACAAAAAATGTAGCTTCGACAAACGAGATGATGTGAAAAAGGCATTGGAACAATTCCTGAAGGGCAAGGAACTATTAGAATGAAGGTGGCCGAAATAGGGTACCAAAGCCATGTCTACATTTTTATTCATTTTAAAATGTATTAAGAATGATTTTATAGAAAATAAAGACGATAAACTGTCTACAAGGTTCCAAGTAACACTCTTTAAGTAGAAGGAATAAAAAATCAATTTTTATTAAAGATATTACATTTAAAACTGGTGACTTTGGCGCTTGCATGCAACTATGCCGAAATTTGGCACACTTACCCTAAGTGCGCCAAATTTAGGCATAGTTGCATTCAGGCGCCAAAGTCTTAAGTTTAGAATGTAACATTTTTAATACAAATTATTTTCTTTTTTTACTTTTTTAAGGAGTGTTTGGTTTCTCTAAGATCATTCTCAATACATTTTAAAATGAATAAAAATATAGACATAGTTTTGTGTAACATTTCGGCCACCTTGATTCTCATAGTTCGTTACCCTTCCGGAATTCTTCCAAAGTCTCTTTCATGTCATTTCGTTCGTCGAAGGCTCATCTTTTGTTTTTTGCGTTGTATAATCTCTGGAATTTGCGAAAATTAAAAATTCATGAAAATTTTAGAAACAAGAGAAGTGTCCGAAATTGCAAACTGGTCGAAATTTGGTACAGTTACCCTAAACGTTCCTGTTTTTTTTCAATTTTAGCAGAGACAGACTTGGGTGGACTATAAATAACTGAAGTGAGTTTTTATCTCAGGAATGATCTATTAAGAGACTTTCCAAGACTCAATTCTGTATAGTACAGTGAGATTCATTTCGAAATATCCTCAGTCAAAAGGGTCCTTAAAAGCCTAAAAAATAAAGTTTAAAAAATAGCAACTAAAATCCCATTTCTGCAACTGAATTTTTTTATAAATAATGAATAAATAATCAGTGGATTTGTGATCCGGTCTTAATGGGTTAATACACAGTCAGAGAGTATTTGACGAACGTGATGTGAATTCACTTTCATGGTCAAGTTCTGCCCTTACCCTTTTCGAGACTTTGCAAAAAAAAAATGCTGGTCAGATTTATTAATAATTGCTTATTGCCCACTTAATATAAGACAGCACAGTCTTGACTTTTATCACTTTCTCTTGTTTATGGACTTTTTCATGCTATAAGTCGTCTTATGACCTCTTCGGGGACATCACTTGTGTTGAGACGTCAAATAATTACGCGTATTGAAAGAGTACATAATGAGATAGGCAAAAAAAAAAACAGAAGAATAAACATTTTGGGATATTTGGAGAACTCTCTTTAGCAAAGAGCACACTAGAAGAATTTAAATTTAAAATTTAAACAGTTTGTCTTATTCATAGCATCACTGAAAAATTTACATAATTATTGCTGTTGCTTGGTGCAAGTCAATGATGCTGGTCCGTCAGAATTCTTGTTAAAAAAAAGTTTGTTGAAGCAATTATAAAGTTTTGCAAAAGTCACGTAAGGATGTTTGAAAAGGATTTGTGTCTTCACTAGTGTAAGTGGTTGGTGAGAGTCTTGGCTTGCAATTTTTCTAATTTCGATGGTCAAAGATCCTTGGACCACTTCAATCCATTTCTTTAGATAAACTCTCTAGTACAAATTTGGGTAATTAAAAATTATAACAAATAACCAATATATTTATGATATTAGCAAAGACACAAACCTTTCCAAAAACATAGAAATGAACTGTAAATAACATAATTTTTTTTCTAATTCGCACGCTTTCTTCTCATAAGCTGAATTGTGATAAAACAAAGTCGTTTTCGAGACAATGTGAACTTTACTCTACCTTTACTTTATCAGCAATTATTGCGCAATTTTACTACACTTCTCCGACGTGTAACACTGATAAGTGATACCACATCATCTTCATGAATCTCAATTTCTCTGCGAGGAAAACAATATTTCACCGAGGTGAATGCTTTCAATATTGCCCGAAGCAATTAATTGGTAAATTTCCTAATTAATATCGGAGACAGAGATGACCACAAAAATTGCTTACATGATGTTTGAACAACGTGATTGAGAGTTCATCTCATTAACCCTTCATACGTGCCAATATCCATATCCAATGTATTGGCCATGAAAATCCATGAAATTCAAGCCTTTCCATCATCAATAATTGTTTTACCTTTGACATTTACAACCCTTCGCATTGTAAATTATTACTCTTATGGACCCTCTTTCGTAAATGTCACTCCCAAAAAGCTTTTACCCAGCAAAATATTGCCACACAATAGGCATTGATTTTCAAAATAATTTTCCATCATGAACCAACCAGAAAAAAAAGAACTTCAAAAGCTCTTTCCTTTCAGGAAATTCCCTTCAACAATAGATTCCAATTTGAGTTGGGACTTTGGCTACGTTTATAAGCAAAATAATCTGAGAGAAAAACTGTTCCTGGGACTAAATTTTAGTCCGAAAGTCTTAGAATTTGCATTTTAGTTAGAGAAAATTGTATAATGAGGATAAAATGTGATACAATCTCGCAAAAAATATGGTAAGTATACCAAATTTCGGCCAGCTTGCAATTTCGGCCACTTTTTTTGTTCCTAAAATTTCAATGAATTTTTAGTTGTTGATCTCTAATGATTACAATGCAAAAAATAACAAGAAATGTCGTTCTAATGAACGAGGTCCAATGAAAAAAGACTTTGAAAGAATTCCGGAAACTGTAAAAGCCCAAATAGACCTATACTGATCCTTCAGAGTATTTAGCTTTTAAAAGTCAATAATAAAGCATAAGGTAAAGGAAATTTATCCAAAGGACTTCTTACTGGTGATCATAAGCCCTAAGTAAATGACAGTTTGGGATAAATCTTTATTGCTAAATTTTACAGGCTAAATATTCTCGAGGATCAGCCTGAATCTATTTGGGCCCCACGAATGAAGGTGGCCGAAATATGCCACAAAAGCTATGTGTACATTTTTATTCATTTTAAAATGTATTAAGAATGATTTTAGAGAAAATAAAAACAATAAACTGTCTACAAGATTCAAAGAAAAACTCCTTGAAAAAAGTAACAAAAAATATCAATTTGTATTAAATATATTATATTTCAAACTTAAGACTTTGGCGCTTGCATGAAACTATGCCGAAATTTGGCACACACACAGAATTACAAGGAACTTTAAGGTGGCGAAAAGGGCTTACTCTACCCTACCGGAATTTTCCAATGTATCAAAGTCAAAACAAACATTTGACAGCCCGGCATTGGGAACAGTTTCGGCGAAAATAGAAACAGTCAAGACAGACACGAGAATATCAAACTCAAACCTTTCTTTTTAGATAAGACATTTCTCAAATCCTTTATTTTTAAGATTAATCCGGTTCATTCTCAGCATATAAATGAGGTCATTGGCGAAATTTTAACAATTCTTCCTTGGCTAGGCTCTTTTATCATTATTTTCAACACGAAACTCCCAGAAAAAAAATCATAAACACAATATTGTGAGATTGAGGAGCTTGAAAAATAAATCAAGAAAAAAAACTGACTATGACGCTCTTCTTGATAATAGCTCTCCCGCCCTTTTTGATAACCCAGAAAGAAGTTATAAAAGGCAAAATATGAGGAAAAATGAAGCAAAAAAAGAGTCTGAACCGGAGCTAGAGATTCCCTCTGTTTTTTTTTCTTTCTTGTTGACTTTCTCAAATACACAAATTCCACCACATGCGGTTTGTAAATAAGAGAGATATTGAAATTCATTATAAAAGCTCCTATTTTGCATTCATACGACGCACTTCATAGATGCAATTGCTCATTTTATGGAATGCCCCAACCAATTGCCATAACCCGGCTGACCATAAGTTCATTCTAAATTGACCGCAAAATTGGTTCTAGCATTTTTGATTTGTTACCACTTATTCAACAATTACAAGTCGTAGAAGTGCTATTTGCAACTAAAAATTAGTAAGAGTTTACTAGGAGAGACTGGGGCAAAACTTGTCAAAACGCATATTTAATTCTTTCACGAGCTCTGAGAAAACTTAAACGTTTTATAATGAGCATATTCTTATATGAAATTTTCTGCTCTACAACATTGTAGAAGACTATTTTCCTCTATCTCGAAAGAAATGTGATTTTCGAATCATTTTCTAAACGTCGATTTTGTGGAGATTCTCAAAATTGCTGGGGCAAATTTTGTCAGTCTTCGGATAATTTGTGACGTTTCACTCTCGCTTCTCGCAAACGTTAAAAATATCAAATAGACATATTTTTATAATTTTTCTCTATCTTAACGAGAAATGTGTTTAAATTGAGCTAATCAATATTAATATTTTCTGTAAGCCAAATATTCCAAAAATAGGGCTTAAAATTTCATTTTTTTTTCTATTTTACATAATCCTTCCTCGAATCTCTTGAAACTTTCTGAGTTTAAGATGGCCTTCATCATCTATAATAAAAAAAATTCAAGCCTCAGTCTCTTTTATTTTAGAAAATAGTGAATATTGAAATTTTCGTCTTGACAAATTTTGCCCCAGTCTCCCCTATTCTTCATATTTTGACATTTGACCACTGCACCACATAACACTGCACTTCACGGCTGTCAGACAAATGTCAAATGAAAATATTCACATAATTTTCTATACGTTCAGTACTTGGTGTTCAACATTAAATCCGGTGGATGGCGCTAGCGACTCTTGTAACTGGCTGACATTTGCAAAGTTGTGTTTATTTAAGAGGCTAGTCGTTTACCAACAATATCCAGTTGCAATACCGACAGATATCACAATTCAAAAAAAATCTAATACTTTTTAAACAAAGTGTAAGTAAAACAAGTTGTAATTAGTTACTTCAAGGACGGATCATTAGGGTAGTCAGTACTTTTTCGCCAGTAAGCCCTTTTTCGCCACCTAAATTAAAATCATATTTTAAGAAAATTATGAGTTATATCAGATGCTCCATTGACTAGATTCTTTGCAAGTTAATTAAAGAAATTGCCAACAAGGTGAACAGTCACCAAAAAAATATGGAGTTCTTAATAAACTTGTCAACGCTCAGAAGACAAATTGTCTTGCATTATTTTATGTTTTTTTCAGTACAGTATTCGATATTTTTTCACTGAAAGTCAATCCGTTATTAACTAAGCTTTGTTCTAATATCATTTTTTAATAATGTTTTCCAAAAAAATAAAGAAATACGGATGTGGTGAAATAGGCCTTACTTTTTCGGTTGTGTAAGTACTTTTCGCCACTCATTTTTCCAAGCATTTTACAAGTGGCGCTCCTCGCGGAATTTAGTTGAAACAGGCGTAATTTTCAATTGATTTTTGTCGCAAATAAAAAATGTGCAAAAAATCATTCGAAATACTCTAATAATTGTCTAATATCGGTGTTAAATAAGAAAAGTACTGTGCCGTGTACTTTTAGGGGTTTTCGAAAGCTGCTGTTTCTTAAAAATCAATTGAAAACAAGTGGCGAAAAAGTGCTTACACAGTGGCGAAAAAGTGTTTACAAGGTGGCGAAAAGTACTGAAACATGCATTGTTGCAGGAAATGTATTTTTTCAACCAGGTACTCAAAAGTTCCCGGAAAGTCTCCTGGTTCAATAGATAGACAATGCTTCAAAGCATTTGTACACAAAATTTCATTTTATTTCGACAAAAAGTGTAAGAATTATAAGGGCGTCAAACCTTAAGGTGGCGAAAAGTACTTACTCTACCCTATATTTTTTTAGAACTGATTCATAAAATCATTAACGAATGATTTCTGTAAGGTAATCGGTAATCAATGCTGTAAGCAATCTTTGAATATAACCAGTCACCACTGGTCAGTCGGGTAACAACGCACATGGCGGAGAGCTTTTTTTTCTTCCATGCACATATTACACAAAAATAATAAATAAAAACCGGCACTAACTTGCAATTTCAGTGCACGTAATAATAGTCCATAAAATGGCGAGAAAGGGATAAGAAAAAAATAAATATATAGATATGGGTATGAAAAATTGTGTGAAGCAGAAAAACCTCTATTTTATTTGCTGTGAAAACCACACACATCAATAATAGCTATTATTACTTGTTTATATTAAACTAGTCGCAAATACGGCGACCCCATATAAGAGAATTGAGCCACGAAGGAGCCAACCGCACCTCTTGAAGAGTTTATACATTTATTTACACTCCTGTCCATCCTCCTCAATATCTTATACTTTGCTTTCAGTAGATGAGATAATATAACTTTAGAAAGCACGATAAGGAGTAGAAGAAACTCTTCACACAATTTACTAGAGGACAATTCAAGGACAAAGCACATCGATTTCACGCTAAATCTATCTCAAGTGCTGATGTGCTTAGAGCTGAAAGCTCTCTCAATTCTGCACGAATCCTCAAAATAGATTTTGCGGAAGGAAGAATGCACTAAATCAACCCCCTAAAATCACTTGTTGGCCACTCTTCAGTAGACACCGTTTTTTTTTATATATAAAACCCGAGGTGAATGAACGGAAAATGTCTCTAATTAATTTTTACCCAAAGGATTTTATCACGAAAACATGCTTTCTAAGCAAAATTCACCACACAATTTACTGATTTCATTCCACTTACTAAATTTTCCTGGTACGAGTACAGAATATCTAGTGGAAAACATCACGTAAATCTTTTTTTTCTTCTTAGGAAAAAAACCAAGAAAATTGATGGGTATAAGAATAGAATAGAGAAAAATGTTTCACGTCGTCGTGTGAATCATTTGCTGTTTATACTCTCATGCCATTAATAAAAATTATACAATATTGTTATTCTATAGGTAACCCTCAATTGCCTTTTAAATTACATTTATTTCCCATTAAATATTTATGGGTTATATTCAATTAATTACTTTTCTATAAGCTACTTTTATTTTTTTCTTTATTATTCTGTGAAATAAGAATCTCATTTAGTAACTGTGCAATTGACCAAATGAAAAGAAAATTTGAGTAAAAAGAAGTCTGCTGAACATGAAAACTTATTTTGGTGATCATAGATGGCGTTAGTTATATGGAGCATAGGCTTTGTTAAACGCTTGTTTTTAGACTGATGAAATTCTTTTTTACTTCTTCAAAATCCATAAAATTATTCACTGTTTCATTCAGAAACGTAATATAAAAAAAATTATCAAAAATACTAAAGAAAATTTATAAAATAATGATAATACTGAAATAAGTCAGCAGGCACTAACTGGGGCGCCTTTTCGCTAATTCACTTTTAATTAAACCCAGCTGGCACAAAGATTGAAATGAGTCGATTACACTAACTTATTTAATGGATAAAAATACTATTTTTGCTTTTTCTCAAAGTTGAATAGTTATGACCAGTGCACAATAACTTTTGTTTGTAAACATATTTTCAAAAATTCGTATGAGAGTGAGCGAGATGACTAGATCTAGACTTCATTCACTCTCACTGAAATGTCAAAATTATGTTTACAAAACAAAAGTTATTGTGCGCTGGGCATTATATTATGTTACTGTAGTGACTATATTACGGAAGTAAAAATTAAAATATTATTTTAAGTGGATTAGTCATAAAAAGGTTAACTTTAACCCCCAATACACCTAAAAAGGGTAATATTTACACCGATTTCGGATCAATACTGCAGGGTAAAATTAACATTTCCGGAATGTTATTTTAACTTTTTCGGATTTCTCTAAGTGTAAGAACAGGGGTAAGCAAAAATCGTTTAAAACCGAATAAACGTCAAAATGAGTTTGTCAAAGTAACGTTTTGACCTTTGACCTACAATTTTCATTTAACATTTTTTTCGATTTCAAACGGTTCTTGCTAATCTCTGCCTAAGAAAGTAGCAAGTGTCGTAAAGCCTATGCTTCGTGAGGGTAAAATCAAACCCCAGAAATGCAACCAAGGCTTAAAATCACACTACAATTTATTTTTATTCCCCCATCGATCCATCATTAATTATAATCAATTTATTCTAATGCAACGCAGGGTGTTATGACTTGAAATAACTCACAAGGTTAAATTAGTTTGTTTACGTTCAGTTTATGAGTGAATGGTGAGACAGATTCTCATAGCAGAAATTTGCACTTTGACGGCGAGTTGGCATACGTTGTTGATACAACAACAACAAAAAAAAACTACAAACAATTGGTACAAATTGTAACCGAGGAGGTGCACCAAGTTGTAAACAAACCAGTTGAATTAACAAATGAGTGCGGTGTGTTTTTTTTATTTTTAATTTTAAATTAAAAATGCAAATTCCGCTATTGCAAGTCTGAAAAACAGATTAATGTGACCCAACACTTAATATTTCATTTCTCACTGACACTCTCTTTCCCATTGAGGGTGTTTGAAAAACAGGAAAATTCATTTACTAATATTGCTTCTCTAACAAGTTAAAATTGCAATTAAATATGCAGATCCGCTGTACAACTACCTCTTTCATTACAATTCAAGTTTTCCATTCATTTAAAAATTATTCGAGTTCCTTTTCTCTCTCTCTCAACATTTCCTATTCTTAAGAACCGGGAAAAGTGACGATTGAGTAAAAACATTAATTTTACAAAAGAAAACAATTTTCCTCACAAATGCCACACACGCTTCGTTAAAACTCTAAAACGTGATAATTGAAAATAACTAAAATAGCTCGTAGTAGTTGGTCTATATGGAAAATTACGAAATACCCATATTTTCACTAAAAAAAAATAGCATTTGAGATAAATGACGATTGTTTTAAAAGTAGCACAATGGATCACACTAAACATTGGAAAATTCTGCACACATTGTAGTCCCACTGTACATGATCATGTTATTAGACGCACTTAAACAATTCTCCACTAATTTATTCATAAAAGTCAAACAAAAGTAATATTCTTTTATTTAAAACCCAATTATAAATGCAAAGTGATTGAGGGCATTTTTTGCATTCTGTGCAAAACTAGTTTAAATTCCCAGCTATTTGCAATATGATAATTTTATTGTTTTTATTGTTTATTTTGTTATACCGAAAGCTATAGATAATTTTGAAATATTGGCTGTAATTTTGCAATAAACTATTCAAATTTATCACAGTTAAGTTTAAGGTTTTACTCGACCGGCTTAAACTAAATATCATAATTTACGTAAAACTTTTGCAATACTGGATTAAAATTGCAAGCATGCTTCTTCGAACGTGATCGTTAACTAGTTTTAGTCAATTCGCTCAATCCTATTCACAATTTTTGAAAATATGTTTACAAAACAAAAATTAATGTGCGTGCGTCATTAGAAAATTTTACAAAAATTGTAAAAAAAAACTGTAAAATTGTATTGCAAGAATTAATTTTAAATGTTGAAATAATAGAACATATTATTGTGTTTAATTACTTATTGACTTTCCTCTGGGTAATGAAGTTAATACATTCTAAGCATTTTACTGCTCGAACTCAAGGAGGGAGCAGTTATATAACCGTCTTTTTTCGACTTTTCACTGTTCTGGAACTTAAACAGTAAGAGATATCGACTTCTTCGATGACCACCGATAAAAAACAATATTTTCGAAACAATTTCGAATCCGGCTGCATCGGCCTTTATCGGTAATGAATCGATTAAGTACCGATTTTTTAATTTTCAAATGTTTTTGTGACTTATGAATCAGTTTGATCTCTAGTAGATCAGTAAGCACCAAAAGACCATACGAAAAACTAATTCATGGTGAGCTCTATCTCGTGAGTTCGTGCATTCCGCAAAGTTGTACTCTTTGTCATTTCTTTAGTACATGACTATTCTAAATCCATTTGTTCCACGTGATTAAAATAAATCAGGAACTAGTAATAAATATATAAAAATTAAACGTATACTAATTTATTTACGCTATTTTGCTACATTCTGAAGACAAAAAAATTATTACAATTTTTATTTAAAAATAGGGGAGAATGGAGTAATTTTACGTATGAAAGATAATGTCCTAAAAAGGGTTTTGTTAAGCGGCCAAACGGATTTAGTTAATTTTTTTTCAAAAGGATGTTATTCATCAATTTGACAAAACTTTTCATATTCTGTATGGAATAATATCCTTTTGACATATTAATCTGACAACTATTTTGTCAGGGTTGTCAAAAGGATATTATTCACCAATCTGGTAAAATTTTCTCTCATATTTCACGTCGAAAAACATCCTTTTGACAAACTTTTAAAAAGATCGATTTTGCTGCGGATTTGACAAAACTTTTCCATATTCTGTATGGAATAACATCCTTTTGTTGTTCCTTTTCTTGTTAATTTGACAAAACTTGTTTTTCAGGATTACTTAGTAGCAACAACCCGTGTAAGTAAGGTCATGTACTGTTATAGTAAGTAGGCTCAAGAGCAAGAGATTCTACAAGAATTTAGACATAAAATTATTGATATGGGCAATTTACATGTGTACTATTTTTTTTTTTAAGTTTTAGTTCTATCAGGCAGCCATTTTATTTCATGAATGACCAGTTTGAGTGCAAAGTAATAATCTTCTACCAAGAAGTATGAAAATATCTTGTACTTCGTGAAACTACTTCACTAACTTTTATGTCCTCTTTTATGTCGTGTATACTAAAACCGTTAAATGGATGTCAACGCTTAGTATAACCGCTGATAACAGACATAGCATGTAACCAGAAAAAACGGTACAGGCATAATCAAGAAATTATTGTAGTACTAAATCTCAGGCATGTTCTAAAAATATCAGGTTTTTAGTACATATCAGATAAGAAATTTCGTACACAAACCAGTGCAAACGAAAAGAAAATATAGATTAAAATCAATAATTTATAATTTAGAAATATCTTGTAAGAGAACATCTTTTTTCAGTCATGGACTGTCTTCTAGAGTTTGTAATGAAAACATCAAGAAATTCGATCAGCTCAAATTGAAATTAATTACGCAAAATGGGTTAGAAAATTCAACCATATTTCGTATTGAAACAAGAATATTCTAGATTGGTAGGATCTCAAGACAAAATTTGTCAATTAAAATTCATTAACACGATACTCTTTGGTTCCTGTTTCGCATGTTTGAAATCTGTCTTTTAAATTTCAGACAATTTTGGCACGAGATTCATCTGTGAAAACGAATCTGACGATTGCGTGAGTTGCGTGTGACTCTTTTTCTTTTTTAGTCACTTTAGCACTCAGATTTCGCATAACGATTATTTTTTTTTTATTTTAGGGAAGGGGACACAACCTGAGAAAATTCCCACCGTTTACACCACAATTGTGTGAATATCTGACAGTCCTGATAAAATTATGTATCACGATCTACATTCTTTTTTTTCCTTCATTTTTCCAAACAGTCGCAACCATTAAATGATAAATTAGTTAATTAACCAAGAAACTAAATTTTTAAATTGAACTTGTGTGAGGTGTTTCCTGTGTTTCTCTCTCTTGATATTTTGGTCTTTCTTGTGCCATATTTTCGTGTTAGTTTGATTCTTCTGGAGCCCTTTTGTGCACTTTTTCTTATGGATTGAGGAACAGTAAACACAAGTGGGTCTCGTGAAGCAAAATAAACACAAAACATTCTCCCAGTATTATCCCAAGGTCGACGAGTGTTCTAAAGAAGAGGGTCTTTTTCTGTTCCTCCTGGACTTCTTTCTCTTCATCACACTTCTTATATATCGCATGTGTTTTCTCTCTTTACTTTGCAATCTTGGCAAAAATTTTTACGATGTTACTGGTTTCAGTTTTGCTTTTTAAAATATATTCTTGCCAAAATGTTGAAAATCCACTGCGCAATTATTCCTTCTTCCTCCACCCGATTCTGACTACACAAAACTATATCATTAAAGTGACACATTGAAAACACAAAAGATGATGACAACATTGTTTTAGGATGGTACAACTAACCCAAAGAGATAGAATCATGTCTGTTTTACAGACTTTTTTTTCCTTCCTTTCCTTGTTTTCCCACTGCCCGGCCGACCAGAGATAATCTGTTTATATTCAGTGAATCGCGAATATGATTTTAATTCTTTGGATAAATAACCCTAAAATGATTCAGCGTGTTATGACCAACGCACAATAAGTTTTGTTTGTAAACATGTTTTCAAAATTTCCCATGAGAATGAGCGAGATGACTAGATCTAGATCTCACTCACTCTCACTGAAATGTTAAAAACATATTTACTAAACAAAAGTTATTGTGCGTTATGCATTATGGCGCACGCACAATATTTCTGTTTTGTAAACATGTTCGTGTAATTGCTTAATTAGAGTCAGTAAACCGACTAGAAAAGATCACGTTAATTTTGAAATGCCAAAATCGTGTTTGGCATTTCACTGTGAGCAAGATTGTAAGATGATCAAAAGTTTACGTTTTTAAATAAAAGGCAAGTTCTCAAGTACTTCTGCATTATTGACCCTTTTGTTTTGGTTCCTGTCACGACTGTTCTCTCCAGTCCTCATCGTGTTCTAAAACCACGAAACAATCGTGACAGAAACAAATACAAAGAAAAGTCGATAATGCAGAAGCACTTGAGAACAGTCATGTACTTAAAAAAATGTTCAAGAGCAAGATTTCTCTTACTTATTTTTTTAAAGCAATGTAGGGTAAAGTGATACAAGTTGGACCATGGTACAAGTTGGACAATGGAACAAGTTGGACAGGGCTTTTTTTTCTTGATAGTACTTCATTTTGATTTGTATATTTTTAATGCTTTAGTTTTATGATTTGGTTCCTTGTGTTTAAAAAACATTTAGTACTGTATTTATCAAGAAAAAATCCCTGTCCAACTTGTATGACTTTACCCTATACAATGATTTTCCTTTTAAGATCAAAACTAAAAATTGAGAACAGTTACCAGCGCCATTCGCGGTAGAAAACAGTGTCATCACGTGGAGAAAGTGTTCATAAATGTCTGTTGATTCCCGACAATTTCTTTAATCCAATGATTTTTTGTTGACTTAGGAAGTTTGTGGAGAGAATCCTAACCTGACTAAATTGACATCCTCCCTATAGGGGAATTCTGTATTAGTATGACAATGTCATATGATAAATTTAGAATTTTCTATGTGGTAAATTCGTCAAAACTATTCAAACAATTTGTTACTCACTGGCTTTTATTGTTATCTACTCGAATTTAAACACGAAAATTTGTCATATGACATTGTCATATCTGTTCGTAAATTTTTGTTTGGCAAAAACTTACGAACGAATGACAAAATTTTAGGAACATTTTTTTGCGTGTTTACGAACATTTACAAACAAATGTTTATATAAAAGTACAAAAAAATGTTTGTTAAGTGATTATGTTACGAATAATGTTTGTGAAAAAAAAGTACAAACAACGAACTTTTTAGTGGATTATACGATTCACGAGCATTTGATAAGTCTCCAGTAAGAATTTACAAACATTTACAAACAATATTACTAAATATTTTTTTCTGTGTATAAGTTATCGAAAGTAATATGCCCAAAGCACAATAACTTTTGTTTCTAAATATGTTTTCGAAATTTCCCATGAGAGAAAATGAGATAACTAGATCTCTGTTTCATTCACTCTCATTGAAATTTCAAAGACATGTTTACTAAACAAAAGTTATTGTGCGTTGTTCATAAGTGTCAATTGTGTTCTATTTTTTTCTGGAAGATCTGCATTTAGATCTGCATCTGTGGTTTTCGTCAATTGGTTGACCCTGAGCTATTCTAAACCAGAAAATACTCAGAACATTGTTGTCAGAAGTGGAATCCAATAGGTAGAGGAAAGCGCGCTACCTTCGGACAACTGAAGCTTTGAACAATTCATGTTTTCAATGTGTTTTAAACGAATTTGGCCTATTATAATATTATATTTTAATAGCTAGTCCAATGCCCCAAATTCACAGAAAAGAGCTATGACTGAAATCCATAAGGAACATAAAAAAACATTGAATTAACCGAAGCATGAGTCGTCCGAACGTAGAGCGCTTTCTTCTATATAGAAATCAGCTTCATGCCTTTCTACACAACCAACAAGTATTACCCTCCCAAAGTATACGAGAAACATGAAAAAATCAGCTTCTGACCAC
This sequence comes from Phlebotomus papatasi, assembly GCF_024763615.1. Taxonomy (NCBI): domain Eukaryota; kingdom Metazoa; phylum Arthropoda; class Insecta; order Diptera; family Psychodidae; genus Phlebotomus; species Phlebotomus papatasi. The sequence continues at coordinate 109,919,620 of NC_077222.1, read as the reverse complement.
TCAAACCCTTATTAGGGCGTAGAATCCTATCCCCAAAGTACCTATTGCGCCCTCGGCACAACATTTTTCAGAAATGTTAAAGCGTTGGACACTCAGTGGGTCAAGTGGTAGAGCACTCGCTCTATGATTCAAGTGTTCCGGGTTCGAATCCCCTTTAGGTCACCAGGAATTTTTCTGGCGTTAAAGGTGTTCGGATTGCATCCAGTGAGTTTCACTGCCCTTAATTCCACGGGCATGGGACTAACAATCTCATCCCGTACAAGAAAAAATAATAATGCATGTCTAGAAATCCCCTTGCGGGAAGGCCTAGTTCTTTCATGGAATATTGTGCCAGCATTATTATTATTATTATTAAAGCGTTGTTGATTGAACTAAACATATTACAGTCCTAGTGCCATCTCCCTCAATAATCGGAAAGAGGTGCATAAGACAACTTAAGTCGTCAGCCATTTAATTAAAGTGAATTATTTATGAAATCTCATACTGTTAAGACCTTAAAGGGACAGATAATCCTAACCGGCTTATGTAGGTGAGATTCTTAACGTGAGCTAACTCGGAGTGCATGCAAATTCGATTTGATACTTAAGTAGGGAGACGCCATTCAGTTATCTTGAATCAAATTCGTGAAATTATACAAGTTTTGTATTTGAACCAAAATGTCAAGGATTTGGATGAACTGACAGAAAAGTGTTATATGGGTGAAATGTAGACCAGAATGTTCTCTATAATTTTGCCGTAGAACTTGAACTCATCGATTACTCAGAAGCCAAGATAAGCGAGGTTTTTTGTTTCTTAACTCGTTTTTTCATCCAGAGTTCCCCAAGTAGTCATTTGTTGAACTTCAACTAAATCAAAGAATTGTTGTATTTTGCGGGACTTTCCATTTAAACCCCTATTTTAAGTGTCTCGGTGGAGTAGAGGCAGTCAAATTGGCATCTGAGTGATTTCAAAGCGTTATTATTGGAAAAATCAATTTTTTCACACTTAAACGGCAAAATCGGAGTGATAGCGTAGTCTGAGCGGAAAATGATGTATGGACGAAATGTAGAGACAAATGTGCTCTACAATTATGTTGAAGTAATCATCAAAATCGGTTCAGCGACAGTCGAGATAATTGAGGTTATGTGATATTGAAATTGGTTTTTCGACTGTGGCGCCCCTGGTGTTGGTCCCACGAAGTTCAAATATTCTAGAAAGTTGTAGCATTTGGTGAGATCTTTCGTTTAAGCCCTCACTCATCAAAATCGGTCACATAGAACCGGAGATATGATTTTTTTAATTTTGTGAACTTTGACCCCTCATATCTCCGGTTCTATTGAAACCACAGCGCACATACGCACCATTTTGGAAACGTCCTAGACTGGACTACAACATACTAAAATTTCATTAACTTGCACAATGCCGTTTTTGAGAAAAGTGACTTTGAATTTCGATGAATTTTGACGCTATCACAGCGCCACCTGTGGTGACTTTTTGAACTTCCATCTGAAAGTGCTCATCGAGACGAAACCAAAAAGGTAAAATTTAGGTCGCTATGTTAATTAGAACCGGAGATAGAGGCCGGTCAATGTTCGAACTTTGACCCCTTATAGCTCGGGTCAGGGGTTTTAGATCGACTTAAGGTTTTTTTTGTTTGATAGGTATAATCAACGGCTACAACATACTAAAAATTCAGCCCGATGCACAATGGAATTTTTGAGTTATTTAACTTTTAAGATTTAAAAATTTTCTTTTTAAAAAAAGCGCCCCTAGCGGTGGTTTTATGAACTTGCGATGTTAGAAGGGGAAGTGGCATTTCACGAGAGCTTTCCAAAAAGCCCTCACTTTTTAAATTCTGACAATTAGAACCGGAGTTATGGCCATTTTAAGAATTTTTTTTTGGACCCTTATAGCTCGGGTCAGGGGGGTCGGGGGACCTTAAGTTTGGTATTGATGGAAAGCTCTAAGGCCCAGCTATAACATACTAAAATTTGAGCCCGCTCGATGCCATAGGGGCAGAGCTATTGAGAAAACAAAAAAAGGGGGGTCTTCAAAATGGCGGAAGGAGGGGTGGGGGGTGGGGGGTCTATGCACCAAGTTGCAATTTTCACCCGATATATAACCTTTGCCGAAAACCGCAAGTCGATATCTTTTTTAGTTTAGGAGCTATTAAGCTCCAAAGAGCGGCCGGCCGGCCGGCCGGGAACGTAACTTAGCCACATATATATTCGGAATCAGGAAGTGGCGAAACACATTTTGGCCAAATTTGAGGTCGATCGGACGACATGAAATTTTGTTAGGATTATAGTAGGTGAGATTGTTAAGAATCTCACCTAATAATGTATATATCTGGATATTAATTAAGGCCTTAGTGCTAAGGGGTCACTAAGGTGCCAAATGGGGTGTAAAATGAAATACATAGAACGAAGCAATTACAGCGTGACAATGTAAATGTGACATTGGCGTTTAGATTGCCCCAACTTTACTTAGTAACACTAACCTTACTTTCGTAAGCATTGCTACACTGAGGAAAAAAGAGGGTGCGATTAACTTTTTTCCTCAGAACTTTAACACTTTTTAGATGTAAAAATATATCAACATTTTTTAATGTTAATTTTACACATTTTTAAGGGTAAAATGGGTAAAATTAACATGAACAAGGATAATTTTAACCTCAAATACACCTAAAAAGGGTAATATTTACACCGATTTTTAATCAATACTGCAGGGTAAAATTTACATTTCCAGAATGTTATTTTAACTTTTTCGGATTTATCTCAGTGTACGACTGCCGGGTAAAGTAACTATTTCTTTCCAAGTAAACAGATGACGAGTAATGATTACCATAATAAATTTTCTAAACAATTCAATATAAACATGCTGTTCGCCGGGAATAGATTTTTTTGCTGGATTTTTCCGGAGTGCGAAATAAAAATTGCTGCCAAACTACAACTTTCCATAAGAATTTGAAGTTTTGTATTACAAATGCGCACTAAAATGCAACACCAATTTCTCAAATTCTTCACCACCTGAATGCTACTTGATACCTCCTGTTATGTTGATTTTTTTTTGCACTCTGCAAGAAACCCTATCCATTTGAGCGAAAGAAGAAACTCAACTGGACAACTGGGAAACGACATTGAGCAATCGTCAGCAAATGAAAAGAATGGCCATGAAGAAAATTGAATTTTGAAGGGGAACCTCTGGAAAACACGAGAGCAAATGACGTGGATATTAGGTCACAATTCTATTCACCCCAGAAACCGGCTTAAAAACCACGTTGAGATTTAGCATTTCATTTCAATTTCCAATGATTTTTTCATCACCTTTTTGATTGCCCAAAAAAAAACGAAACATCCAAAAAAAATCACCTGAATGGAAAGAGGAACTAAAACACAAACACGAGGAAATGTCTCAGTTGGAGAGGACAAACTTTTATAAACTTTACAAAAAAAAAAGTCGCGGTTGAAGAATCGCACGAATGTGACATTGAAATTTGCATTTTTGCACTCAAATCATCATTCTCTTTGACTCTCTGTATTTAAACAAAGTCATAAAGTTATTTGTTATGTTTCACACCGATCAACTCGACAATTAATCGAAACACTATACATCGAAGAGATTGCTATTAGCACCTTACGAACTATGCAATTTATGTGCCAATAAAAAAATGCTTATTTGCAAATTTACTTACATTGCCATTTTGGCTTAAGATCTCTCCTAAAAAAGAAACCCAAATGCATCGTCTTCAATTTAATTTAATTGGAAAATTGCGTGTGAAAGAAAATCTCCAGAAGATTCTGTGGTATTGACTCTCTGAGAGAAAAGGAAGATCTAATGAAGATGAAAGAATTAGATAAAATTACTTGAAACAACATAGCACTGAAGTAAGAAAATCATTGGCCTAAAGGAAATTCACTGGGTGCTCGAAATGAGAAGATAAATCAAAATTATTTACCTTAACTTTCTTTAAAAGTGAATACCAAAACTAATGAATTTTGCTAAGTTAATCCCACATAGAAAAAATCCAATCCCACGAATTCCAAAACTGAATACCAATATTAATATAGTATGAGGATATATATCTTACAATATCAATCCCACATTTTTCGAAATCCAGCAAGAATAACTTTTAAATTTTATAAATACACTCAATACCACACTTCCAATCCCACTCTGTGGGATTGGAAAAAAGCTTTTCAATCCTTATTTAAATTTCCTAGGAAATTTTATCCCTTAAAGAAAGAAAATATCCCATAAAGAGAGAATGCAAGGCCATTTACATCTTCACATTAGATAGAGACTGTATTGTCCCAAAATCGGATTTAGGACTAATTAAATCTGAATTAAATGCGGCGGTGTAAATAATAGCTTCAGTGTTTCAAGATTGAAAAACTCTAAATTTCTTGGTTTCTTGAAAATACACTAGTTACCTCCAAGAGATGCTAGAAACTATCAAGATAATAACAATTTGAAGAATATAATGAGTGTAATATCCAATACGAAATCGTCTAACAACTGTTCAATTGTACCACGGAATTTAATAAAACGTATTACAAACTTTCACTAAAAATTGCATCACCCTAAGTCATCTATAAAAAAATCATATCTACATTGGGAGAAGATTGAGTGTGTAATCCCAACCCTCACATGAGGGTTGACATTACACTCGAGGTTTATTTTAACGCATGACAATTGTTTCACTGTACACTCCGAATGCTTATGAAACACTCACGAGTGTTCATGGAAAACTCGATAAACACTTATTTGAGCTTTGCCGTTAGACTTATCATAGAAATATGAGGCTTGCACCAACACTGATATGCTCAAACACGATAGGAGTTTAACCAAGCCCAACTAATCAAATTAGCCCGTTTAAAACTTTTTAAAAATAACACGTATTTAAACGGTGCAATGTCACTATAAAACTTTATGAATTTCATAAAATATGCAAGTAATACATTCTTCAGTGTTTAAATTTTAATTTTTTCCTCTTCTTCAAGAAACATTTGTTAAATATCCTACCCTACCGCAGTCTGTTATTTGACGGAGAGTGCTAGGAAATATGACTAAAAACGGTCTGGAAGTTTAGTGTTAAGAAATGAGGAAAATCATCAATTTCAGCCAATTCAGATTGTAATCGAGAATCACGTGATCTCTCTAATGAACCAAGAAGTTAAATTTACGAACGTGACCAGAATGAAATCCTGGTTAATTTCTGTATGAATAGTTTTTTAGAAGATTATTTCGTTGCTATGCTTAGAAGAGGGAACGTGTCTCGGATAAGTGGAAAATGGGGTGTTGCACGAGATAATTGGTATTGATCATTGCTAAATTTTTGATTAATTTTGTCTTTAATTTAAAAACAAAAAACACAAAGAAATAATTAATCAAGCAGGGGCCCATCAAGCCAAATAAAAAGTGAAGCTATTTTCCAATTCTTCTTGTAAAAATTTTGCAGCCATTGCACCGCGAATTAAACAAATTTGCTCGTAGTTCTTGTATTATTTCGGCGAACATTATGAAATATGTATTTATAGATAGTTTTTAATGCACGTTTTCGAAATATATTAGACTGATAGGTTAATTCTCTTCAGAGAAAAACTTGCCAATAGTCTTCAGTGCCTCTATGCAAAAACGTATGGAAAAAAGAAATCCTGAGAGGTCCCTGTAATCAAGTTTATACACTGAGGGAAATCCGAAAAAGTTAATATAACATTCCGGAAATGTTAATTTTACCCTGCAGTATCGATCCGAAATCGGTGTAATTATTACCCTTTTTAAGTATATTAGGAGTTAAAGGTACCCTTTTTCATGTTAATTTTACACTTAATAAGGTGTAAAATTAACATTAAAAAAATGTTGATATGTTTGTACACCTAAAAAGTGTTAAATTTATGAGGAAAAAATGTTAATCGCACTCTCTTTTTTTTCTCAGTGTAGGAACGTTGGGTAAGATGGGGTAATTCAGAATCATGTGTATTTTAGGATTTTGAGATTTTCTCACTGTCCCAGACGGTCAAAGAGAAAAAGAAAACCACGAAGAAGTACGAGACTTTAATTTGAAAGTACTTCTTCGTTGTTTTTCCTTTTCCTTTTGCCATATCAAACCGTTACAAAGTCTCCCTGTTCCAAATTACCCCATCTTATCCTAATGACGAAATAGTCATTTAAGCAGTTAGAGAAGTGGGACACGTTTGAATTGGGGTACGTTTAAACATGGGCTTCTCCTATGTTTAAATGGAACTAAACCTTATCATAATGCAATTTAGTTTCACAATTGGTTATTACCAATTTCAAAACTGCCCCACTTCTCTCTGCCCATTCCATCATAAAATAGTTAATCCTAACCGTTTAGCCTCTAAATCCGGAACCGATAAACCGATAAAATAAATATCAAAGACCTTTCTTTTCCCCAAATTTCTTCTTTCCTCGGGAATCCAAGCAATGAAAAGACGCAAAATAAAGCTTTGTGGGAACGGTCTTGACCAAAGAACACCTCTAACACATAAAATAATCTCACTCATGTCTCAAAAGCTAATTCCTCAAAGGAGTAATGAACATCAAATCATTAAAGTTCTACCCAGGTAGATAAGATAAAAATGATCAACATTGTCCAAGAAATAACTTCAAGATATCTCGAAAAATTCTCTTTTTTTTTGCCTTTCTGTAATTAATTAATCCCCAAAGTATGGGTGTGCTAGTGCTTGATTATTTCCTGAAATACCAGCAAAAAAGTTTAAAGGTGGAAATAAAAGTGGTGAATGGGAAGAATAATTTGTTGCAAATTGTTCAACATTTTATTCATACTTGTTGATGATCACGTAGACAGTCTTTGTTGAGCAACGTGTTTACTGCCGGCGCGATACTTGGGATGACTCTCTCAACATCAACAATCAATCCAATAAAATAACTATACTTTGATGAATCCACTTTGAATAATTCATTCTCGTGTTTGCCTACTCTCAGTTTTTTTTCGTAATATTTATTTTGCCCACGAAAATGCGTGTGTGCTTCCCTTTCAATGTCACAAACATTCAATTAGTCAGACACTTTAATTTATCTTCTCTTCTGTGTAAGTTCACAATTTTTCACAAAATTCTCACAGCACACTTTCAATTCTTCTATCCAGAAAAAATTCTTAAAGTTCAATTTTTCGGCTTTACAGAGCTACAATAATCTTAAAAGCCTGCCTCTTGTTTGCGTGCTTTTACAATTCTACTCAATGCAACGTCTGAAAGTGAACTAAACAGAGTCACAGCTCAAGCTTCAAGTTTGGCCCAAGGAATAAAATCTCACTCTCATCGGTATTTGTCTTTTTTGTTGGTGTATTGGTTGATATTCTTTCATTATATACATCGTCATCCATCGTCAATTTCCCTCCTTTCAAGCACAACAGCCACAGCAATCTCTTATTCTTTTATTTATCTTTTTATTAATAAATTTGCTAGACGCGCGAATAAATTTACAAACGCGTTTTCCTCTCTCTCGCTCTCAACTCTACATATATATATTCACATCCTCCCCATATCACAACCCACTATCCACGGCTCCACACCAAATATTTACCATATATATATTAACAATCTCATCAACACACAGTATGAAATAATCACGCAAATATATCTTCATAATTTCTTATAAAATTTAATAAGATATACCAATTATCTCAAAGAGAGAGAGAGAGGAATTAATCTCAAGCACACAACCACAAAACCCAGTATTCAAGTATTAGAAAATATATATATATATACAATCTCATCTCTCTAAATGACGCAATTGTTTGGAAGTTGATTTTGCCGCTAAGAAGGAGAGCTTTTAAAAGCTCAAGCAAACAGATAATAATTTTTTTTCTCTATATAGACACCGCACACACGAAAAGAAAAACACAACAAACTAAGTAAGAAGATATAGGAGAAAGAAAAAATCTCCCACACTACCATTCCAATGTTGTTGTTATCAATAAATATACAGCGACTGTAAATTCAAATAGTAATAGAGACAAGCCCACAATCAACAACCATATGGAGAGACTTTGTGGAAAATTAACAGCAAATTAGTAATTGTAGGCAGGGGTACTTCATTCTTTTGAAACATGTACATAACCATTTCAAATAGTGCAAGAAATTGAAACTTTAAGAATAGTACAAAGAATTTGTCTCTTACATGACTAGGGGTAGGGACAAGTGAGGCAGCTTTGAAATCAGATTTTTTCTCCTATTTTTAAATGAAAATGAGACTTATCATAATGTAGTTTAGCATCCTAATTGGTTTGCCTACCTAAATTGCATCTTGATAAGGTCTAGTTTCATTTAAAAGTACGAGAAAGAAGCCCAATTTCAAGGCTGCCCCGCTGCCCCATAGTGAATTATTCACAACAGACTCACTCCATCACTAAAATACGCCCTAGGACTCCTCATAGCCCCAAATGCCTGTTTTGAACACTGAGAGAAGGTTGAGTGTTACCAGGACACGAAATGAGTGTTGTCACAACTAAAATCCAACACTCGAATCAACCCACCCTCATATGAGGCTTGGTATTACGCTTGAGGCTTCTTCCAACACTCATGAATGATAAATTCAAGCCTCATCGAGTGTGAGAACTTTCCAGTGGCTTCCAATTAGTGTTGCTCTTTCACTCGCTGAGAATTGTCAAATGGCATACAAAATATTAATTCACAGTGCAATTATTTTGCGAAGTAGTGATAGTTTTCGCGTATTTTTCAATAATTATAATAGTGGAAATTGGGAGGAAAAGCTCCTCCGGTAAACAGTTGTGTTGTGATCCGGAAAAAGACAGTGCCGACAGAAATAAGTTGAAAATTAAGGAGTGTTTTGTATGAAAATTGAACGAACTATATTTTTGGAAAATTGAGTTTTGTGGTTCAGACGGCTTGCTTAAGTCTCTGGAGTGAGTGTTGTGTGATAAATATTTTGTATGGAAAAGACCTGAATAGTCAAATGTTTAAAAGATTTGTTTATGATGTTGCATCCCAATAAAAAAAAATTTAACATGTCGGACGTATCACTCAACAAGAGTCGGACGGCTAAAATTATAGAAAAAGTGTGTTGACTTCGGTGAAAATTGACAAAATTTGCTAAGAAATTAGAAAATAATAGCAAATGAAAAGAATTTATTGTCAAAAAAGCTTGTACGGTGGTAGTGACGTTAAAATTATTAAGTGAAATTGACTTCTTTATTAGAATTCGAGTACGTCGATTTTGTATCTATACGGCAGATACTCATGAGTGTTCATGAAACACTCGATGAACACTTATTTTAGCGTTGGCGTTAGTCTCATCATAGAAATATAAGGTTTGTACCAACACTAATACGCTCAAGCATGATGAGAGTTTAACCAAGCCTTAGTGCGACTTGTTACAGCACTCATTTAAAAAAAATACCTTTAATTCAACACTCAATGTAGGGAATGTGTGCATTATCAAGTCTCATTTCGGGCGGAGTTATTTCAACACTCATTTTCACACTTATTTATTTGAAGACCTTCTCTCAGTGAAGCGAAAATTTCAGTACATTGGCTTAGATATCATTTTTACATTTAAGCCTTATACTTCGGGAGCACAACACGTATGCATTAGAACGCCATGGAAGCCAATACATTTGTGGAAAAGACAGAAAAGCAGAGGAACTTGAAAATTTCCCTTTATGGCTCAAGTATTTCATTGCCTGTGCAACGAATTACAGTTCAAGGTCCTAAACTACTGGTCGGATTCTGAAGGTCCAAATATAGTCAGACTAATCCTCGAGAATATTTAGCCTGCAAAATTTGGCTATAAAGGATTACGTAAAGGAAACTTATGTAAATAATCTATAAGCGATTATCCTGAACAACCAGATTGCCATTATGACAAATTTTAAAATTTTTGTGTGATAAAATCGGATAAATGAATATTACAGATAAATAAAAAATAAATATTGTAGAAAGGCCAATTAATTAATACGACAAATTTAACCAAATTAATTAAGAAATAAGGCAACCAGAGTGGTTGCACTTTGACCTTCAAAAATTTAAAATGTATTTTTTAGATTCCAAAATATTTATTTGGATTATTTCTCAAACATATAAAATTCCAAAAATATATATCAGTCTCTTTGCATTCAAGGGTCGACTAGATCTTCAAAGCTTTCAAAGTACATGAAGCTTTAGCCAGTTAAAAAAAATACGGTGAGACTAAAATATTTTATAAGATTCTGGATGATCGATATGCCAAATTATAGATTGAATTTCAATAAAATATTCCCTAATAGATAAGGTTTTCTTATTATGAATCTTTTATCATAAAATATGTATTTATCATGTAATGCGGATATGTAGTTCATATTTTCGGTTTTATAAAATTTATTTCAACAGCCTAATTAAAAATATTATCAAAGTTTAATCCAAAAATTCTTTACACAATAATGATTTTATATCAACGTAAAGTACGAAAATCTTCAAAAAATTGTGTCAATGCATTATTTCGCATTTACTCAAACGAAGACTTTGCATTTTCCTTCAGTTATTAAAAGAAAATTGATAAAAAAAATTCTCCAATTTTGCAAATAGATTCGTGTAAAAGAAATTAAGCTCAGAAAATTATCTATCAGTGGTACAATTTTCTAAGCACTGCTTACCCCAGAATTTGTGGCACGTTTCTCAAAGTGAGACGGGAAATTTGTGCGAAAACGAGAAAGAAAGACCACAAATGTGGTTCAACAATATAAAGTAGGTGGAAGAACACGTTCTTGTCTTCTCCTAAGCGAGTTTTCCCCAACAAAAAAACATTAAAAAAAAAAGAATATATAAAATCGAGTATAGAAAAGTCTAGTATGTGTGCTGAATAAATGAAACAATACACAAAAGTTATATACACCGCGAATGAAAATAAATTATTCAGTGTGTGAAAATACAATAAAAAAACACACGTAAACAAATGAATTAAATTATGTGATCTATCTTGACTTGATCACATGGAGACTTCTCGTGAGAAGAAGAGAAATTGCTAGAGAATTAATGAATTGCAAAAAAAAACAACAAAAACAGTAACTGATATTCCGCATTCTAGAAAGCATAGAATTCTAGTCTCCAGCCTCAATTGCAAAAGGAAATGAAGGAAGAAAGCAAGAAATTTTAAATTCAATGAACTGAAATCATAAGAATTTCCTCAATTTCTTTCTTTGCTGCAAGAATAAACAATACCAATATAAAATTCGCAGATTGCTCGAACTTACGAGTTCGAAAATTCTGTAAATTTGTCACTGAAAATGATTTTCTGATGAGAGCAGTTTATTATTATCGATTTAAAGTAGTTCGTTCATACTACTTTGTTCGTTTAATTTAAAATCGGAGAAAAAGAACATGTCTGACAGGATAAGCGTAAATTAAAGCTTGAATTAACCTCTATCTTTCATATCTTACTTTTAAGAAGTTTCCATACCCCTTAAAAATATATACATGGGGGACACTGTTTTGCGCTCATAGCGGTGAGTATTAGAACTACAAAAATTATGTCAAATGAAATTAAGCTGTCAATGACAAGATTAAATATTTTACACTTCTGCTTTTGTAAAGTGTCAAATCGTTAATACTGACTTTTTCATTCCACATTAGAATAGGCATTAGATTGAGATTTATTTTAATTTTTCTACATATAGACATGCATATGATTTAAGCCGAGAGACAGCTTACCGTAATAATAATCAAAATAATGAGCAGATTACATTTCCATCAATTTCTGACTAATCCGACTCTAGGCTTAAATTGAGAAATTGTTTAGTTAATGGGAAATTGATAGGAATTCAGTCGAATCATTATTTTGATTATAATTACGTTGAGTCGTCTCTCGGTTTAAGTCGTAAGTGTGTCTAGGACATAAGATGGCGATTTATCACGAATTTCCAATAGTGCTTCCAAATAACCGGGTTTTTAGAATAGAGGGTTAATCGGTTTTGGATTACTCTGAAACCGGTTAACCGGTTTAAAACCTAAGCCTAAAGTAAATTTTAAAATATCCGTAAAGAAACGCTTTTAAACCGGTTTAACCAGTTTTTCAAGCCCATTGTATAAATGAGAAGTAAAAAGTTATAAATGAGCAGTAACAAAAAATCGAAACAGTGATAATATCGTCCAAATTTTAGCAAAGGGAAAATAAAGGGCTCTTTCATTTTATCTGCAAAAATTTTAAATGATATTTATAAATTAGACCCATTTTTGTAAAGATGTAAGTTTTTTACTAACTATTTATAATTTACTGATTTATAATTTTACAGCTCATTTTTAATTTTTTACTGCCCATTTTGATTTTTTTACTGCACGTTTTTTTTTTGCAGTTTTTCGGTATAATCGGTTAACCCTTATTGGAATCAATACTTTCTAAGGTCAACCAAGTTTAATTTCAAAACATATCCAAAAATGAAGTTATTTTAGAAAATATGTAATATTGGTTCTCTTTAGTGAAAATATTCAATTATGGGGGAGGGGTCATCGGATATTCAAGTCAGTATCTCTTACCGTTTGGTCTCTAAACTCAAAGTTACGGGGAATTGTAAAAACGGACAGCGAAACGTTACTTTTTTCAAATATTCCGCTTCATAAGAGATCTGGACTAAACAACAACAAAAATCCAGGGAATATTTATATCGTTCTCTCTGCGGAATTCAAGCAATCAAAACAAAGGCAATACTTTTGAGATCCTTGAGTGGATGTGACTTTGTTGCGACTCATTAAAATTCTCCTCTAATTCCTCGCGAAAATTGTGCGCGAGATTGTAACAACAAGAGAAAAAAATTACATACGGTTTTAAACACATCTTCTCAATATCGGTCAAGGCTGCTAGAGGGAATTTATATTTATAATATTGTTACTTAACAATTCTCTATTTCTCACACACGTCTTTTGTATACACGAAAAAAAAAGTTCTCTCTTTCACTCAGACACCAAAGTCAATGACCTTCGTGAGCTTTTTCCATCTCCATAAAAGATCACCTTTGCAGGTGATATTTTCAATTGACAATTTTCACGCAGATTCACGTGAAACATTCATCAGAATCCCTCCTCAATAAGAAAAGTTAAATATGTGTATATAATGTGTGGGAAAAAGCTCTAGCACATTCACATTTCCATTTGTGGTGTGTAAAAGCTCACACACGATTTTTCGCGCCAATTGCCGACACCATCTACTTGCTATTCCGACAAACTTGGAAGTTGTTTTCTTTTGGAAGTTTCAATCACGCTTTTCGTGACTTTCTTCCTCTTCAATTACTTACCCCAACCACTTCTAAGAATTCTTTTGTATTTTGTTAAAAGTTTGAGAAAATATTGTTTAGTACTCACTTTGAGCCGCTAATTGTTGTTGATGAGCAGCAACACGCTGAAAGAGGAAGAAAAAGCCAACAATTAAGATGACAACAAGTAAAGTTTACTTAAGCAATCTTAAAATGTACTTTGTCCTATATTTGTTGCTTCTATTCCGAATAAAAAATATTTAGGGTAAGTGTGCCAAATTCCGGCCAGCTTGCAATTTCGGCCACCTTTTTTGTTCCTCGAATTTCCATGAACTTTTAGATGTTACGTACTCTAGAGATTATACAATGCAAAAGAATTACAAAAAATGTAGATTCGACAAATGAAATGACGTGAAAAAGACATTGGAAGAATTCCCAAAGGGCAAGAAACTCTGAGAATCAAAGTGGCCGAAATAGGGCACCAAAGCTATGTCAATATTTTTATTCATTTTAAAATTTATTAAGAATGATTTTAGAGTAAATAAAGACGGTAAACTCTTTACAAGGTTCCAAGCAACATTCTTTAAGAAGAAAGAATTCAAAAAAATCAATTTGAATTTAAAATAATTACATTCAAACTTAAGACTTTGACGCTTCCATGCAATTATGCCGAAATTCGGCACACTTACCCTATAACTTCTTTTGATAGTTAAAAGTTTATCAAATGGATGTTATTTGATATACAAAAAAAATGTTTTGTCAAATTAACGAAGAAACTTCTTTTTTCAAGTCATTCAATACAAGCTTTCAGGAAATAAAAAATGAGCATAACCACATATATTCGTTTCTAACCTTTACTTCAGGTTGCAAAAATTTCAATGCCGAAATTCACAATTCTTATGATGTTAAAGAAAACGCAGAAACGGTAAATTTGTAAATTAACTAAAACCATAACCTCAAAATTTCAATTAAAGCATATTTTTTTCATCTGGTGTATCTTTGAGACGCAGGTAGTTTGAGACGTGGTAGATTATTCTTTGATTATTTAAATACATGTGACAAAAACACTAATCGAATTATTTTAATAAAGTCTATTCTAAAGAGTATACTAAACTCTATGTCTATACAAAATTTCAAAATAATTTTCTGAGTTTTGGAAATAATTCCTTAAAGTCAAAACAAAAAAAAAAGTATCTGAGACATGCCAGCTCTCTTCTGTATTAGTTATTTCTAGAAGGTTATCAAGTTCAATTTCCGTTAAAGAGTCAAGAACTTCGAACATAACCTCCAAAAGGAAAGTTCTAGTTTAATGTTCTAACGGATAAACTTTGCAGTTTGTTTCTAAATAATGTCTTTACAATAAATTACAACTTTATAAAGATTTTTTAGCATTGTCGGAACAGCGTAAAGTTGTTATATTTATTGAAACTCCAAGGACATAACCTCAAACTTTGTAAAAATACAATAGAGTCTCGCTATAGGCCATCGCTCTATAGTCCACAATTTATCGACCGTTGATTTCAAAACACTGATTTTAAGTTAGGTTATGTTTTTTAGTATGCGACATGCATAATTATTTTAATATTTTTGGCAAACTTTATTAAGTAGTTGTGATAATTGTGATCCACAATGAAGAGAGCAAGGACAAGTACCACAATCGCAAAGAAAGTGGAAGCCGTCGAGCAATTTCAATACTAAAAGTCGTTGATAATTTTCAAAAATTACATGGACTATAGTGCGACCCAAGTGTCAAATCTGAAACCAAATATGGACTATAACGAGACTCTATACTGTATCTAATTTTGGAGTTTATTTTCCAAATTTTGGTAATTTTGCGATAAATTTCAAACCATTACAGTAGAATCTCTCAAATTCGGGCAATTGGGACCGAAATGTCATCCGAATTAGAAAGAAATTCGGACGTCAAAATGTTAAAAATGCAACGATTTTTTGTTCATCTGGAGGTACATAATAAGTTTACATACTCATATTTATTGTAAATTTCATGAAAATCACATCATAAACCATGGCAAATTTAAAGATATTTACTTTATTCAATAATCAAAATCAAACTTAAAAAATGTCAACAGACTTTTTTCGAATTGAACTGCCACCCGAAGTAAAAAGTAACCCGATCTTAAAAGAGCCGTATTAGCTGTCTACTGTAAATACAAATACCTTAAAATAGTACCGGACTCTTTGACATACATCAAACATAACCTCACAATTGTGAGTTCGAGTCCCCGGCCCGGTGTAGTAAACAAGTGAATGACAGAAAAAGACATTTTCACTGTGACAATACGTAATAAAATGCACTGCCTCTACCCATACCCAAAAAACTTCAGGAGCACGGAAGAAGTGTTCACCATGGGGAAGGTATTCCTGGGTGATCTACGATTGTAATACAAAATAAAATTGACTCGACACGATAATAACCTCAAAGCTCGGCGGATGAATTGATTTAGCAAACAACGAGATACTAGGTTCGATTCCCAAAAATAAGCGTTTTTAGTCTTCATTAGTGAATAGACTAAGTTAATCAGCGAGCGCAGTTATCTGAAAACGAAAAAGTTTTCAGCATATTTCTTCTGTATCGTTCAGCGAAAATATGCTAACCAGTCAGCAGTTCTCCAACAAAAAGTGCTAACCAAATATATGGAAATGGCACTGTGTCGTGAGTGTCGTTTTAAGGTTAGCAGATTTCAGCTGAAAATACGTTTTCAGCTGAATTAAAATCTGTTAGCATTTAGTGCTCGCTGAGAAGTTACATAACCTCAAAAAGTTCAAAGAAACACTTCAAATGCTTAAACATAACCTCAAAGATTCGACTGATATTGCGGTTTTCTGTTATTTGTTATAATTTGCAAAATAAAATATTGTTACTCTTTGTAATATTTCATACATAAATCCGTATAAATACAGTTCAAATGTATTTTAACATCACTGGTTTATGCACGATTTTTTTCCACCAAACGAAGCTTCTATTAAATGACGTCAAGGGAGTACTATAATTTTTCTCCAATGAGAATTATGATCCTTTTTTAAAGCTTTGTAAAAATTTTTTTTAGTTTAATTTCTATAATAAAAGAAAATAAAATTCCATGAATTGTAGTTATAACTTTAATATTTTAATGTTTAATGACGCCAGATATAGTACGATTAATCTTAGGAAAATATAAGACACTCTTCTTTCTTCCCATATAAAACCTACATAGTTTGAGTTGATTGTTCTTATTCCTGACCTCTCCAAGGCCTCAACATCCAGCGATTTACTCCGATTTCGCGGTTTGTAGGACTGCGAATTGGAGCCTTTCATAAAATTCTTGAAATACGACATCTTTCCTGACTTATCCGTTGCAATTTCCTTCTTAGTCATCAAGACAAAAAAATTAATTACATCCGATACCCCGTTTTAGAGTTGATCACTATCTTTGTGTTTTCATCACCAGCTTTTCTCTCTATATCCACTTCTTAGCAAATCCACTTAGAACCTATATTTTTTTTGTACCACAGATTAACACTAAGTATCTAATTTGTGATGGAGAAGAGACACAAGTATAGAGAAAATTTTGCAGATTTATGGAAAAATTCTCTCAATGAAATTTTGCACCCAAAACAAAATTTTCAGACCCCCTCCCCCTTGATTAGCAGAAGAAAACATGTGGAAATCGCACAAACAGAAGGATGCGATAAGGAATATCATGGAGATTAAGAAACATTAACAATTTGTGTCAATCAAGGTATTTTTGCTATCGATTACCTAAGCATTGTTTCAGCAATATCAATTTTTTCGCACTGATGATAAGCCACCGATAAAAGTTTGATTGAAAGTAATCTTTCTCTGTCCAGACATACAATTTTCCCACAATTTTCTCCTCGTTTCAATCAAATGTCAAAACGAAATTCAATGCCAAATACAAAAATATTGCGTTTGAAATCATACCAGACCAAATGTCTTTGCAATTTAATCACCAAACATTTCTCTATCTAAATATTTATCAAAACAATTTTTTTTCGTCATCGTCCCTCATATACATATAGGACAATCTCTATGTCAAATATTGTGATAGAAATAAATAAAATCAACCCCATGTGCCTTCCCAGAAAAGTCATTGTAGAGGTGAGTGATAAAAATTGATAAGACAGCAATAATTGTACGACAAAATGTGTCAAAGCGAAATCATGTGAGAGAATTTTTATTCGCTCGTTTCCGTCAAGAAGAGGAATAACAAGGTTTCCTAGATGTTATGAAAATTGCGTAGAATTAATTACCGGTTTATAACCGATTGAAAACTGCTCAAAACGTCTTCGGGGTTTCAAGACCTTTCAATCAAACATGTATTTCCCCCGATCGGTTGATAAATACGCTATATAGAGCATTTTTAAATGTAAATCTTGAAAAATCATTAAAGGATGTTAAAGGAATAAAGGTCCTATTCTGTTCTTTGCTATGCTTCACTGTTCTCAAGCGCTCCTACGTTATCGACTTTTCTTTGTATTAGTTCCTGTCACGACTATTTGGTGGTTTTAGAACACGACGAAGACTGGGGAAAACAGTCGAGACAGGAATCACCACAAAGGAAACTTCAAAACAGTAGAGTGCTAAAAAAAAAGTGTAGGAGAGAGATTTCCCTCATTTTACTGAAATATCACTTTCCCTGAAATCTAGAATCCTGAAGTACTTCTCCTAAACATTTTTTAGCACATGTCGGTTCTAATATGCTTCTGCATTATCAACTTGTCTTTGTGTTTATTCTTCAACACAAAGACAAGATTATAATGCAGAAGCATATTAGAACAGCCATGTACTAAAAAAAATGTGTAGGAGAGATTTCCCTCTTTCTCCAAAATATACAATCCTGTAGTACTTCTCCTAAACATTTTTTAGTACATGTCTGTTGTAATATGCTTCTGAATTATCAACTTGTCTTTGTGTTTATTCCTCAACACAAAGACAAGTTGATAGTGCAGAAGCATATTAGAACAACCATGTACTAAAAAAAATGTGTAGGAGAGAGATTTCCCTCTTTCTCCTAAAATATCACTTTCTCTGAAATCTAGAATCCTGAAGTATTTCTCCTAAACATTTGTTTAGTACATGGCTGTTGTAGTGTTATCAACTTGTCTTTGTGTTGATTCCCCTCTTGACTGTTTTTACAAGTCCTCTCCATGTTCTAAACCACCAAATAGTCGTGACAGCAACCAACACAAAAAAAGTTTATTTATTACAAGAATTTGAGAACAGTAAAGTGCTAAAAAAAATGTTTAGTAGAAATATTGTCCATTTTCATTTTTCATAGGAAGAATACCATAAAGAACTAGAATCAAAAGTACTTTTTAATTCATGGTCATCATCATTATCATCAGAAATATTATAAAAACTAAGAAATATTGAAATGCAAAAAGAAAAATATAAAAGATTTAGTTATGGTACTACTTTCCGATGAAAATGTGAAATTTTTCTCATGAACATTTTTTAGTACATGATTCTGCTGATGTGTTTCTGCGTCGACTTTTCATTGTTTTGGTTCCTGTCTCCTCGACTATTTCTCTCCATCCTCGTCCTGTTCCTAACCCACCAAACAGTCATGACAAAAACCAACATGGAGAGAAGTCTATTATGCAGAAGAACATGAAAAAAACCATGTACTAAAAAAATGTTCGGGAGTAAAATCTTCTCATTTCATTTTTATATTAGAAAATTTAATTTACAAAAAAAAAACAATGTTTTAGAAGGACAATTGAATCTTTCGGGGTCCGAAAAAGTCCAAGTCGCTATCTCTAACCGTTTGGGTTCAAGTTCTGATAACTGACAGACGAACAGCGAGGAAATTAGAACATTAAATGTGTCAAAATATCGATGGTTGATATACAACAGAATGCAATCAATAAAAGCAGCCACCAACAGACTTAAATATACTTTGCAATCATTTTTTTTTCTTAAAGCAAGAAAGATTTCAATGACTTTCAAAGTGACTCTTCAAGGTGCGACAAATTGATTCTCAAGGAGATCCCAAGAAATTCAACACGAAATTTTGTTCTTGATCTTCGAGCTACCAAAAAAGCAAACAGCTAAACAACATATTCGTGAGCGTGCGAACATTTATACACTGAGGGCAAAAATTATTAAATTTATGCTGAAAAACTTTTTAGTACAAATTTTAGTATAATTGGCGGAAATTAAACAATGTTTAACATCGTCAAGGAAGAAGCTTTTCTTTCATTTTGATTAAGTTTGCAATAAGTTTATACAATTGCTACATTTTATTTAACTCCATGAGAATAAGTTACTGAGTTTTAGAACAAGAGAAACTCCATATAGTACTAAAAAATGTTAAAAGAATTAAATTTTGAATAAATTCCTCAAAAGTGAAGTTATAAAATTCCTATAACTCCAAATCTAGATGAATTTCGAAGTAGTAGTCCCTTTCGCAAATTGTAAATAACTTCATCGAAGTACTAAAACGCGTTTTAGTTACTTTTCATAGATATAAAAAAAATGCAAATATAGGGTAGAATAAACTAATTCAAAATATGATCCAAACGATCCAAATAAGAATTCTTCATAACTCCAAATAGGAATACTGTTTGTTTTTTGTTTTATAAACACAAAATGAGTACTAAGGGAAGTACTAAATTTCCATTTATATATTACTTATGTCACAATCTTATTTTCCGTTTCCTTGTACTCCAGATAAATCCGCATCCCTTTCTTACTTTCTTCTTCTTCTTCTTCTTCTTCTTCTTCTTCTTCTTCTGAACATCATAAGAAATTTAATTTAGGTCAATCTAATTTTGACACTGAAAGAGTGGGATAGACCAATCAAATCTTTTCAAAATGAAAGGGACGCGAATTTTGATTTCATGAAATTCTACGGAGCTAAAGGTGTACTAGATGCATTACTAAATTTTATACTTTCTTTTTTTTAACTAAAATTTGAATAAAAATGAAACATCTTTCTATTTCACAAAAACCTAAAGAGTTTATTTTTCTCAGTGTATATGCCCAATTTTAATATTTTGTGTGTCTTGAAGAGAAAATTGCACGCAAATTCGCGCCTTCCAGTCATAATCTCGACATAATAATTTCGATTAACCAAGAAGAAAAACTCATTGCCACTGATTTTTTTTCATACTAATTGAATTATAATCTTGATTTATAGCTTTTTCTCATGTTTAAAAAAATCCCCTAAGTAAACTTTTCATATGGAACTATTGCAATTTAATTATATCCCCAAAACCATTTATTAAAAGAAGATAAACAATAACACCAATTTGTACTAATTTATCTGATTTAGTTATGGAAGTACTACACATTAAAAATGTAAATAGTATAAATTAATATGATACGAGTACGAGACAATGCATTTTTTTTTACTTTTTCATTGTCATTTGATTACAGTTTATATTATTTTGTATTTAATTACACATGTTCTAAAACAAATGCTTAAATGTAAAATGTGTTAAAAAAATTAGCTTCTTTAGTACATGACTGTACTAAAATAATCTAAGATTTAAAATTTTGATAAAAGTGACAATTCACAAAAAGTTTTCACTCCTCGAAGGTATAAACACTAAGAATTTCTGTCACAAGTTAATTTAGTACATGCATGTATTGCATTTTAATATTTCCCACGAATATCTTTAATAAAAAAACGTAATTATTTATAATTACCACCTTTTTTGGATAATTATCGGTGATTCATTATTAACTGACTTTTATCACTCAACTCATGATACATCAGTTTATTGTAAGCAATTAAAGTGATTTCATTTAGTGACTCTGATAAGAAATTTCACAGAGGATTTTTTTTCCTAAAATTGAATTTCACTAACGAATAGCGTATTGAGACTTGTTTTTGCGATAAGAATTGAGTTTTGCAACAAATCTTTTTGCAGTACTTTCGAGTGGCTCTCATTGATTGGAAAATTTTCTGACTAAGATCTTCCGTAATCCAAAATAAAAACTGGTAGGAAAAGTTGATACTGTTTTGCACTTCGTGTAACAAATTGATTTAATATCCAGATGAATAAATAGTTTATAGAAACAAAGGTTGCAGTGTGCAAAGTCAATAGTTCAAATATTTTCCAAAGGTTCTCACTGAAATCCAGATGAAAACTCTATTCGAAATTCAAACACCTTTCAAATGAAAATAAAATTGTCACAATCGGTTAAGAAGTACGTAAGTCAGAGGCTTGGAAAACCATTAAAAGAAAAGATGGAAAAAATATCGTTGGAATATAATTCCCGTGATTGCGGTTCGAATTATGAGGGTTCCCAAAAAGCCTCAATCACTATCTACGACGGTTTAGGCTGTAAAGCTTTGTAAAGGGTTAACGAATAAATGGAAAGATAAACAGCATTACTTCATCTCTTCAAAACTTCAGATTGGAGGTTTAGCCCAGTTCCCGAAGGTCTCAAAAATCTAAATAACAAGCAATTTTATTAATTTTTCGAAATCTAATGGATCATTTGCTCTTAATATCCAATTCTGAACAACAATTTCCTAAAACATCGTGCCTGATAAGGAATTAGAGGAGTTAAGCCAGATGGCTAAGCCTTAGGTCTGAAGCCCGTATAAGGGTGGAACCCTTAAGACAATTGGCGTGGATGCGCTCCTTGGCCGTCAAAGGTTTCCCCAGATGCTTCAGCGTTCCTTCTAACGAACTAATTCTTACGAGGATCCAACATGAACTCTCTCAATAGTAATCCTCATCACGATACCCCTCCCGAAGTAGTAACTAATAAACTACCCGTCAAATAATTTCGTCAGATATCTTTAAGTTTTCTGCAGAAAATATCTACACCTCTGCCGAAAATCTGCCGAGAAATCTGTAGATATTCCTACGAATTTTATTTTGGGCTTGGGACAAAATTCGTCAGAAATTTTTGCAGATTTTCTGACGAATCCTGGTGCATACTCTGACGAATTCTTGTAGATATTTTGCCGATTTTCTGTAGATTTTTCTACATTCCAGACTTTCCAGACAGCCGTGTCAGAAAATATGGAATATTTTTCACTGAAGTTTGCAAAATTCAATAGAGTTATTCTTAGTGATATCACAGTGTTTATATAAAATAAAGAATTCTGCGACGCCGTGTTATAAGTAGAGAATAGTGAAGTGAAAACTTTAAGTAGAATGTCAACCTAAATTTCGTATTTTTGTATCATTCAATTGACGATTTTTAAAAAATTAGTATTTTTGCTCGCAACTTTTTACTTATCTAAAATGTGTACTCGGTAATGCTTGTTAAGCAGAGCATACCATTTTCTTTATAACTTCTACAGTTTCTTCATAAATCAACAATATTTTTGTGAAGTAATGGAGGTTATGCAGATTTTCTAGGGAGAAATTCTGCCGAGAATCTGAAGATTTTCGGCAGATTTTCTGCCGAAAATCTACAGATTTTCTACGCAGAAATTCTGCCGAAAATCTACAGATTTTCTCTGAATGTACTAGAATATACCGTTAAAATTCAAAAAACCTCCGAGTAAAATCGGCAGGTAGAGCAATGATTTGACGGGTAACACTAGGAATACTCTTAGGAGAAATCGGCGCCGCTCCGAAAGACATCTATGCTGTCAATTCAAATACGCAAATGCTAACAAAAACGTTCGGAAACTGGCTTAAACCTCCAGTCTAAAACCCGTATAAGAACAGTTTTTTTTAGTTGTGTATATCCAAGGCGGAAATAAATGTTTAAATATGATATTTAAATATTGTTTTGTGTCTGAGTAGAAAAATGACGTAGAATTAAAAGTTTTATTGCTAAATCATTTTCAGTGTGATCCCTGGATTGTATCATAGACAAAATCATGAAATTGTGAGGAAAATTATTGTAGTTGAGAATGTTTAAAAACAATACGCACAGAACTTTGACGATGTGCTAAGATATATAATAAACGAAAATAATTGCTGCTAATTCAAAAGCTGTGCTCTTTTTATTAAACTCTGACTCAAAGTAAATAATTTATCAAAAATGACAAATCCATTGAAAAATACGCCACAGAATATTATTATTGCACTGACTTTAAAGAGATTATTGGTATGAAAAGAAATCTCGAACAATCCACTGGGAAGACATTAAAATTTGTATCTATGACTCACAAAATTAGAATAATAATTTTATGGACTTTTTTTGTTTACCATATCAGCAACAAAGCCAATTCTTCAAGTCACACCACAAAAAAGTTCAAGTATTTGACACCTTCTTCTCTATCAAATAAAGCAAAAAAATAGAATACTAAACTAGTTTATTTCCTTGGGGAAAAAAACCTCACAGGAATTGCTCGAAATCAAAGGAAGAGTGATATGTCATTTAAGAATTTTACGGTATGAATAACAAAGGCTGTTTTATCGTTAATCTGCTCAAAGTAATACGGGCTTCAGACCTGAGGCTTAGCCATATGGCTTAAATCCTCTAATACCTTATCAGGCAAGATTTTTGAGGAAATTGCTGCTTTGGATTGAATATTAAGGGCAAATTAGCCATTAGATTTTGAAAAATTAGCAAAATTGTTTGTTATTAAGATTTTTGAGGCCTTTGGTAACTGGGCTAAACCTCCAGTCTGAAGCCGGTATAACAGTATTCGGCCTATTCGAAAATTCACCGAAAGCCCCATGAGATAGTTTACGTATTCGCCGCTTGAGTACTTTAGGTCTGTTCGAATTTTCGACATTTTTGACAATTCAATTCGATGCAATTTTGACAATTCAAAGCGGTTTTAGTTAAGCCTTTCTCAAATACGTTGGATTCGATAGAGCCTACCTCTAGAGAGATCTGTCAAATTGGAACGAATGTCTTGAAGTTGCCAGCAAATATGGATCAATTTCGAATCGATCAACAAAGAACCTACTCATCTGTCCTAAAATTATTTTCAATCAAGATTTATTATTCGCAATCCAGCAAACTTCGAGCGTACTTCGAATTTTCCTCACTCATTGTCATATTCCTAATTTCTGCAGGCTTTTTAATATTCTTTTTTTTCTTAATTTTTCTTGACCACCTCAAAGATAAGACCGTCAATTAAATGCAAATTTTCACCCTTGAAGTAGCCATACATATTTCACGGGATTTTTGCACTGAAGTTGCATCTTTAATGGGAAGATTTAAAATTAAAAAAAAAGAAGCATAAAAGATAGATTTGCTGTGTCTCCATCATCTCACTCGTGTCTGCTATTCACAACAATTTATTTTCGAAAACAGACAAAACAATTTACTGCACAATATTCAGGGTTATTTTCATATTTATTTATGTTACTTAAAGTGCAGAGAGTGAAAAAAAAATTGCCACTAGCATGTGATATGTATCGCAAAATATGGTAAAAAAAAACACCAAAGGAGATGCTGTGCAAATTTATCAACTTTTTTTTATTGCTCGCACGTAAGGAGACAGCAACATCTACAATTAATTAATCTTATGGGACTGATATTTTGGAAGAATTTTTAAATTCAGAAGGGTGTCTGTCTGTTATCAGGCTAGAGGTCAAACGATAAGCGATAGCGATTCCGAATTTTGATGATACCCAATTTAAGACATTCCCTAATAATTCAAACAACTCCGAAATTGTTCAATTCGTGGCATTAACTCGAAAAATCAGACCATTTAACGCCTATATGAAAATTAGAATTGAAAAATGAGACATAGTCAAATACGAAATGTAATACAGACTATCCTAATATGGAATAGGACCAATCCCAAATGGGAATAAATGAATCCCAAAATGATATACCAATAGAATCAATTCCAAAATCGAATAATCCCAAAATGGAATAGAATCAAGCCAAAAAAATAGGATAAATCCCAAAAGAGAATTAAATCAATCACAAAGTGGAATAGGATCAATCCCAAATTAAAATAAAACCAATCCCAAAATAGAATAAGTCTCAAAGTCAAATCAAGATGTAGTTGATTCCAAAATTGGTTAGAATTAATCTCACAATTTGTTTAAATTTCAATCCCAAATGTTAATTGGAGCTCTTTCAATCCCACGATGGAACAGTTTCAATGCAAAATGAGATAATTAACTTCGAAGCATTTTCGCATCAAATAAATCACCATATTTGTCCTAAAATTTGATCCCAAAATACTATGAAATTCAATCCCAACGTGGGATTCAATCCCACAATAAAAACAATTGGTCACAAAATTACGTATAGGGGGTAACAAAAAAAGCAAACGCAAAATTACATAGAATCAGTCACGACGTCTTGAAAACATCAATCCCAAAATGGTATTGAATTGAATTTGAATGTCGAATTGGAAATTTTCAGTCCCAAATTGTTATTTAGTTAATTAAGAACATGAAATGGATTTTCCTTCAACCCCAAAGTGATGAGATTTGAGTTTCTTTAATGACAAAGAGATGGGATTCGAGTCTTTTCAATCCCAAAGTGATGGAATTCAAGTTTTCCAATTCCAAAGAGGTAGGATTCGCGTTTTTTCAATTCCAAAGTGATGGGTTTCCAGTCTTTTCAATCCAAAAGTGGCGAGATTCGTTTTTTTTCAATCCCAAAGCAATTGAATTTGAGTCTATCAATCCAAAAGTGATGAAATTCGAGTTTTTTAAATCCCAAAGTTATGGGATTCGAATCTTTTCAATCCCAAAGTGGTGGAATTCGAGTCTTTTCAATCCCAAAGTGATGGAATTCGAGTCTTTTCAATCCCAAAGTGATGATACTACATTTTTTTCAATCCCAAAGAAAGGGAAATCCATTCCATTCAATCCCAAAGTGATGAGATTCGAGTTTTCTTTAATCCCAAAGAGATGGAATTCGAGTCTTTTCAATCCCAAAGAGATGGGAGGATTCGAGTCTTTTCAATCCCAAAGAGATGGGATTCGAGTCTTTTCAATCCCAAAGAAATGGGATTCGAGTCCTTTCTATCCCAAAGAGAGGGTATTCGATTTTTTTTGTAATCCCAAAGAGACGGGATTCACGTCTTTTCAATCCCAAAATGATGGAATTCGAGTGTTTACAATCGCAAAATTGTGGGATTCCAGTCTTTTCAATCCCAAAATGATGGGATTCGAGTTTTTTAATCCCAAAGAGATGGAATTCGAATCTTTTCAATCCAAAAATGATGGGATTCGAGTCGTTTTGATCCCAAAGTGATGAGTTTTCAGTCTTTTCAATCCAAAAGTGGTGAGATTAGATTTTTTCAATCCCTAAGAAACGGAATTCGAGTCTATCAATCCCAAAGCGATGAGACTCGAGTTTTTTAAATCCCAAAGTGATGGGATTCGAGTCTTTTCAACCCCAAAGTGATGGAATTCATGTCTTTTCAATCCCAAAGTGATAAGATTCGAGTTTTTTAAATCCCAAAGTGATGGGATTCGAGTCCTTTCAATCCCAAAGTAATGATATTCCTGTCTTTTCAATCCCATAGCGATGGGATTCGAGTATTTTCAATCCCACATATTTTTCCCTCAATGTGCAACCTCGAACACAATGCGAATTTTCCCTTGTAACTGTTTTTTTCTTGGATTCTCGCAAAGATTCCCGAGGACAGTGTCACTAAATCCACCAAGATTGATTTTCAGGGAGAGAAACTGTCGAGAATCTCAGTCTTGACTACTTTTTAGCACCCCCAAAGTTGACATCTCAACATGTGTCTCAATGTTGCAAGTTATTTGCACAAAAATAATTTTAAAACCACCCACAGAGTGCACAAATTCTCTCTCCTATATCTCTCATTCTCCATCACAACGTTCTGTATGACCCTCAAAAACTACATTGCACAGATGAGACACATTTTATCAATAAATTTTTCCTCACACACAGACATCTCACTTCGAATCACATGCTTTTCCTTCCTCCCGGTGGAAAAGTTCACAAAAGCTCTTTTATTTTTCCTCTATCACACTACACTCCAAAAATTTTGTCTTTTTTTTTAACAAGGCACAGAAATTCCTCTCTCAAATCATCCGGGAAGTTAATTAAATGAGGAAGATTCCCAGGAAATGCCATAAATTGGCAGGAAAAGCGAGATGCAAGTGAACCGCTTCGAGGCACGATTGTCTGGAGACTGAAACAGTTGACTTGTGTTAATCAGAAATTCGCGGCATCGAGTAAAATCGCTTCTCGCGGTGGAAAAAAAAGAACACCGCACAAAAGTGAGATAGAGCATGATTGTGTACAATAATAGCAAAATATTGTTCTGGAAATGAGATAAGAAGGAATTTTCTTGTGAGTGAAAATTAGCTGGACATGCAGCAAAAAATTCTTCAAATGCTCAATTGCCTTTTTTTCCCCTTAACTCTCTGTCCCAGAGGAGAGATCATCACTTTAAAGATCTGCGTGTTTTTATTTGCAAGACTTGATGTGACGATAACTCATGAAAGATTAAACAAATTGACGTTTCCAATAACAATTATGCACACAAATATTCCGAATAAATTCATTTTTTCAATCTGGAATCTTATAATCATGGTTTGTGTCTTGGATAATTGATAAAAGCAAATTGTTTTACATAATCCCACATAACAATATTGATCGGACTAATTTATCTTATAGAAAGACCACAAATAAACAAAAACATATTGATTTAGTTGTTAAGCATATAGATGCTAATTGTTTTATTAACATGGTTCTGGTCTTGGAAATGTTAGTTGTAATCGTTTTGCTGATAAGAATTTTAAAGAGTTTTTCAAATCTATATTTACAAAGTGTATACTCGCAGATTAAGATCATCTTTCAGTAATAATACACAGTTGAGCGTAAAATGCAAAAAAAATTGTTTTAGTCAAGACACACACCAACTATCCGTAAATACACGATAAGCTTAAGAAAACAACAATAGTTTTCTTTTAATACAGCTTTTTTAAGAAATATTTTTCTCAGGTTTTAGAAAAAAAAATTATAACAGTGAGTTGTAGTTGTTTTTTCCAAGACACTAACCATAATTTTTTGACATTTTAAAGGAAACCAATGACAATGATATCCAAAACTGGAATCAAATGTTTTAAATCTATTGAGAAAAAGTCCTAGCGAAAAAATTATTTCATAGCAATATAAGTGTAACTTTTGTTTTGTAAACATGCTCTTGATATTTTAGTGCAAGAGAAATTGCAGGTATAGATACCCAGCTTATCCAAGATAACAACCTTCATTATATTTTTTTTTATATTTCTGAGATTTAATTTGCAGACAAAATTTTAATTAAACACTGCTGTGAAGCTAAATATTTCTGATGATAAGAAAAGAAAGTGTCTTGAATTAAAGAGAAAATATCGCATTGTACGAGATAACTGGGTATTGTCGATGGCTAAATTTCTATTTATAACTAAAAAATCGCTTAACTAAAAGAACCAGTTTTGTGGAGCTACATTCTTGAATTAGACTTGTGTGATAGTAAATTATAATTATAATTATGTAGGTCTCGCAAAATATCCCATAGTGGTTCGTGCCTGAGATAAAATCTTTCAACTGTGTGTACTGACTAAAATAGAAAGTACCTTCATTCACAGTTGGAGTTTACAAAAAAAAATCGAAGATCGTTCTCGAATTTTGAACAAAAGAAAAGACATTTCTACTTCTCGTTTCGTTCGCATGGTGTCCGAAATACTTCCTGTTCGAATTTTGAAGAAGAAAATCAAGCAATAAAGCTAAATTCATTAGAATTCTTTACTGTTAACACCAGCGTCTACCTAATGTTTAAAACACCCGTTGGTATTTGAATTGACATCGTAGATGTCTCTTGGAGCGGCGTCGATTTCTCTTAAGAGTGTTCCTAGTGTTACCCTGTGGGTTACTTTTTCGGGAGGGGTATCGTAGAGGATTAGTGTTGAACGTTAGTGCCCTTGAAACCATTCACACGATAGTTTCAAGGGCTTCGCCCTAACACCTTCCCTGACAGATCAAACAGTTCAGAAACACAGTACAAATATTTTTAACAGCTTCTTACGTGTTTTCTCTACCGTGTGCAAAAATGTATAGTATGAAGATTCGAAAATGAGCTTGAATTTTTCGAACATCAACGACTAATTTTGAGAAGAATCCACGCTCATCCACAGCTGGAGTTTGATTCTCCAATTCTTACAATCCACAAGTAGATCTTGAAAAATTCGAAAATCTATTTGAAGATCGAAAAAAAAGAATTTCTTACTTCTTGATAATTCCGCAAGGTGGCTGAGGTACATCTTCTTCGAATTTCGAAGTGCTAAAGTGTCAAAATGTGTCGGTTTTCACATTGTTGTGAGGAAAAAAACAGAACAACGATGCTTACTGTTCTTGTCCTATTATTTAATCACTCCATAATCACTGATGCCTTGTGCCAGTAACTCTTATGCCAGCTTTTTAATGTAATATTTGATAAATTTTCCCCACCTTGTTCGAAAATTTAGTATGAAAATTCGGAATTAAATTTGAATTCTTCGAACTTCAACGACTTTTTGTGCAAGTAGAGTTCCATTTACCTTTTATCCAAGACACTATTGGACTATTGTGTCTCGACTAAAGGACAAGTGGAACTCTATTTGTTAAAAATATTGTTGCGAAACTGCTTTGAGGCATACTATGCATGGGGGATGCTGCACAGCACTATTTAGGGGATGAGTGCCGTGCATTGGTGAATTTTTAAAGTTACTCCTATACTTCATGTGAGCAACACATGAATGAATAAGCGTACTGCAGCTATCTTGCTTGCACATCTCTTACTTCACTATAGAGCGAGAATTCCCTCCTCTGTGCGCTTTTCAACTGCACGAGATTCCGTGAAGTATTTCATGTGAAATAGTATGAAGTAAATAAAGTGTTGTTGAGTTTAACTCCTGGCCTTTATTTTTCCTCCCTGCCGTCGTGGTTTCCGGCCAAATCCGCAACAATATCATATTGATGCTTAAAGAATTCAAGCTCAATTTCAAACAAAAATTTCGCACAAGGTGGGGATAATTTAAAAGACACTATGCTGTTTACTGTTTGAACCCCACAGAGCAACAGAGAGCATTATACAATCCATTGTCACTCTATTTGTCCGTTTGTCCATGCAGCTACGTCTAAAGGCCAAACAGTAAGAGATAGCGGCTTGGAACCCTCGCAGGCCCCCTATAAGTCTACGCTTTGTCAGTCAGTTTTTTTTTGAGAATGTACAAAAACACGTCGTGTGATTTGTTTTTATTTTTGGATATAAGGGAAGAGCACCAGCGATCGGCAGTGGTCCTCGGATCGTCAAGTTATCTTCATATTATTGCACCAATTCAAATGAATTTTGAAAAATCATTAGCTACTTTTTAACATTTAGGGGAGACTGGGGCACATGTAACCATTTTCGATAGATGCGAATTTGAGGTGATTTTCCAAGGACACCGTGATTTTTTGGAAAATCTTTCTTAGCTCATGTTTTACCCTTGGGTATAGGCAATTCGTCGAGGGTAATGCGGATACTGGAAAACAATTGAGTTTTCCATAAAAATAAAATTTGTGTCACTGTGCATTTTTCTCTTTTCACAAAATACCTGGGGTAGAAGTAAACACTTTCTGGGGAGTATGTAAACACCCTTTTTTCCACCCTTGAAATGAACTTTGCACCACTTTCGATTATTTTAATTACTTAAGAGATATATAAAAACTGTATATTTTTCAAAAAATCATGACACTTTTTACAAAGAATAATTAAAATAGCAAAAAAACTAAAAGCATGCATATCTAAGACATTTTTCAATGGATTTTCCCCATATTTTGACATCATGTGACTTTTTATTGAACACAGCGCCACCAATTTTTTTCGTAATCTATGAATTATAGATATTTCGCATGAAGGTCAATTTACTGCTCTTTTACCTACTCATTTTGTGAAATTGAAATTGCCTGTTTACATCTACCCCAAATGCTGTTTTCTGATCAATTATTAATTCTTTTAAAATAATGAGAATCTCAATTTGTCTAGTAAATCCATAAATATAATCCTAAAAGATGTAGGAAAGAACTGGTATTGCTACATTTCGATTATTTTACACAGTTTTTAATTTCCAGGTGGAAATCCAAATGACCAAAATAATTGAAATATCAACATTTTCGGGAAAAATGATTTTTATTTTTAAAGTATTAGGATTTTATTGACCAATTCATCTGTGGACATACATCCCCATGGTATCTATGAATGCTTATGGGTTTTATCCTCTGGAGTCTACAAATTAATGAAAAAAATCACAGTGGTTACAACTACCCCAGTTTACTACTGCCCCAGTTCCCCCTAATTGTCACAAGAATACAGTGAATTAGTGGAAATTTAATTTATAAAACCAATTTTCCGTGAGACATCTGATTAAATTCGTGACGATCTGAGGTACAGAGTACACAGTACACAGTAGCAATTACATCTATTTTTTATTCATTTATTGTGAAATTTTAAAGTTCAAACACACAGATATAGTTGAATGGATCACTAATATACGAATTAGCATGCACAAAAATGTCAAATAGTATTTTGAGGCTCATATTTTCAACTAAATATGGAGCTTATCTCTTAACATTCCGATCCGGGGTATTCTTCCCTTATTTTGGAGATTATACAGACGGAAAATACTGTTGAATCATTCTTAATAACGGTTTTTCAAAGTCAAACGTTAAAATGGCTCTAAAGATCCTATTTCTCAACCGAATGGTACCATTTTTGGGCTCATTGGAAAGGTCTAGGAATCTCCGAAGGAACTGTAAAGGTTCTGAACCGATTCATAACCGATAACCAAATTTTATTCATTCATTCATTTTCAACCGCTTATCCCTATTGGGGTCGCGGGTTTTTATTCGAAATTCAATTATATTACTCCAGAGGTCTATTTTGAGCAATATTTTGAGTGATTTATAAATCGGTTCAAACCGGTTGTGAACCGGTAATGACCCGATTATGAACCGATAGTCGATTTTTGTCCGAAAATCAATTTTATTGCTCCTGAGCTATTTCGGGTGATCCTCTTAAGTGATTATCGGATTAAATCCGTTGTAAACCGGTAAACGTTAAATAATTCTAGTCACGAATCCGAGCTTTCGCAAAGCATGGGGAACATTGCCACCCCTTTTAAAATATTTTTAGGTAATTTTAAGGGAAATTTTAATGAAACAAAGATATTATGCACCTCGCTTCTTTTCTGTTCTTCTCAACAAAGTGAAGATTGACTCTGGCACTCGAGACACTTCGGATTTCAAACAGGAAATACTTTAATTACCACGTGGACTTTCGAATGAATTTTCTCTTTCGAATGCTTTTCGAAAATCAAAATAACCTCGTTTAAATTTTTCTACCTTCAGGACATCAATAAAAAGTGTATTAAAAAACCAAACTGGGAAGACAATATACCAGACATTATTTGAGGGTGAAATACAACGCGGAAGACTAAAGTGACAAATGGAAAAAAAGTTTATCATGATAGAGAATTTTTATAAAATTACTCGGAAAGAATATTGAGGAGCAACAGGTATAATACTTTTTTGCACATAAGAACCAAACACCAAAGAATTGTTCAAGTGTCGACTGGGTAAATACTCTTTGTGAGCAAACACGTACAAAAAAAACACATGATTGCGACTGATTAAATCATTCTCTCACTCTTTTGTCTGTCAACTCTTCAATAGTTTTCATCATCAGCCAAAAGAAAAATTTCTTTAGCCCACAGAAACGAGTCACTATCGTTCAAATATTTTTCCTCTCTCTCTCTGCAAATTCTCATTTGCAATTGATCTTCTGGAGTCATGTTCAATGCCAAGAAGACTCTTCCACAAGAAACATCTCAAGTTTTCTTGACATTCATAAATCTTTTTTGGAGAAAAAAGTGTCTAAATTTTCTGCAAAATTTCCCAAAAATTTCTTTTCTGTCTTGTAAATATTTATCAAAAACACTCGCAAAGTGTCATAAAAGTTATAAATTATTTGATAGAATTAGGTCATCGGGAATCAAAGTGAAAAGCACTGAAAATTTTCACGTTAAAATTGATTTTGTAATTCCCGCGCTTTTGAACTTTGCCATCTAAGCGACTGCCGCGCCACTATGAGCCAGTAGTCAAAGCTACCTTCCGGACATTTTTTTCGCGGGAAATATTTCTTTCACCAAAAGATTTTTGCAAGAAAAATCACACTTACCGCTTTTCTCTTGTCAGCTTCCGACACCGCAGAATTGGATCGGTGCCTGAAGAGGTCCATCACCTTGGTCATTGCCGACTTGGACGCATCAGCTCTCCGGACAGCCGTCACAGTGTGATAGTACTGCAAAGAGAAAAGCATAGGGAAATTATCAAATCAGATTCGCCTGAAGAATCCAAAGATGCAAAGAAAAGAACCTGAGCATCGCTGCCAGGATGAGGATGAGCCGAACCGTCCTTGTACTTGGACGCTCCGGCACTCTGTCGATGGCCAACAGTATGCTGGATGGCCGTTCGCATGCTCTGCATGATGCTACTGGGTCCACTGTGATTGCTGCTAGTACTGAGACTGTCCTTGTCCGAGGATCCACTCGATTTAGCTGCATCCTTGTCCTTTCGCTTGGTGTCCGATTTGGTGCGCGGACGGAAAACATCGAAGATTGTAGGTCGCCGACTTGGGCTGGCAATTCCTGCAAATCACAGAGTTGTCAAGAATGCATTTTACAGAACAGCACCCCTGAATTTCTGACAATGATGACCTATTTTCAATTTTGTTTCAAATCTCTTAAAAATCCATGCGAAAATTTATTCAAATTTAGGAATTGAAATTTGAGAACAGTCGCCAGCGCCTCTTGTGGGAGAAAACAGCGACTTGACGCGGAGGAAAAGAATTTCTGTACCAGTGAATTCTATTCATTTATCTTCTTATAAAAATTCATCCGACTTGTTGGAAGCTTTTGCCTAAAAGTTTCTTAATTAAATATTGGGAACGGTTGCCAACGCACCTCGTGGGAGAAAAGAGCAACCTCTCGCAGAGAAAAAATCCTTAATATCAGTGAATTTTGTTCACTTATATCTTCACAAAAAAATTCATTCGTCTTGTTCGAAGTTTTTATCTAAAAGTTTCTGAATTAAATATTGGGAACAGTCTCCAGCCACATAATTCGGAGAAAAACTGTCAATGTCAGTGAATTCTGTTCTCTTTTATTTTTTCGTGCAGATTATTTATCATTTTACGTTTCCTCTTGAATATCTATTCAATTTTAATTAAACTTTTCAACTAAAGAAGTTTGTGAATTAAATATTCAGAACAGTTAGAAACTGCCCCTCGCGGGAGAAAAGAGCAACCTCTCGCAGAGAAAAAAGTCCTTAGTATCAGTGAATTCTGTTCACTTACATCTTCGCACAAAAATTCATTCGTCTTGTTCGATGTTTTTGCCAAAAAACTAGTGAATTAAAAATTGAGAACAGTTGCCAGTACTTCTCACGAGAAAAAAATATTGTTAGTATCAGTAAATTCTACTCATTTTTATATATTATCATGTAGATTATTTGTCATTTTACCTTTCGCCTTGAAAATGTATTCGTCTTGTTCGAACTTTTTGACAATAAGTTTATGATTTAAATATTGAGAACAGTTGCCAACGCCCCTCGCGGAAAAACGAGCAACCTCTCGCAGAGAAAAAAACCTTAGTATCAGTGAATTCTGTTAATTTATTTCTTCACACAAAAATTCATTCGTCTTGTTCGATGTTTGACACTAAAAAAAAACTTGTGAATTAAATATTGAGAACAGTCGCCAGCAACCTCACGCGCATAAAAACATTGTCAGTGTCAGTGAATTCTGTTCATTTTTATTTTTTCGTGTAGATTATTTATTATTTTACGTTTCCTCTTTAAAATTTATTTAACATTTTCGAACTTTTTGACTTTTAGTTTGTGAATTACATATTGAGAACAGTTGCCAACGCCTCGCGTGAGAGAAAAGAGAAACCTCTCGCAGAGAAAAGAATCCTTAGTATCAGTGGATTCTGTTCACTTATATCTTTGCACAAAAATTCATTCGTCTTGTTCAAAGTTTTTTCCGAAAAACTTGTGAATTAAAAATTGAGAACAGTCGCCAGTACCTCTCACGAGAGAAAAATATTGTTAGTATCAGTGAATTCTACTCATTTTTATTTTTTAGTGTAGATTATTTATCATTTTACGTTTCCTCTTGAAAATGTAATTAACTTGTTCGAACTTTTTGACTATTAGTTTGTGAATTTAATATTGAGAACAGTTGCCAATGCCCCTTGTGAGAGAAAAGAGAAACCTCTCTCAGAAAAAAAACCTTAGTGTCAGTGAATTTTGTTCACTTATATCTTCGCCCAAATTTCTTTCGTATTGTTCGATGTATTTTCCAAAGAAAACTTGTGAATTGGATATTGAGAACAGTCGCCAGTAACCTCACGCGCATAAAAACATTATCAGTGTCAGAGAATTCTGTTCAATTTCTTCGTGTAGATTATTATTTCACCTTTCCTCTTGAAAATGTATTCAACTTGTTCGAACTTTTTGACAATAAGTTTGTGAATTAAATATTGAGAACAGTCGACAGTGCCTCTTGTGGGAGAAAACAACGACGTCACGCGGAGGAAAGGTTCTTAGTATCAATGAATTCTGTTCACTTATCTTTTTATTAAAAAAAAATCTCCCCTAGGTGGTTTATTCCTGAGATAAAATTTTTCATACGGTCTGTTATAATCCCTAAAGTGTGTCTCGGCTAAAATAAAATATCTATCGGACTTTTTTGGATCTCAACGATAAAAAAAGGAAATCAAATATTCAAGTCATGGAAAATTACAAAGCATTCTTTAAACGAATTACGAAAGATCGAAACGGAAAATTTCCCGTGTGGTTCGTTCCTGATATAACTTTTTCTCCATTTTCTGTTATAATCCCCCGAATGTGTCTTGGCTAAAATAGAAAATCTAGCAAAGTAGCAAGGTATTTTCTCAAATTGTTTTAATTCTTCAAATAAAACCTCTCAAATCTTCTTTTCAAGAACCGCCTCAAAATTCTCCAAATTCTCAAAATTCTTTTGTCTTTCACAATAAATTGTAGAACGATCAAAAAAATATTTTTAAGTTCAGGGAACAGTTTTATGACAAAAGCTATTTTCTTTTTGTTGTTGGAAAAGTTATAATACAACACCGTAAATATTTTATAGCCCAAGAAAAACAAACGCGAAACAAAAATATTTCTCAATTATTTATAGAATTCTTAGTCATGCAAACGTAAATTACTTTATTCTTCTTCTATCTTTTTTTTGTATGTTTATTCCTTCTCCATGTGCTTCTATTGCATAGAGAAAATAACTAATTTGTTGACAAACAAGAGAGAAAAGGGTTCAATGGGGAAACACGTGTCAATTGAAAATCCTTTATCTATAAATTTCTCAAGACCATTCAACTCTGTCACGTGAATGCAAGCAATTGACCTATTCAGAAATGATTAGGAATGTCTTTTTTTGAACTCACCATGAACTGTCGATTGATTTATCACTGGTGACTCATCTCCACTTCGTCGACGTTCCAATGATCCCGATCTTGGTCCTCCAACACGTTCAGTACTCCTGGAAATCTTCTCTGCATTCCTATTTAATTTTTCTAATTTTGCCGCTTCCCTCTCGAGCTTCCTGGCTGCCTCCTGGGCGGATTTTCTTGCTTCACGTTCCGACCTCTTGAGCTCCTTCTCGTGCTTCCTGCAAAAAAGTCCACCCAACAACAAAAACACAAAGGTCACAAATTTCTCTTTGAATTGGCATTGAGATTACTGTTGCAAATTGCAGTGAAAAGTCACGAACCTGGCCTCCTTTTCGATCTGCCTGGCCGATTTCTTGGGCTTTGTGACACTCGCCGGAGCACTCTGTGGACGTAACGTCGATCCGGAATTCCCATCCACTGACGATTCCTGTTCAGCGGAAAAAGAAAAAATAAATAAATAAATAAATATAAATTAAATTAGCAGTCAACCACGAAATCTTCCACAAGTCGGAAAAGACAAATAAACATATCAATACCCATATCGCTCACCCGAAATCTTTTCGCCTGGATAGAAACATTTTATAGGGGAGAATGGGGCTAATTTACCAAATTGCATTTATTTAAAAAAAAATGCAATTGCAGTTGAGTAAATAAAATAATTGTAAAACCTGCCGTATGAGTTGATTTATGTTAAATTCTCAGTAAACGAATGAATAAGTTTCTTCAAGTAACCGTTAGATGGCGTTATCTCAGACAATTTACCTCGGACAATACTATTTCTAAGTTCTCGTACAGCGTCATCATTAATTTTGAAAGGACAATTATTTGCGCTCACTTTGAAAAGACAGAGAAAAATATTTTAACTTCTTAATAATTCCGCTAGGTGGCTCATGTAATTTCCTCTCTCAATTTCGAAGTGTCACAATTGACAACTCATGTCAATCTTCACTTTTGTGAGAAATTTCAAATTTCTTACAAAAACGAAACTTAAATGTTGTGCACTTAAATGGTTGTGAGTACGCAGTGTTTGCTCACAGTGGAAGCTACAGCTACTGGTTTTGAAAGCCAAAGAAAAGATATTTTCTATGCACTAGATCATTATAGCCGCGGATAAATGTGTCTCTACTAAAAAGTAAATGGGTGTCTTGGCTAAAATGTAAATGGAACTCTATTTTCACAAAATGTCGTTAATATTCGAAGAATTCAAACTCAGTTTCGAATTTTCCCTCTAAATTTTGGCACAATAAGGAAGAATTTTAAGAAATTATCACACTAAAAAGCTGGCAAAAACAGCTGGGGCAAGAACAGTAAACGTCGTTATTCTGTTTTTTTTTTCCTCGCAACAATGTGAAGACTGTCACATTTTGTCACTTGAGCACTTCGAAATTCGAACAGGATGTGTACCTCAGCCACCTTGAGCAATTATCAAGAAGTAAGAATGTCTCTTTTTTGGATCTTCAAATAGATTTTCGAATATTTCAAGATCTACTTGTAGATGGAAAGAATCTTATTATTCACAAGTAGATCTTGAAAAATTCAAAAATCTATTTGAAGATCCAAAAAAGAGACTTTCTTACTTCTCGATAATTCCGGAAGGTGGCTGAAGTACATTCTGTTCGAATTTCGAAGTGCTCAAGGGTCAAAATGTGTCAGGACCATCACTGAGTAACTCTTGTGTCAGCTTTTTAGTATGACATTTAATAAATTTCCCCACCTTGTTCGAAAATTTAATATGAAAATTCGAAATTGAATAAGAATTCTTCGAACATCACTGACTTTTTGTGCAAAAAGAGTTCTATATACCTTTTATCCAAGAAACTATTGGAGAATCAAAACCTACTTGTGTTTGCACCTAATAAAGATCAACATATTTTGAAAATTGATCACTTCGAAATTCGAACAGCCACCTTGGGAAATTTGGAAGAATGTCTCATTTTTGGCTTTTCAAATGGATATTTAAATTATTTAATTTCTACTTGTGAATGGTAAGAATAGCTTTCTATTAGTCAAAAAGTTGTAGATATTCGAAATTTAAAAATTGTATTCGAACTTTCGAACTAGAAAAGCAAAAAAAATAAAAATTTATGAAATATTACATTGAGTGCACAGACAAATAGAGTTTGATTCTACAACTAAAAGGTAAATGAAACTCTGCATAAAATGTCGTTAATGTTCGAAGATTTTAATGCAATTTTGAATAGAAAGCATCGTTGCTTTGTTTTTTTTTTTCATTATAACATAGTGAAGACCAACACATTTCGACACCCATCAAGAAGTAAGAATATCTTTCTCGGCTTTTCAAATAGATTTTCGAACTATTTGAGCTCTCCTTGCGAATGATAAGATTGACTCTGTTTAGTAATAACCATTCAAAGAGACAAAGTCACTCCAAATTCAAGCTAAAGCTATTCGAAAATCGATTGGTATTCTAAAGTGTAAGTTCACGAATTCGCCGCTTTGGCTCTGGCCTGTCTTACATTTCGAATTTTCAATATTCTTGATACTTTCAATCGCCAACAACGTCGAAAAGACAGCAAAAATGTTAACAGCAAAAATAGAATTTTTGTGTAGTTTTAAAATGGCAGAACGTTTTGCGCAACTCGTAGATTTAAATTTTCGAACTTCCAACGGTTTTTAAGTAAGTTCTTTCTTTCTGTTACCTTCGAATTGGGAAGATTATTATACTGAACGTAAGGGTTAAGAAGGTGTCAAAGGAGTTACTCTGTGATTAAAAAGAGATTAAATAATGAGAATCGTTCTTTTGTTGACATTTAATCTTGGAAATTCGAACAGGAAGAACTTTCAGCCATCATGCGCGAAATTTAGAAGTAAAAATAAGTTTTTCTTGGTTTTCGAAACCGATCTTCGAATGTCTTTTCTCTTGGCGAAATTTAGACTATGAGGGTTCAATTCTTAAGTGCTCACAGAGGAAGTTTGACTCCCCAAAAGTGTCTTGGCTAAAAAGGTAAATGATTTTCAATTCCCACAAACTTCCGTTAATGTTCGAAAAATTCGAAGTCTGAGTCATATAAAGCCTTATTCGAAATTTTTATATGAAACTGTCCCAACCTCCGCTACTTTTACTTTCATTTTTAATTATTTTTTCTCAGCAATGTATAGGCAAGTGCAAAAATTATACCTTTTCTCTTATTATCTCAATCGAAATCAAAAAAATTAATTACTAGGTTTGAAAACTCATTTTCCTTGTTGCATTTTTTTTCATTCATTTTCCTCAACTTTTTTAAGTGAGAAAAAAATAATTTGTGTGAGTGAGAAAACGTGTTTACCACTAACATTTCAAATAAATTGCCGCATATCACGTTAGGGCACGTGCTCATAGAGTATTTTCACCGGCTGAAATAAGTTTTTGAAAAAAAAAAAATTGGCAACAGATAAAGAGACTCAAAAGTAGGTAATACACCAATATCATTTAACAAGAATAATAATCTCGTGAGCCAAGAAGCTTTCTGCAAGTGTTTGCACTTTTAAATCACTTCAAACTAGATAAAACGAGTAATATTGTAATTGCATTTTGCTGCAATCTCCGGTCTTTAATTCACAACTCACAGCAAGACATTCGCATTTTAATTTTCATTATTCCACATCTTATTACGAGAGATCATCATGATAAGCCTTAAGCTCATCATGAGCATTTTTGCCTCTGAAATCGTGTGCTACAAATGTGTCGGAATAATCTCTCTCTCTCTCTAAGTTATTAAACTCATCCCGGGGCCAGAAGAAAATAAAAATATACGATATATTGAGAGTACCTTCCATTCAGCCATAAGGCAAAGTTTTTAGTAAACAGTGACGCGTTTCATCCATGCTGTGCTTCAGCTATTGCGCAAACTATCGCGTCACACTTCTCTGCACAACTTATGGGTCTTTTTTTTTTCGATTGAATAACATAACACACGATACCTCTTCTTGAAGTCAACCAGTTTTTCAGGAAAGATTCCCATCTTCTTTTTTTTATTTGGGAAGCCTAAAGGAACTTCTATACTTTACACAGTATCATCTCTGACTTTGCTAAATTGCCAACATTTTTTTTTATTTTTATTCTATTGGAATTCTCTGCTAATTTTCTTTCTTGAGTAAATAATACGGTTGCTGTAAAAGATTTTAGGACTTCAAATTAAACTTTATGCCTTCTTGTTGGATGGTGACTTATTTTCATCAAGAGATTTATACTATTTTTAAACATTCTGATAACAATAAGCAAATATGTTTCACAAGATACAGTTCTATCCCAAAATATTTGAAGCAAAAAAAAACCAGAGAGGTTTCACGCTTTGAAATGCAATGTGTTAAGTGGCAATGCATTAATTTATCCAAGACACCAACTAATTTCATACTTTTGAGTACATAACCTCAAAATTTTAGCGATAGAGGCTCACAATATTAGAGAACATCACAAATAAATTCAGGAGCCCTTTACAAGAATTTAATTTAAGCCCCGCCTAAAAGTTATTTTAGGCCACGCCCCCTTATGGTATTATGGGTAATTGCAGTTGATCTTTGATTTTCAAAGTTTGAGAAAAGAATAGATAACGCGGGATATTCAGAAGAAGCCATACTACTAATTTTGGTTGGGACTAGAAGTGCCCTATCATAAATAAATCAAGCCACGCCCAGAATAGAATTTATTAATAGAAATAACTACATTAAAAATGGTAAATTAAAAATTAAAGATTACAGAGAATCGTCAATCAGAGCAAGAGGCACTCAAATTATCCAGTTTTCTCCGGAACGGAGATAGAAAAAATTCGTGCCTCCACCCAGGATCGAACTGGAGACCTCTCGTCAACTAGACTAGTGCTCTACCAACTGACCTATTAGAGGCCACAAGCTTTTCTGGACTTGCTACACGACCTTAACCAACTGCATTTTGTACTTCAATCGAACACGACATCAATTACGAGATTTGAAAACAAGCATGTGGCCTCTAATAGCTCATTTAGTAGAGCACTCGTTTAATTAACGAGAGGTCTCCAGTTCAATCCTGGGTGGAGGCAGGAATTTTTCTTAACTCCACTCCGGAGAAAACTGGATGATTTGAGTGTCTCTTGCTCTGATTGACGATTCTCTGAACTCAAATACAATTAATATTGAACAAAAAGTTGGCAAATTCTCACATTAAAGATTACCACAGTAAAATTTATCTGTTTTAGTGTAAAAAGGGGTGGCAAAGCGCCCCAGGCTTTGAGAAGTAGTCGAACTCGTGACTTAGATGCTATCCCTCAAAAGTCTTTCGCATCACTAACCGTTTTCCGGCTTTAACCGATTTGAACCGAAACATAAATTACTCAAAAAATCCCACAAAATAGTTTTAAGAATAATAGAATTAATTTTTATTATTTTTCCCAAAAATTACTTATCGGTTCATAACCGGTTCATTACCGGTTCACAACTGACTTGAAGTGATTTATAAATCACTCAAAACATTTCCCGAACACATACCTCGGGAGTAATATAATGGAACTTCGAATAAAAATTAGTTATCAGTTATGAACCGGTTTATTACAAGTTCAGAACAGATTGGAACCGGTTCAGGCTTATAGGAAATTCCAAGACCTTTCCAACGAGCCCTAACATGATCCCATCCAGTTGAAAAACGCGCTCCCTAGAGCATTTTAAACTTCTGACCTTGAAAAACCATTATTAGGAATTATTGAACGGTGTTTTCGTATAAGGACGAAACGTCCGCCTATGTAATCTCTAAAACATGTCGAAATATGAAAAATATCGTAAAAGGGGAGGAATGGGGTCAAAATACGGGGCATGGCAATGGCCCCATGGTCGACTTATGAAGGGACCCTCGAAGGTCACAGGTCTCTATCTCATACCGTTTGGCCGCTAAAGTTAGCGACAACAGGACGAACAAACGGACAGACGTTCAAAAAATGACGTCAAAAAATGAAGTGAAGTGTTCTTTCTGTGGAGTTCTAGCAATAAAATTGCATTAAATCTTGTTCATTAAAAATTAAAGAGCAATGTAAATTAATGAAATGATACAACGCTCCTTAAGTCCCGCCCACTTGGTTACGTTTTCCACAATCTAAGCCTGTAATATTTATAATCAGTCCCATAAAATTGTTGAAAGCACTACGAAATGCAGAAGCTCTCGGATAACTTCTAGAAAATTACACAATTTTCGTTTTAACACACAAGTTCTATAAGGGGCGTGGTCTAAATTCTTATAAGTACTTTGAACTACAGGACAAATTGAATCAGTGCTTGTACTTTATCTCGACTGACGTAGAATACCATTATTAGTTACTCATAGAAAATACAAAAAAAAATATGTAAGCTACATCTAACTACATGTCTTAAAAGGGGCGTGGCCTAAAATTATTTTGTTGTACGGCAATGAAATATAGTTATTTTAATGAGGTATACAAAGAACAGCACTGTAATGACTTGATTTTATGCTTTGCCTTTAATAATTGTCAGAACAAAAGCACATTATTCATAAAAATTAGAGAACTATTAGCGAAGACACACACAAAATAATTTTTTTATGATTAGTTTTTGATTTTAAAACGCAAATATCATCAGCATTTAATGTTTTTCGC
The DNA here is from genome assembly GCF_024763615.1 of Phlebotomus papatasi. Taxonomy (NCBI): domain Eukaryota; kingdom Metazoa; phylum Arthropoda; class Insecta; order Diptera; family Psychodidae; genus Phlebotomus; species Phlebotomus papatasi. Next base: position 109,876,456 of record NC_077222.1, on the reverse strand, counting down.
AGCACAAATCACGATATTCGAAAGAATAAATTTGGAAATACACACAATAAACCAAATTCTTATCTTCTCTGGTGTGTGTCTTGGCTTAACTTTGAAATTTTAGAAAAGTGTCCTCTTCTACAGTATCTTCCCCTTTTTATGTTCTTACAATAATTTCCCAAACATATTTCACTCATTTCAATTAATTTGAAGAAAATCCATTTAGATTGAAATTTTCTCAGTAAATTACAGCCCAAAAATAGAATTTTGAATTTTCTTTTAATGCCAAGTAAATCGAGTTAAATGCATCACCCAAAATAATAATCATTTAAAATACCCAGAACATTAAGTCCCAATAAACTGAAGTGTAATTGCCATAAAAATAAAATTTAGCGTGTGGGTGAGATATTATTTCCGCTACTCAACTGTCACCCAAAAATACATTTTCAAAGCATTACATATTCTCTCTATCTTTTGAGACTTAACGATCAAGTTGATGAATAAAAATCTCTTTATTGCACTTTTCATGCTGTTTGCAAAACTTTACGGGGTAGATTTTTTGGGATTTCTGGCTGTGAAAGAGCCATCATAAAAATTAATAGTCACCTTGTTGAAAGATTCTCTCTCGGAAAATCTCATAAATATGGAAGATTTTCATTGTAAAAAATTTATCAGAAATTTCCATTGAACTCTTCGGGTGTTGTGAGTCAAAAATAAACAACTGATAGTGTCGATTTTGGAGCAAATATTGGGACAATTGGGAAGATATTTCTAGCTCATTTGTTCAATTGGGGATTTCAGTCAGAAGAAAAAAAAACAACAAAAAATTGAGGCACGTGCCGTTCCCGAAATAAATGCTAAATATCCAATTTCTAGCTCCAGGGTGGATATTCTTGAAATCTTAGGAAAATACTCCCACAGAAAAAGTACTACAACGAAAAAGAAGGCCAAAATGAAGTAAGCTGACTTTCTGATCCCGAGGACCTTGGTATGATCCTTTAAAAACCGCACAGTTTTTCACCGTTTTCGAATGAAGTTTCTTGTATAACTTTTGCATTTATGGATCGATTTGGACAAAATTGGACATTTTCAAAAGGTTTTGGGAGTCCCACGACTTTTCTTGTCATAGAAAGTTTCAAATATCACCACGAGAGGTACTCTCAAGGATCTAGCAAAGTAGGGGCAGGGAGAGCTCGTTGACATAAAAACTAAAAATAATTCATAAATTAATATAGAAAATTTTAACTCTTTCCGGACCGCAGCATATGCTGCAAGCCAATTTCACAATTTTTTAATCAAAAATATCTAAGCTCAGGAGTTAATTGAGGTCTTACAAAAAATATCTTACATTTGGACATCCTTATAGTTTGTAATCATCCACAAGAAGTTTCAGTTCTGAATCAGTTCTGAATAATTAAAAAACATTATTTTTCACAGAACATTCATATGCTGCTTTGGGTACTCAGAATCCCAGAAGAGACGAAAAAGTTAACCCTTTAAGGACGACTGGGACACCGGTGTCCCAAAAACAAAAAAAGAACTTTTCTTAATGTAGAAAGTTATTTTTGTTCTCTAAATAATCAGAAAAGATTATTTTCGTTTGTGGGACACCGGTGTCCCACTCGTCCTTAAAAGGCTAAAAGGTGTTTTGTTCAAGCTTATAAGCTTTCCAAAACGCCTAATAATATTATCCAACTCGATTAAAAATGGATTACAGGTGTATTTTTTAAAAGACAATGTCCAAAAATCTAATTTTTAAAACTTGAAAATGGTTTTTTGACAGTAGCTGACAACTCACTGGCATGAAAGTGTCATGATGAACACTCAATAGATGGCGCTATTCTGAATGGGAACAGCGCGGAAAACTGTTCCAAATTTTTATTTTTAAGGTCTTATGCGAAAAAGTTCAACCAAATTGAACTTTTTCTTATAAAGCACTCTTTTTCATTATGGAATTGAGAATTTTCTAACAAATTTGTTACGAAATTAATCAATGGAAATGGTCTATACAGAGCATTATTCATACAATCTTCGATCCATTTTCCAGCATTCTCTTCAAGAAAAGTTTCTTTCCACCAGATTCATCAAAATTGGATGTCAATTAGATTTTTAAACACATAAAAAATTATTTTTTTCTTTATCGGGATATCTTGTATGAAAAAGAAATTTGAAAATTTACATTTATGTCTCCGGCACACATTTTAGATCAAGAAAATTTCATGAAATCAAAATTCGCATTCCATTCTTTATCAAACGGATTGCATATGTCTATCTCACTCTTTCGCACTCTTCTTCTTCTTCTTTTAAACATCACTCTAAATTCAGTTTAGTTCAATTTTACTGAGGTATTACAATTAAATTTGGGAACATAAAATCAAATTTGAAGAAAATTTTAAACAAAAAGAGTATAAAAAATGTCCAAATTAAGTTTCAAAGGAAAATAGAAGAGACTGTTTCGTTTTTGTATGCAACTTTCCACAGGAAACAGTTTTTCGCCTTTAGGCTATAATTCTTGCGAGAAATGCATATACAATTTCAACTGTAACAGATTGAAATATTTCACTCGTTATTTGGAATTTGGGAGCGCAAAACTTTTTAGGTCTGCCCCGGTTAGTTTGTAGACAATCTCAGAAAGATCCACCCCAATTTGTCAGACAGTGATCCAGTGGGATAGAAATCTCTTATCTTCAGTTTCCAAAGTGGCCCATGCAGCCCCCGGGAATTAAAGAAAAGTTAAGTAAAAATGAATTAATGAATGGTATTTTTCCTGGACCTGGGAGCACATCTTGCGATCCCTTCGGTCGCGAGTGATTGAAGGTGGTTTCAAGTGATTAAAAGCTTTTACCTTACCCCCAAAATCCTAACAATACCTTTAAACCATTTTCCATGAAAAGCCAATATTCACTCTTTCAGAAACCAATGAAAAGTGTTACAGATTTTCAGAACTACTTAAAATCATCAAAATCAGATTAAATATCTTATGCCGGTTTTACAAGAAAAAAATCCAAAACCGTTAAGGTCTAAAAACATTTCTTTTGGGACATTATACTCAAAAATAAACGCAATTTCCTAAAAAAAAAAGTTGTTTATTTGTTCTAAATCAGTCAAAATCTTAAAATCGGTGAAATAATGAATCAAAGAAAGGAATTTCCCCAAAGAACAGCTCTTAAGTGTTGTTTTCCAAAAATATATAAGTATTTAAGATGCTAAGTAAAGGATTTTATTGATATTTTAAAAAGCTCAAATTCATAATGATTTTACAAAAATTGTTTTCAGTCAGATTCTTCGAGAAAATTCTTGTTCTTTGCGTTAAAAAACGTTTTCTTTTAGAGGATAACCCACTAAAAATATTCTTCTTAAACCAAAGTACGTAATTTCAAATTTTGGGGCGCCGCCAGTTCAAATCCCGAAAGCCAAAATCCTCAAAGCTAAAATTCCGAAAGCCAAAATCCTAAGTACTTTTATCAATTTAGGATTTCAGCTTTTCGGGATTTTGATACATTCGGGATTTTGGCATTTAAGATTTTGACATATTAGGATTTTGTTTTTTCCGTGATTTTGGCGTTTGGGATTTTGGCTTTTCGGGCTCTCGCTTTTCGAGAATTTAGCTTCCATTATTTTGGCTTTATGGGCTTTAGGTTTAAGGGGTTTTGACCATTCGGGATTTTGGCGTTTGGGATTTTCGCTTTTCGAGAATTTGGCGTTCATGATTTTGGTTTTTGGGATTTTGGTTTTAGGAGTTTTGACCCATTCGGGATTTGGGCTTCCGAAATATTGACTTTCGGGATTTTGGCTTTCGAAATTTTGGTTTTCAGGATTTCAGCTATTTGGAATTTTGCCGTTTAAAATTATGATTTTTCGAGATTTTGGCATTTGGGATCTTGGCTTTCCGGGTTTTCGCTTTTCGAGATTTTGGCGTTAAAGATTTTGGATTCTTTGGAATTCAGGTTTTAGGGATTTTAACCCATTCCGGATATGGGCTTCCGAAATATTGATTTTCTCTATTTTGACTTTTCGAGATTTTGGCTTTCAAAATTTTGGCTTTCGGGATTTCAGCTCTTTGGAATTTTAGCGTTTAAAATTTTGACTTTTTGAGATTTGGCTTTTGAAATTTTGGTTTTTCGTGTTTTCGCTTTTCGAGAATTCGACTTTTAGAGATTTAGACTTTCGGGATGTTTATTTTCGGAATTATGGATTTCAGAATTTTGACGCATTCGTAATTTTGTCTTTCAAGGTTTCGGCTTTCGGATTTTAGTCTCTTCAAAATTTTGGCTTTCAGGATTTTGGCCGGCACTGCAAATTTAGTCTTCTTTTTAATAAAATCTCAGCATAGTAATTAATTCGGAATTAAAGATTAGTAAATTAATCAGTCTTACGGAAAATCTCTCAAAATTCACTTTGCGAATATTTCCCGTAAGAAATATTCAAATAAATTCGAGAATAAAAATGCCATAAAGTATCGTGTTAGACAAGCAAATGGTTCTATGAGACTCTTCCTTATCAATTTGGGCATGGTTGAGGTTGGGGTCTATAGAGCTCTGTGAGACATGTCGGGAGTGTGATAAGAGAGAATTTTAGTGAGTATTGGAGCTGTGAACTTACGGATTTTGGCGGACGTTTGGGCTCATCAGTACGCCGAACCCATACTTCATGCGGCGAATCAATGCTATCCTCTTGATTGAGGGACTTTGTACTCTCAGTGATTGGTCGTATCTCAATGAGGCTGGTATCGAAAAATTTCTTGTCCAGATGAGGATTCAATGGTGAGAAAATTGACTGGAGATTTGGTTTAACCGTTGGCGAGGAGCAGGGAAAGTGAATTGTCTGGGAATTTTGCTGTTTGGTGTAACTCCGGAGGCTTTCCATCTCAGGTCGCGGAAGATTTGGCTTGGGAATCTCTTTTTCTTCCTCTTTAGGTGGCTGCTGCTCCTTTTTGTCATCCTCAGCCTTTGGCACAATATCCTGCTCAGCTTTGGTCACTGTAAACCTATTTACGATGGTCCCTTCGGCCGGAGGACTCGATGCTGATGCAGCAGGAATGGATACAGCGGTGGGCGAGACACTCTGTGTCTTATCTGGATTGTCCTCTTCTTCTTCCTCCTTGCACTGCGACAGACGACGTCGTTCAATGGTAAAAATGAAGGGACGTGGAATTTGTGGAATGGGATAAGTTAATTGGTGATGATTGAGTGCCTCTGGTGTCCTCAGAGGACTCTTCTGATTCACCACAGCCACAATATCTTCATCATCGGAAGCCTCTGAGGAAGATGTGGACAGAGTCTCAGCAGAAGATCTCTGTGTGCGCTTATTTCGTGGCAGTCGAACTTTCTTTCGCAATCCCAGAGAAATTTCCTCACTTATATTCCGGATATTCTCTTCATCATCGTCAGACTTGAAGAGAATATCATCCTCTTCCAGGGTATTCATATACGCTTCAATTTGCTCCTCAAACTTCTGGGATTCCATCAGAATATTGCTGGACATACCATGCTTGGCCACTGAACCATTGGTTCCTGGCCCAAGTCTCCCATTCGTCTTCTCCTCATTCACTTGCACATCTCCCTCTATCAACTGCTTCTTCGACATCTCCATAACACTGTCACCAGCATCAGCTTCCCAGACACTTCTTCCCAACACCTACAATCACCTGGTACACAGCAATCATACAAGAAATCCTCTTGAATGTCACCTTTTTTCTTTCAAAGCACTTTTCAGTTCACTTAAAATCACTTTTATATCACTTTTAATTTTATTTTTGCACAATTTTCTGTCTATTCTTCCTCCCTCATAAACTTTTTACACTTTCATCAAATCTACAAGAAAAATATACTCAACTTTCTCAAGACCTGCAGCTTTTTCCACAATTCTTTTTTTTTATTGATGATCAAGAAAAGTTCATAAATTTTTCCCTGTCATCAATAACATTAACATTCTTTCTCTTCGAAAAAGAATTGATGGTTCTTCAATTTATTTTTATTTCTACTGGAATTTCCACTCAAATTCCACCCAAATGCACTCCATACATTTCCATCAGGCTTATTGATTGATTTTATAGACAGAGCCCCATGAACTCCGGCCAAAAAATGCATTGCTCATTGAATATTTCAAGATGATCTTGAAAGTGACATAATTTGAAATATAAAATCCCTTGGAACAAAATTGCCTAAAAAATCTCGAATGATCTTTTAAACATTCATTTCACAATTGACCTTTCCACTGGACAAACGAACATCATTTTTTTATTGCTCAAACTCAAAAAAAAGACCTACATTTTCTGGTGTATTTTAAATTGTGACAAACATTGTTAATGATTTTTATTTTTGCACAAAGCCAAATAAAAACAAAATCTTTGAGTTTTCGATGACCCCCCCCCTCCTACTCATGTAATATATTTTTTCAGTTTCCTTCTGTACAAAAATATATACCAAATGGTCAGATAAAGAGAAAAAAAGAAAATTAATAAAAAAAGAGACGACAAAGTATTCCAGAGTTACTAAATGCTCTTACTAGTAACGTTAAATGGAATAGTTTGACAGTTCAAAGCCTAGATGAGGATAAAATTGAAAAATGGAATAGAATCAATACCAAAATCGAAAAGAATCAATACGAAAATCGGAAAGTATCAATACCAAAATGGAATCAAGAAAGAGAAGAGAATAAATCCCAAAACAGAATAAAAGCAATCCCAAAATGGATTAGAATCAATCACCAATCCCAAAATGAAAATTATCAATCCCAAAATGAAGTAGGAAAAATCAAGAAATGAGATGGAATCAATCCCAAAATGGAATAGAATCAATCATCAATCCCAAAACGGATTAGAAACAATCAGCAATCCCAATATGAATATTATCAATCCCAAAATGAAGTAGGAACAAACAAGAAATGAGACGGAATCAATCCCAAAATGCCAATAGACCAAAATGCAATCAACCCCAAAATGGATTAGAATCAATCAGCAATCCCAATATGAATATTATGAATCCTAAAATGAAGTAGGAACAATCAAGAAATGAGATGGAATCAATCCCAAAATGGAATTGAATCAATTATTAAATGAAATATAAGAGCTAATCAACAAAAAATAGAATTAAATCAATCCTAGGAAGGAATAAAACTAGTCCCAAAATAGAATGGAATCAATCCCAAAATGAATCGAAACTAAAATGAAATATAAAGTTAATCTTAAAACGAAATATAAATCCCAAAATGGAATAAAATCTATCCCAAAATGCATTAGAATCAATGACCAATCCCAATATGAAGTAGGAACAATCAAGAAATGAGATTGAATCTATCCCAAAATGGAATAGAATCAATCAGCAATCCCAATATGAATATTATGAATCCCAAAATGAAGTAGGAACAACCAAGAGATGAGATGGAATCAATCCCAAAATGAAAGAGAATCAATATCAAAGTAGAATAAAGATTCAGTCTAAAATATGAATAAAATCAATCTCAAAACAGAAAATCAATCCGTCACAAAATGAAATAGAATCAATTCCTAAATGAAAGATAAGAGCCAATCAAAAAAAAAAACAGAATTAAATGCAATCCCAGAAAGGAATAAAACCAGTCCCAAAATGGAATGGAATCAATCCCAAAATGAATCGAAACTAAAATGAAATATAAAGTTAATCTTAAAACGAAATATAAATCCTAAAATGGAATAAAATCAATCCCAAAATGCATTAAAATCAATGACCAATCCCAATATGAAAACTATCAATCCCAATATGAAGTAGGAACAATCAAGAAATGAGATTGAATCTATCCCAAAATGGAATAAAATCAATCAGCAATCCCAATATGAATATTATCAATCCCAAAATGTAATAGGAACAACCAAGAGATGAGATGGAATCAATCCCAAAATGAAAGAGAATCAATCTCAAAATAAAATAAAGATTCAGTCTAAAATCTTAATAAAATCAATCCCAATACAGAAAATCAATCCCTCACAAAATGGAATAGAAAAGAAATCTTAAATGAAATATAAGAGCTAATCAATAAAAAATAGAATTAAATCAATCCCAGGAAGCAATAAAACCAGTCCCAAAGTGGAATAGAATCAATCCCAAAATGAATCAAAACTAAAATGAAATATAAAGTCAATCTTAAAACGAAATATCAATCCCAAAATAGAATATAATCAATCCTCAAATGAAATATAAAGTCAATTTCAAATCGGAATAAATTGAATTGCAAAATGAAATAAAGAATTAGCCTCGTAATGGAATAGAATCTTAAATCAATCTCAGAACAGAATAGAATCAATCCCAAAACGCGGGAAAATCAATCCCAAAACGGAATAAAATCAATCCCAAAATGGAATAAAATCAGTGCCATATTGCGAGATAATCAATTCTAAACCGAGATAAAAACCATGGTATAAATTCTAAAATAGGGTTGTATTTTTCCTATATTTTGAGTACTTTTAGAGACGGTTCAAAATCGGTCTGTATTATGATCGATTACACTGCTAAATTATCTTGAAAGATGAAAGTCGTAGAATAAATTTGGGATTCGGAATACATTGCAATTTCGGTTGAGAATGCAGTTTCATCTCTTTGACTGCATTCCGAAGCCACAATTTACTTTTAAAAATTCCGTTGAATACGATTTTATTTTAAATAAAAATCAAATATTGATAGGGGGAAAGTGCCCATGCTTTACACGGTATCAAGCTTCATAATGACTAATTTTTCCTATCTTTCAAAATATAGGTAACTCATCGCATCCATATTTTTAAAACTAGGGAAAAGTGCTCAGTTTAGTCATTACAAGGCTTGCTTGGGATCGTACAAAGCATAGGCACTTTACCCTAATGTAATGATTCATAAGCAATTCGAAGTTATCCGTAATTCCAGGACATTTCAAATAAATCCGAACTGATCTCAAAAGGTTAAAAAATACGTCCTATAGAACAGTTTTTTATTTGACCTTGAAAAAAACATTAAGCAGAATAATTCAAGGACGAAAATTAGAAACCCTTCTAAAATTGTGTTTGTTAGACCTAAACTCCCTATTTCTCTCTACCCGTTTATGCTCTATCTGTAATCTGTATACTTCAGATTCGACTAGATTTCAAGTATTCTGCTATTTTCCTTCGCCATTGTTTTATTAAAATACAAATATTCTTCTCTTGATTTTTTTTCGCATCAAAAGTGATTAAAACAGTGTTTTCACAATTTAAGAATATTTGTGCTTCTTTTCTTATCTCTCTTCCAATACATCATAAATTGACAATGAATTTGTATTATAATGCTAATTAGTGTCTTTTTTGCACACGATTGGAAGTTTAGAAACACAAAAGAAGACACACGTTCAATTCAACAACGAAAAAAAAACGAACACTAAAAAAGTCAATTGAATCTTTTTAATCAGAAAAATTCAATAAAAAACACGTGAAAAAAAAACGAACTTGAGCACAAGTTAGAAAATGTCCAGGAATGTGACATATTCTATCTGATGAGAAATTTCATACGGCTCAATTGAAGTGTATCAACTAATTGGACGTGGCAATTAGCAATCATTAACGGACATCAAAAGACATTCATTTATTGTGCATTTGAATTGCATGTGAGGGCGATGGGAAAAATTATCACATTTTATCAATTAAATATATTGAGAAGTAAGACACATTCATAAAATGTCTATGTGGGTCTCATAGTATGTGGCATTTAAACCAGTCAGTGTTTAGAGTTGGCGATTGAGGCTAAAGTAAGGAGGAACTTAAATAAAAATGTTTACTTGAGTTTCTCTCTCTCTCTCTGTCTCTCAATATTCGCGAGACTTTGAAGCAAGAAATCAGCTGTTTGGAATATTCTCATGTGCTTTGGAGGCAGCAAAAAAAGCAAGAAAAAGAACTCTTCGAGACAGCTGCTTGCACTTTATCGCCTTCTCCTCACGATATAAGATGCATAATTTTTTTGCGATTTTAGCATCGTGCCACAAAACACTTCCACAGACAAACATTTCCATGAATAATAACAGAGTAATGTTGAAAATAATGGCGCACTCTTGAAATTATTACGAATCGAGTAACGTTTTTACAGAATTTCGATCGACACATCGACATTTCTGAATCTTGATCGACATATCGCCCTGTGGAAATTTTAGTGTCACATTGAGAATTTTACGTTTTTAAGGTTAAGATTTTAAGGTTAGAATTTTAGGTTAAGCACTCAAATATTGAATTACAGTTTCTTTTTTGGAATAATAATATTTTAAGTCCAATTTTTCACTAGTAACACATAACGTTAGAGCAAGCTTGAAATACTAATAGGGTAAGTGTGCCAAATTCCGGCCAGCTTGCAATTTCGGCTACCTTTCTTGTTCCTCAAATTTCCATGAACTTTTAAATTTTACGTACTCTAGAGAGTATACAATGCAAAAGAATAACAAAAATGTAGCTTCGACAAACGATATGACATGAAAAAGATATTGTAGGAATTTTCGAAGGGCAAGGAACTATGAGAATGAAGGTAGCCGAAATAGGGTACCAAAGCTATGTCTATATTTTTATTCATTTTAAAATGTATTAAGAATAATTTTAGAGTAAACAAAGACGGTAAACTCTTTACAAGGTTCCAAGAAACACGTTTTAAAAAGAAAGAATAAAAAAAATCAATTTGAATTTAAAATTATACATTTCAAACTTTAGACTTTGACGCTTCCATGCAACTATGCCGAAATTTGGCACATTTACCCTAAATGAGATCACTGCAACAATAGGGGAAACTGGGGCACCACCAAACAGGGGTACCACCAAACACTGCGATTTTTTCAATAGGTATAAGACTTCAGAGAATGAGACTTACATGAAATCATAGATACTATAGGGATGCTTGTCCAGAGAAAGAATGATCCACATAATTCAAGTAGTTCAGAAATAAGAATCTTTTTTCGCAAAATTGTGAGATTTTGATAATTTTAGTCATTTATATATCTACCTGGAAAATAAAACTGAAATAAGTTACATCAAATTTCACTACACCAGTACTTTCCCACATGTTTTGGGATAATATTTATGTATTTACTAAAGAAATTAATGTTCACATTTTTTAAAAGAATATAAAATCCATCACAAAACAGAGTTTGGGGCACCAACAAACAGGCAAATTTCTCACAATTACAGATGTCGCGTATCTTTCTTACTCTTCATCTCCCTCTTTGTTCGATTTCAGAAATTTATATCCATTCATAGGATTTTCATTCAAGACTCAAGAGAAATATAGTTTCAAGAACCCAATTTTGTATTAAATGATTCTTAATGATTCTTAAGTGATTTTAATCAAGGATTGACGAATGATTTCTCGATTTTATTACAAATAATAAGAAGAGCGCGTAAAATTTGAACTTTAGGTATAGTGTTTGCCACGATTTTAGTGGCGCTGCTTTCCAGTCAGAAGTCGAATGATGTCAAAATGATGAAAAATCTATTGACAAATATGTTCGGTGTGCTGTGCTTTAGTTTTTTGCTATTTTGGTCACTAATTCTAAATTTTGCAGTGCTTTTTTGAGAATTATTTACATTTTCAATACATTCTTTATAATTAGGAATTGGGGTGAATGCCCAAAATAACTTCAATGGGTGAGAAAATGAGATGTTTTTTGGTGCCCCAGAAAGTGTTTATTGGTACCCCGGGTGGTTGGAAAAAATCGAAAAATGCATGGTGACACAATTTTCCTTTTTACGGAAAATTGAAGTGCTTCACATCATCCTTGTATACATTAATATGCAGCCTATACCCAAGAGTATAACATGGGGTAAGCAACATTTTTCTAAAATTCACAGTTTTCTTAGGAAATTGAGTCAAAATCGCATCTTTCAAAAGTGTTTGGTGGTACCCCAGTTTCCCCTATATGAAATTTAAGCACGTCATTGATGAAGTAGAAGAAGAGGATTGGATCAAAAATGGAGCCTTGGGGCACCCCGTGAGTAAAGTCATTTTATCAGCTTTATTCCTAAACTGCCCTTATACTTATTTTCGGTAAAATATTAATGTAAAAATGGGATTTCCTGAACACATTTACTGAGCCCAAACAGAAGTAAATTTTGATTCTCCAATAGTGTCTTGGATGAAAGGTAAATGGAACTCTATTTGCACAAAAAGTCGTAGAAGTTCGAAGAATTCAAATTCAATTTCGAATTTTCATACTAAATTTTCAAACAAGGTCGGGAAATTTCTTATTCATAAGCTAGGCAGTAATAAACCTCATCTTTACTGCAAAGATCACAAATGCAAAATTAAAACAATTCTGATGGAACATATTTCATCTGATTTCTCGTAGTTAAATTAATTTTCGGAATTAAATAAATTTCTGGGGAAAAATTTGCATATATTACACTGCATGTAGGTTCAATCACTGAATGTATTATGGTTCGCACACCCATCAGGTAACTCCAGCAGCTTGAAAATTAGAACTTAACCAAAAAGAGGTAAACAGGATGATTAAGAAAGGGATCGGTGATCACTTCTCATCACTTTGCCGGGATCTAAATACTCTACGTATTTCTCGATCTGGGCCAGGAGACGAACTTTTGCGAGAATTTCGGGGTATACTTCTTTCATCTTTACATCTAAAGGCCGAAATAGAGACAGGGATCGGCTTAGGGATCAGCCCAAAAAATGAGGATTGGTGTCGATACTCACGGATCAGCCCATAATTTGGAGTATCAGGCTGATCTTCTAAATTCATGAGGTCTAGTGAAATTACGGGGATTTGGGGACATCAGCGCCAGTGCTGAAAATAAAAAGCTTAACTTTGGGGGTTTTTGGATGCTTTTCGAAATGTCAATTGGGTAAAAAAACATGGAGAACAATTTTACGCAATATCGCAAAATCTTAATATTCATTAAGATTGGAGTAAAAAGAAGATCAGAGTGCTCCTTACTGTACGAAAAATCAATTGATGTTGCACTTAAGAAGCCTTTCAGCAATCAAAGTGTGGAGATTTAATAGAAATTTACGCTGAAATTTGGTCTGATCGTTTACCGCCAAATTTCACGAGCTGAGTATTCTCCAGGATCAGCTTGTGTCTATTTTCGGCATAAGGGTAAGATTCACGAGATCTACAAGATGACGGGGTCGCCATTTTGATATGACGTTTCTGTCCGTTATTTTGAATAACTGTCAAAACCTAAAAATTGTCCAATTTAGCTAAATTTTAGTATGTTGTAGCTCATGTAAATACCTTTTCAAAATGTATCTTTGTTCTGACTCAGGTCGAACAATTATCTAAATACGGAGGCATAAAGTTTACAATTTTGATATATTCATATTTTGGCGGTCTTAATTTTCTAATCCTGAATTTTAAAACCTAAACGAAATGCCTCAGTAACCATTATAGATGGTTGAGGCTTTTATTTTATATATTTATTTATTCTTACATAATTAAAAAAATAAACGAAAATTGCATTTATTTCTTTTTTTTTTAGTTACAGTAGACTCTCTCAAGATCAAGCATTTGGCACCAATGCGTCACCCTTCGGTCGACAAACTTTTTGAAATACAACGACTTTTTATTCATCTGCATACACATATTGAGTTTGCATACTCATTAAGAAAGTTTGAAATTGAATTGCAGGCAATTCGAGCAATTTTCCATGCGTGACAACTGTGATTCGGTCGATTTTCGAGCGATTGTATGGCTGCCAACTTTGTACACAGTGGGGAAATTCGAGAGAGAGAGAAATGATAAAACACTTGCTATCTTTTTTTTGACATTCTTGCAGTTCACAAAGTATTAATCTTATGTGACATGGTCATCAGGGTTTCTGCCGTTTACCTGATGAAATCGGTAGCGGTAAGTCGGCGGCAGACGCAACAAAGCATAATTGAGGAGAAATATATGATTGAATTGAATTGAAATTGAATTGAAATGCCTCTCAAAAGTTTCAAAACTAAATTAGACTAATAAAATACCGAATTCTTTTAATAGAAAATGTTTCATGTAAAAAATAATCTGACACATCAACAATTGAACTAAATATTTGTTTTTCTCTTTTAGAAATAATCCAAAATCATGTATATTTATAGATTGACAAACAAAGTCTACAGTTGATTGAATAATTTGCTTTTGAATAGTTCTAATTAAAATTCCAAACGTGCTAAATTGCTGTATTATTTTTAACACAGCACGGTTCAAAAGCCACCCAATTTAGCTGATTTGACTTTACGGCTAAAGCATTAAAATTTTACCACATTTTTAATTGTTTGTCTACAAATTTAGCACACATTGGAAAATGAATATTTTTCCTCAAAAAAAAAAAAGAAATTGAGGGAGCATGTCAATTTTATATTGAACCAAATAAGTTACTTAATTACATGTCTATGACATTGAAATATTCCTCAATGGCGAATTTGGAGGTCAAACGTGAAGCATTTTTCGTTTCTTTTCTTTTTTTTCAATTTTAAATAATAATTCTGCTAATTGTTTCTAATTGCAATGGATTCATTTGTGAATTTATAATTGCTATATAGATTAAAATCTTTTAAATGTAAGTAATATTGTTATCTTTGTTTTAAAATGTGACCTTTTGAGGTATTTACATCGATTAAATTTGTTATTTATGGCAAATTCTATAAGTGTTTGATACGGTTTTTTTTTACTAAAAACAAAAAAAGATGTAAACTTAACGTATTTGCAATATCACTTGCTTTAATCTTATGCACTAAACAACTTGTCGATCTTATGACGACTAATGTTTCTTGTCGGTGTTACGATAGATAAGGAGTATATTAGAGAGAGAGAAATTCAAGGATTCCCCCTTAACATTCGAACATGATGCGAGAGAAATTTAACACCATCGTAAATATAATGATAATGATTAGTTATCGCGCGACTTTAATTGCCCCCACAGACATTCATTGACAATGTGGCATAAGATTGCTTGAAAAAAAAATGTCAAAGAAAGAAAAAAAGCACCAAATGACGTCATGACACATTGAAAGAGGAAAATTTCACAAATACAAATAATATCAAAAACTGGGTGAGTCAAATCATATGCAATCACAAGAGAAAATTTTCTACTTTGTGTTGTGTGCGCGAAGAGAGCATGTAAAAAAAATGGGGAAAAAAGAGGCACAAGGTGACTTGCAATAGGCACAATATCAATTATTGGAATTCATATGAAAATTTTTCAATTCACACACAAACCCAATACACATTAGCTGATAAAATAGCAAAAGAAAATTCGCAGTGTGCTCAAATTCGCAAAAATCCGCACAAAATAAGAATTCTTTCCTCGCTAATCATTCGAATTAATTCAAAACTCAATTGGTATACCTTAAAAAATAAGCTCCGCCCATTAATAATTTTTGGACACGCCCCGATACAAGGTTACCTTACGGAGAACTATCTTTTTTCCTATTTTCAATGAGTAATAATTCTACTTTGCAGCTTCATGGAAGCTTAACGTCGATTAAGGCTTAGTTTCACAGTCTCCTGCCCACTACAAAAAAATAGACCACGCCCCCAATTTAGTAGTACGAATTTTATATTTATTTCAACGGAAATTTTGGCATCCTTTAACATTTTTAAGAATCATCAGAACCGAGTATATTAGGAGCATTAGGAGCGTAGTGTGAAGAAAATTCAATTAAATACACAATGAATCACAATGGGCAGGGCATCCATTAATTAGCCCCTCAGTTTCAGTGATCTTAGAGATAAAAGATAAAGATAAAGCCGTAATTGACATTAATTAGTGCTACACACAAAAAAAAAATCGTAAAATTGTTCGTAAATGTCCGTGAATTCCTATTTGAGACTTACAAAATGTTCGTAAATCGTATAGCCACTTTGTTCGTCAGCTGGGGTGGAATGATAACTTTTCGACAATATCGAATCGATAGTATCGATAAATCTATATCTGTTAGATTAAGTGAATGTCGACTTTTTACGGATTGTTGGGCCATTCATTTTGATATTCTTAAAAGAATGAGACTGTTGATTTGATAAACATCTATATTAGTTACAGGAAGTACAGCTATCGTTTAAAGTTTTCAGAATCGATAGTCGATAGTATCGAAAATAAGTGATCATGTCACCCCTGATTTCTTCACGAGCATTTTTTTTTGTTAATTTATAAATATTTTTTTATATTTTTGTTTGTCTGGTAAATCTTTACGAACAAATGACAAAATTTTCCAAACACTTTTCTCTGTATACAAACATTTACAAAAAAATATTTGCAAAAGAACAAAAATGCTCATCAAGTGATAATATTACAAACAATGTTTGTGAAAAAGTACAAACTTTTACGAACTTGTGTATGTGTTATAAGATTTACAAACATTTCGTAAGTCCCCAAAAGGAATTCACAAACATTCACGAACAATTATACGAAATATATTTTTTGTATAGAACAAAATGCTTGAAAATTCTAAGCAAAGTTTTCTAGCACTATTAAAAAAATCCATCTTAATGTAGCTTGAAAGTTACTCTAACAGTATATCTAACAATTTAACTTTTAGTTGCATTACTAAAATGACATATTCTAAAACATATTCGAAAATGAAAGAAATCGTAGGAGCCGTTTTCTAAATAAACCAAAAAACATGGATTTTAGTGGAAGGAGAGGGTGGGGAGAAAAGAAGAAAAGCCTGTCCTAGATAATGTTGACTTATGGGGAAGGTCGCCAAAGACCGAAAGTCGATATCTCTTCCCGTTTGGCCTCTAGCCGTTTCACA
This sequence comes from Phlebotomus papatasi, assembly GCF_024763615.1. NCBI lineage: Eukaryota > Metazoa > Arthropoda > Insecta > Diptera > Psychodidae > Phlebotomus > Phlebotomus papatasi. The sequence continues at coordinate 109,859,774 of NC_077222.1, read as the reverse complement.
GGTTGAAAAACAAGTGGATTATATAACTACTCTCTCTTTGAGTTTAAGCGGTAAAAAAAAGTATTAATCAGTTTAATGCACGAGAAAATAATAAATGGCAATTTGTGGTGGGTTCTTCGAAGAATTAATGTTCATATCTTAGACCATTTGGCTGATTTGTCTTCTATATGTTTAGAATACATATGGTTTTCAATTACAACTGTTCGCAATATGCCCAGGTTGATTTTAAAATATTTCTAGCAAACACAATTTCCTAAAATTAGTAAAGATCTAGGCTTTCAGGGTATATTCAAATTTTGACCTAGAAAACGTAAGGGAGACTTCGCACACACTCTGGCTTCGAACACTTCATATTTATCCCATATTCCTTTAATAAATCTGACCTTTGAATCACTCATTTCCTGAAAAGGTTAGGTCAACTTCATTAAAAGAATATGGGAATAATATGAAGTGTTCGAAGCCAGAGCCTGTGCGAAACCTGAAAGTAACTTGTTCTAAGAACGATTAGTAAACAAAAAAAATTTTTGGTGAGAGCCAAGAAAACCAAAAGTCGATATCTCTAACCGTTTTGCCGCTATGTTCACAACGCACTAACAGGTACACCAAGCAATATTGAGACTCCAAAATCGTGCGATTGTATACCTTTCTCTCCCATTGACTTCGAGCAAAAAAAAGAGAATTTTTGCGTCATTTCCCAACATTAGCATTTTAATCGACAAATCGTCTATGCGCATTGAAGAAAAAAAAATTCTATCTCAATTGTTTTGAACTATTTCGCTATACTGAAACATGCTTCAAAGAGCACTTTTGCGTGAGCAGCATACTGCAGCGATTTTTAACCCTCTCATTGAGACGATAAATACAATTTGTTTATGCATTGTTTTATTTGCCGATAAGACTCGCCTCACATGTTACAAATAACCTCTGACTCTGTGCATCTTTCCCAAAGATAGACAATCAAAAAAAAACAGACATGTGAATTTCTTGCTGGGGAAACCGCTGATTTTTTTTCTTCAAATTTTCCTAAGAATGTATTTTTGTGAATTATGTTTCATTCTCTTTCTCCTGACTTGTTCTTCTTTGCTTTTTATTTCGACACGGCAAACTTTAAAATTCTCGAAATAATTCATGAGTTCAACAGAATGATTCATCTTTTTGGCCATTCAGCGTAAAGTGAAAACAATTACTCCCAAAGACATTAAATTCTACTTGTTTATTATGTCTTGGGGAAAAGTTAGACTTTCTGCGAAAAAATAGATAAAAGTCTTTTGGTAAAGCAATTTTTTCGTGAACCACAAATATTATGATTTATTTACAATTAATCTGTCAATGAAAAAAATTGGTTAATTTCTAATTTTTTATTTTTAAATCATTTGAGAGGTTCAATTTTGAATCGTGAATGGGAATTATAGTTAGATTTTTAGTACAGGCGTGTACCAAAACGAAATTAACGTGTGATTTAAAAAAAAAACACTAAATTATAAACAAATTAGTTTAACTATGAAAGAAAAAAATCAAAAATTTAAGTTAGGATCCGTTATTACTATGCCTAATGCTTGTACTAAAATTACAAATTCAGAAAAATCTTTCTAACTTAAAAAAATATATAATTAAGCAATTGTAAACGAATTCAATTTAAGAAGCATCATCATTAATGAAGAGGACATCATTTGACACAGCATTATACTAAAATATTTTACTTGAAAATTCTGTACTAAAAACAAATCGTTATGGAACACTTGAATTATAACCTCTTTTAGCTCTTTTAGTGCACGTGAGTAATAAAATATATACTGCTTTCTTTTAAAGTTTGATTTGACAGTAATTTTTGTGTAAGTTAATCAAACACAAAAACTTTCCAATTAAGTCAAAAATTATATTTAGTACATATCTGTGCTAAATGATCTACTAAAGCTGTCTTTTTAATTTGTTTTCAATTCAATTTTGTAAACATTTCTCAAAAAATGCTATACAAAGATTGAATAAATAATTCTGCATTGTTCTAAAACATTTTAGAACAATATTTATAATCTTTGATACGACTTTTTTGTACAATGCAGTCTTCAAAGTCTGCTAATCAAATTTCAGGAGCTGTGAATTCATTTATAAATCCTATCCCAAACAATTTTACTGTATAGCATTTAATTAATTAAAACTCCACCAAGTGTCCCATTTTGTTCACTTTATAACAATAGCAGGGCGTAGAGTGGATTAATTAATACTGGAATTACTTTATGATTTCGCCATCGAGTCAGAATTCACAATCAAACTCGCCTCAACATTTCTATCTATAAATAATATCTCACAGAAGAATATTGAGAAACTCTTCCGAGTCCCTTGAACGTGATTTTTTTCAACTTAAAGATCAATTGATCAAGTGATCTTTCGACGATCAAGCTGGTTCTATTTCTTTTCAGAACCCACACAAGCAATATGGTTTCAGCATATAATGTCTGGATATATCCAAAAATCGGCAGAATTTCAACGCTCGCACTCCACAAGGAGAGCAATACACTACGTTCATACAATATTACAACGAAAAAAGGCCATTTTCATCAATGAATTCAATCCAATACAACAATTTGAAGTATCTGTTTTCTAAAAAAAAATAGTCCAATTAAGAACGATTTCCTGCTATATTTGCAAAATAAAAGTAACTTAGGATGGGTGCAAAGACCTTATTTTCTGCGGCGTTAGTGATCTGGTAAAGTGGATGAATTTAAACATAAAGTGTTCTAGCTTTTAGTACAAGTTAGGTAAGTAAGATCTGTTTTTCCTTTTTCGTTTTATTTTCCTGTTGTTAATTTGTATTTTTGTATTCTTTTATTATGTACACTTTTCTTGTATAAGAGGGCATGCCCTACTGTTTTATCAATAAATGTAAAAATGTAAAAAGTTTAGTACAAGGAGCCGTATCTTTCTATTTTTTTGAGTCTTTTTAATATTTTGCTATTTCATATGCGTTTTCTCAAAAGATAATATTTTTTTCACCTTGCGGCTATAATTCTTGAGAGCAACCTCTATGCAATTGCAACTGGGAGCTCTTCATGGAGTATTGCACTCGTCAGTTTAAGTTTGAATCCGAGAGAATTCGACACTCGTCTTGGAACTTCTAGAGATTCGACCGGGATAATCAAAAGTTGATTTTGTGGGAAAACTCCCTTTTAGTGCTATTCCAACGAAAAATGAACGTTTTTTCAGCACTTAAATATTCTCAAGTGCGTTTACATTATCGATTTTTCTTTATATTGGTCCCTGTCACGACTGTTTTGACGATTTTAGAACATGACAAACACACTAGATAACCCTCTCAATGATGACACACTAAATAACAATAGTGACAGTAGTGTATTATTCTTCTTTCTTCAAAAAATAGAAATTTTAATTTTGTGATCTTGGGGAAAAACGGTAAGAGATAGCGATTTAGAAGCATGACCATTATTTCCTTTTCTGGTATCCGTTAAGAAAATTATCCACACGAACATTTCGTTCAAGAAAAAAACAGTATAAAGGCTCTGGAGTATTCATTATTTTAGCGATTGATGCGGGTACGAATTCGTTAGAAAGGCCTTTGAATCACGGAAAATTTAAACCGATTTCAACCGATTGTGAACCAGTAAAGGATCCCAAATGTACTGATATGTGTTTTTCAAAAATTGAAACTAAATTCTTTGACTGTGAAGCTTTTTTAAACTGGTTTTGAAAAGATTTATGACCCTGCGAAATGGTGCTATTGCAATCAAAAATTAAAAGGGGAAATCTTTCACTTGAACATTTTTTTAGTACATGACTGTTCTAATATGCTTTTGCGTTATCTACTTTTCGTCGGTTGCGTCTACCTCTGTCGTATCTGCATTTGTTTTGTATCTGCATTCGGTGCAAGCTACAATACAGACGTCCCCTCTTGCGTGAAATGCTGACACAAAAGAAATGCAGATACGACAGAGGTACACGCAACCGACGTTTTCTCTGTGTTGGTTCTAAAACTAACCAGGTGTTCTAAAACTACCAGTCATGAGAGGAACCAGCAGAAAGAAAAGTCAATAATGCAAAAGCACTTGAGAACAGCCATGTACTAAAAGAAATATAAATCGTTCTCTTGTACATTTTTTAGCACATGACCGCTGTCATGTGCTCTTGTGTTATTGACTTTTCTTTGTGTTGGTTCTTGTCACGACTGTTTTCCCTATTTCTCATGGTGTTCTAAAACCACCAAACAGTCATGACACGAACCAACACAAAAAAGTCGATAATGCAGAAGCACATAAGAACAGTCATGTACTAAAAAAATGTTCAGGAGAAAGATTTCACCTGAAGATATTTATTCATTCAATAAAGATCTTGAGAGGGTTAAGAAACTTTAAATAAAAAAAGAAATAGTGTTCAAATCCGCAAGTCAATCATCGGATGATCATGAGATTGAGAAGGCAAAGTGAGAGAGGAAAGAGCATAAAGTCTCTTTTACTTTCGCATCATGCTATACTTTTACATCATGCCACCTTTAAGTATAATTTCTTTATTTTTCTTAGCCATATGTCCGTGTGGTGTTATTTTTGCGTGTTTGTGACTCACAGTAGAATAGAGAGAGAAAAAAAGTTACGTTTTCTACGGAATCAGCTGGATTTGTTGCTGTGTTGGAATTTAGAGAATAAGAGAAGCGAAAAATCCACTTCAATGGCGAGGAGGAGTAAAACATTGTAGCTTAAAGAGTGTGATCATTATGCAAAAAGTGGCCTCAAATCGACATTTTCTTCTGGTCTAGCAGAAAAACAAAATTACACATAAACTCCTCTATTTCTTCTCTTTTTAAAACCTTTTCACGGAGTGAGAAAATCTCCTCCACCTCCCCCAAGATACACAAATAATATGTATAATGTATTCTAAAATCCTAAATTGAGAAAATACAGAACGATATTTTGCAGATTTTAGCACGATCTTCCGTGTGATGATCGAGTGTGGATTATTTCTGTCAGCAAATCCACCATTTTCCAGCGAAACGCAAAAGTCTGGGCTCTATGGGGCTTTAAATGTAGCTCTCTTCAAGTACAGAGCTTATATTTTTTTTTCTTCTTCAATATTAATTCCATGTGATCATGTGTTTTCCATTTCAATTATACATAGTGTAATTTCTATGTTGAACAGCGATCGCGTCTCGTCCAACACAAAATAGCTCGCGCGATCGCTTTATTCACAAAAGAGAGTGACTTGATTGATGACGAACTGGTGAGCTATAGCAAAACAAATTTTTAAAACATTTTCTATTGCCTATTCTTCACGCTTTTAACTCCTCAACTACAGACTTTTTGGCTAAATCCAGAGAAACACCAGGAACTACCTTCAGCCTTCACACCAAAAACCCCCCAATGGACCACTCAACTCACTTTCTCGGAAGTGATAATTGGGATTTTTTTAGCATTGATTCTCTCAAAAAAGAACTCACAGCTCTTGAAATTGAAAAAGACACCTCAATCGTTGACTTTGAAATATTCTTTAATTAGGAACTTCTCTTGGAACTCCTCTTGTTCTGGAACAAAAGAAGGCTTGCAATGCTTTTACTAGAATTTTATCAAGAGAACACATTTTTTTGGTAGGCTTCTACACATGGAGAACACTTTTCGTCAAAAAACGCTTTTTTGAAGGAAATTTCCCGCAATTCTTTTGGTATAAATGCCTCTACACATTTCGGCCATTTTTCGTCAAAAATTGCATTTTTGACGGAATTTTGACGTTTTCACCTAAACCATTGCAGACAATTTCGTTCAAAAAATCAATTTTTGACGAAAATTCCTCCAAAAATGTATAGAGGTGTTAAAGAAAAGCGTCAAAGAGCATTACAAACTTCACTAAAACCCTATTTTTAAAGGAAAAAGTATAAAATACAGTAATAAAAGTAATTTAGAACTATTTCGATTTTGGAACGTTTGAGATTTCCTCAGTGTATTTTCGATTTGACAAATATAAAAAGGAAACTACAAAATAGAAGAGGACGACTACAAAGAATAGGAAAAGCGTTTCTTCGTAGTTTTTTTTCTTTTACACAACTAAAATAGTGAGAAAATATCAAAAAATCCAAATTGGAATTGATTCCAAATTACCTCACCTTAGCCTAAAGCCGAAAATAGACCTCGGGATCGGCTTAGGGATCAGCCCGAAAAATGAGGATTGGTGTCGATACACTCACGGATCAGCCCATAATTTGAAGGATAAGGCTGAGCTTCTAAATTCATGAGGTCTAGTGAAATTATGGGGATTAGGCGTCAATTGGGTGAAATAAACATGGAGAGTAAATGGTACGCAATGTTGCAAAATCTTAAAATGCACTAAAATTGGAGTAATGGGAAGATCAGAATCAGAGTTCTCCTTTTTGTACGAAAAAACCCTTGATATTGCACTTAGGAAGTGCACTACAATCCTAAATCCTCAGTGTATGATAGTTTGGTTTGATGCTTTACCGCCAAATTTTTCGAACTGAATATTCTCCAGGATCAGACGGTGTCTATTTTCGGAATAAGGCACTCTCCAAGTAAATCATCCCCCCCCCCCCCCAAGGTTTCAACTTAAGCCTAACACTAAATTACCGTCAAAAAATAAGCCCCAAAACGATTAATAAAAAAAAGAAACAAACAGTATGGTGCTTAGTACCTTTCTAAAATTTCTATTTAAAAAGTTCCTGTAATATTCTAACAATCTCTTATTTTGTTCGAAAATTTTTTAAATTAAAATCTGATTTTAAAGCATCTTATCAGCTTTATAGACTCTTTAAATGATTTTCGAAAATGGAAAATTGGTATTAATCAAATTATTATTTGTTATCAACATTTTTAATTTAGAGCATAATATTTTACTCAAAGACTGAAAAAGCTAAACATATTCCTCATTTGTTGAAGTTTATGAAAATTTCTTCTTCGAAATTTCGTCACTGTTAAAACTCTTATTATGTTCGAAAAATCTTATACCCTTATACTGTTCTTTTGAATTATAATTGTGTTTTAACCGTGTTAACCCATTTAGTCTACAGAAATACTACAAATAGGATGTCCGTATTTTGGAATTAGTTTCTTAAAGCCTCTATAAATTGGGAGCATTTTTTGTTAAAAATGGCATCTTTGACAAAATTTTGACGTTTCCACTTACAGTATTGCTAGCAATGTCTTTGAAAAAAGCATTCCTGTACGAAAATTGCTCCCAATGTGCAGAGACCTTTACAGATTAGATAATTTTTTTTTTTTGAAAAGAAAAAAAACTATTATGGAGGCGCAGAGAGCTGCTGTCAAACACGTGTCTTACCGGTCACTGATTCCTTACATTAATTCATTACAAACTCTATTGATTTAGATAGAGTAACTGTCCAGCAAAACAAATAGGCAAGCAGAACTCAAATCAGGAAAGAGAATGAAGGAAAATATGATCAAAATTGACGGCATGTCAAAATTTTTGTTCGCCATTTTGATCAAAAACTGCATGATTTTCCACGAGAAATTTTTATTCAAATTGAGTACTTTATTGTCTGTACTATATTGACGCGTACATGTCCAAAAAATGTCTATTAAGAAACACGAATATTTCTTCTTCAAAATTTCATGGTTAAGCAAATCTCTTACTATGTTCAAAAAGTCTTATACTATTCATAATGTTCTTTAGACTTTAGAAAACATTTGTCAAAAAAATTGACTGTAGTTTGTTTAGAATAACTTCATTTTTCCAATTAGTAATTAGGATCCTCTACTTATTGTAAGGAATTTTCGCCAAAATCTAACATTTTAAATTACTTTTCAAAGTTTAAAGGATCAAGCAAAATAAGAGGTGGGTTCATAACTTAAAGCAGGGATGAGTAAAAACAATGAAACCGAATAAACGTCAGTTTGTCTAGGTAGCGTTTTGGCCATTGACGTACAATTTTGATTTGACGTTTATTCGATTTTAAACGGTTCTTGCTCACCTTTGCTGTAAGTTTCAAAACTATTAAAAAAAATTATACAAATGATGATTTTTAGACACACTACCTAAAATTTGAAAGGTTGACTGATTTTAAGAAAAAACGGACTTTGACAAATGTCCTCTGAAATTAAAAAAGATCTTGAGGAGTTTGAGAGATTTCGAACAAAATAAGAGGTCCAAGCTGATTGTAGAGATAGTTTTAAGACGATTTATGAATGTAAACAGAAAAATAATATGATTAATATAAAAAAGTTATGCATCTATAAAAGCATTTTTTGACAACAAGAAAAAACATTCAGTTCTTATAAGATTTCGAATAACATAAGAGGTCTGATACGGTGACAAATCACAAAAAAACCAACACCAAAAATATGAAAAACATTCATAGATTTCAGAGTTTACAAAAGATAGAGAATTGTAAGAGTTAAAGTTTAATATTTGTTTAATACATCTTATATAAAGAGAGAAAAGAAAAAACAATTTTCGACCATATTAAGAGCTCTCTTAAATGAGAAAAATATGCATATTGAGGTTAATTGAGAACCCTGGATTTGGTTAGGCTCTGTATTTTTTTTAATATCAGTTTTTATAAATTTTTCATATCTATTTTTTATAAATCAACTAACTCATTGTTAAGTAACTCTTATTATGTTCGAAATTCTAAGAGTTTTTTTTTCGAATATCTTGTAATTTCACAGAATTTCTCCTTAAACTTTTTCTGCTAACATTTCCTTTGATTCTCAATTTTTTGTTAAAGAGATCATAAAGTTTCAAATACCTAAAACCTCTTATTTTGTCCGAAAATTTGAAATTCAAATTACATATTCCTTATCTTAATCCTAAAATCACAAGAAACACCCAATAATTCATCTATACAATCATTCCCAATTGGTTCATAATAGAATCTTTGCTTTAGAAGTGTTTAAAGTTTCAAACAATTTTTGTTTTTGCCAATTCAATTCGATCAATTTGAAGCGTTTGCAGACAATTAACTGGTCTTTTTGTCTCTCTTCTGGACTATTTGGGGAACACCCTAAAAGGTGAGGTGACAATAAATTTTAGCACGAAATGGTTAGATATATCCACAAATATAACGCTTAATGAAGAATATTCTAAATAACGTGAGACGTGGGTAATTTTAGAAGTGATACCCACAGTGTTGAATTAAAATCCCTGTTATGTGACTCTTGTTTGCTCATTTGAGTAGAAAAAAAGTCTCTCTGAAAAATAATATATAAGTTCCAACGCATTTGAAGCGATAACAGGCGACAGTGATTGCATGAAGAAAGAATGAATACAAAAAAAAACTTAAGATTTCATTACAAGAACTCTGATAAGTTGAGCAACAGAAGCACTAAAAAGCTTTCTTTTTTGTGTTTCTTGAGCAACATTTTGAGTGGCTTTGTTTTGATAATGGAATGCATTTGTAATTTGATATTTCGTTAGGGAAAATTTAAATTTGAATCTGACGTTTTGATGACAGTCGATAGAAACCGATCATGTCCGAAGACGATTTTTGAGGATATCTTTACTCCAAAAAACCATTTTCTATATAATTTAATTAAAATTTGGACCACATTTGACTTCATTAGCGAAAAAGCCTGTCTGTCTGGGAATAATCGACTTCAGTGATTTCAACTAAACTCAGGGGGATCTTCTTTATTCTCCCACTTTGACACGTGACACTCCATTTCTTGGCTCCCTTTCAATTTTCCCCCGGGTTTGGGATTTAATGGGATTGTCGTCTTTGTGTATTTCACACAATGTAAATAATTTAATGAAATATTGAAAGAATCTTGTTTGATTTTCTGTTGTTTTACGCTATTGTGGAAATTTCCTCACATTTTCTGTACTAATCCAAATTGCGTTCATCATGATAACTGGTTGAGTTAATCTCGAGACAGTTTGTTAGTTGGACTCTCACGAAGTCTAAAAACTCGAGCAACTTTGTCATGAATACTGTACGAAGTGCGGAAAAGGGCAGAAAAAGTGACGCATTTTCAGTCTGATAAAATGGACAATTTTCTTATCGGATATTTGAGAATATACTTTTCCTCGCAGTTGGATTTTTTTTTTTGTGAAATTATCGATAATTTCAGAGGAATGTTTGAAACTACGGCATGACTAGAAAATTTGTTCCATTCTTGAGGGTTCATGTGGGAAAAATTATTGAGATACCTGAGAGATAGTGAAGCGCTCTCTTGAGATTTTGGGAAATTTTCAGTCCAATTGAGAAAACGTCTAAACAGAAAGATGATCTTGAATGATTGCAAGTCAATTGTTAACAAATTTATCGAAGGTTTTTGAGAATACTGAGTTGTCGAACAAAATAAGAGGTCTATACCAGTTATTGTGAAATTTCGAAAAAGTCAAAGAACTTGTTAAAAGTGTAAAAGGATGACTTACGCTTAGAGGAATAGATCTATATTGATAATTCAGAGCTTTAAGAGATTTCGAACGAAATAAGAGGTGGTTACATAGCTTTTATTTTTAAAACTACTAAAAAAAATATACGAAGGTTAAAAGAATATCGTTATTCAAAGCCTTGCTCCTAAATTAGTAAGTACTCAACCGGTAAGAGTTTTCGGAGAAAATAAGAGATCTCTGCTAATTAGATTAAATTTCGCAAATTCTTGAGGAGACTTTCTAATATCGAAAGGTTGAGTGGCGTTAAAAAACGGACCCTTACAGAGATTTTCTTTAAAATTAGAAAAGAGCTTTGAACACTGAGATATTTCGAACAAAATAAGAGGTCTGTACATAGCTTCAGGTCTCAAAACTATTAAAAAAAAATTTACATGAAGCATGATTAAATTAAGAAGACAAAAAACAAAAACTACAATAGACCGACGTCAGAAGAAAATAATACTTCAGACATACTCATGAATTACAAAATACTCAGAAGTATAAGAGTTTTCGGACAAAATAAAAGATTTCTGCTAATTAGATTTGATTTTAAGAATTCTTAAATACCCTTCCTATAAACGAAAAGTTGACTCATATTAAGAGAAAACCGAACTTTACAGATTTCATTTAAAATTTAAAAAAAAAAGAGCCCTAAGAGTCTGAAAGCTTTGAGAGATTTCGAACAAAATAAGAGGTGAGTACATAGCTTTAATTTTTAAAGATAACAACGCATCTGTAAAATAACAAAGAATAGACTGATATTGAGAGAATTATCTTTCTTCAAAGCCTTGCTCAAACATAAGTAAATATGGTAAATACTCAGCAGTTAAGAGTTTTCGGTTCAAGTATTCATTTTTTTATTAAAGTTTCGAACAACATAAGAGGTCGGATACGGCCACAAATCACAAAAGATTTGACACCAACAAAATGAAAAATATTGATGGATTTCAGAGTTTACAAAAAAAGATAGAAAATTATAAATGTTAGTTTTATTTTTTTTAATATGTCTTAATTAAAGATAAAGTAAAAAACAATTTTTGAACATCTTAAAAGAAGTCTTAATTTAGGAAAACATTCATCATTCAGATATTTTATTATATTTATTTTATTAGATATTTTACCTTCAAAAAATAGAAATATAAAAAATAATTACACTTTGTAAAACATTATAAGAGAAATAGACATCTTTCTGTCTAAGGGTTCAGTCGAATATTAAGATATCCTTCCAATTTAAAGCATAGTAAAATCAAAAATATAGTAATATTTTTTTAGGTCGATGTGTGATAAATTTCTGCGCATTTCACTTTTTAAAAAAATCATCTAATGAAGTTTTTCTTATTCTTATAAAGATTTAGGATTTTCGAGTTTTGTGAATAAAATAATTTTCGAACAAAAAAATCCTATAAGTAATCAAATTAGAAAAAAACACCAGTACGAATTAAATTGAAAGATGTTTTCAAATTAGAAAAGAAATCAGAATTAGAAATTAGAAAATTAGACAAGAAAAATTAAAAAAAACTTAAAAGGTTGGTCAACAACGGTTGTTCAACAACGCTAAGACGGCGGCAGACGCATAGTAAGGGGGGAAATGTAGAGCTTGAATAAATTTATTATTATTATTATTATCAGCTAAAAAGTTTTTTTAAAAGGTTTTAAACTAAAACAGTCACAGAATGATCCTCTCTTAAAAATAAGATCTCTTCGAAATTTTATGCAATTTTGTTCCACTCTTATTGTAAATTTCTGTGTAAGGGTCATCATTCTCATATTCCAATAAAAAAAATATTTATAAAAATTTGTTTTTTATTAAAAATAACCTAAATTAAATTTTAAATCGTTCTTCGTCTCCCGCGACCCCAATAGGGATAAGCAGTTGAAAATGAAATGAAAAATCGTTATACAGCTATCCTTTAAATGAATATGTAAAATAGGTCCCTCAAATTTAGACAACTTTTAAAATTTGTTTCATTTAAAGTTCTCATAGCATTTTAGAGGTTAGGTTCAGAAGTTCTTTGTGAAATAAGAGAACATGTTACAGATGTCAAAATTAAATCTACCAAGAAACCTTTTGTTAATTCGTAAATTTTAAAGCTCTTTAAAAAAAAACCCTTAAAAATTTAAAGTAAGGCCCAAAATAACCTCACATTTTAAGTAATTTCTTGGCTAAATAAGAAACATTAGGCTTATTGGACATGATTCTGATGCCCAAATTCAGTGTACCAGGAAACTCTTTCTTAATTCAAAAATTTTTGAGCTTTTTAATCCCAAAGTCTTTAATATTTGAGGTTAGACTCAACATAACCTTAAACTCAGCTAAAATTTTAAACATAACCTATATGCACGATTAGTAGAAGGGGATCTAGTAGGATAATTTCAAGATTCATCTTACCAAAATGCATTTTACTTCACCCACTTCACCGGAATATTCCGTCGTTCTCTTGATATTTATCAACTGCAGTTTGCAATAAATAATTTAAGAGATTGCAGTAAATTTCCATGGAAGCTTTCGCATTCTCCTCACGCTTTTGGCTTGGGAAAATTTTGAAGTATTTTCTTCGCAGTTGCCGCGAGATGCAGTCCCCCCACCCTCAATCCCTGCAACTTCCCGCGGAGTCTCTGCCAATGCAGAAACTTCCGGAAACAATCAATGGAAATCTACACAAGTCTCGTTTCACTTTTTCACCCAATTTATGCCTCTCTCACGATATAAGCTACTCTCTGGCTCTCTCTCGTCATCTCGAGGGCAGGAACTATTCATGTGAAACGCTCCTGCACAATCTGGCCTGGCAAGAGAGCGGAATCCGTGAAAAACTGACGGATTGCTTCGAACAAATTCACTGAATCCAAGGAAACTTAGATTTCTGGGATAGTTTGATCGAATGAAATATTTTCCAGGGAGCCATCGGATGGGGCTGCCCAGGAAGAGAGAAGCCTGTGATGGATTTGCTGGCGTGGAAAATTGGTGGAAATTCTTTTGTTTGGGCTCACACACACATGCAGCCGACCAAGATGTCGCTACTTTTGACACATTGCACAAGTCACAACTTCCTCAAATCACTTTTTTGCCCCCATTGAGCCCTTCTGGCCCTCAAACACCAATCACAAACACTTCCAGATGGACACAGAGACACTTTTCTGGCCCCACGGGGTACTTTTGTGGCGCGGAAGGCTGGCAAATGGGGTGGAAACAGAGAAAAATGGTCAGATAGCGTGACAACACCAACTCGTCGACCGGGTCGAAAGTGACTGACTGATTCAGAGATTCCTTTGAATTTTTTACCCAACTTTTGTCTACCCAAACGCAATGTCAAGCTCTGTGTGAACTTCAAGATGGTCAATCGGGTGAGCGAATCGGTACGGGAATGGCGCCAAAAATAGCGCGCGCTTTTTACTCTCTTGACTGGAAAATATTTACCGATTTATCTTTCTCATCGAAATCCCATTCAATTGTTGGCGACGGAGGCCTATCGGAGATGGGGGTTCCTTGAGCAGGAGATCCAGCATGAGGCTCTTCGGGAATTACAGCAAATCTTCCGCGCTGGAGGCACGGCGAAGTGGGTCCATAGTTGGATCCTGCAAAAAATCAAATTTAGAATTTCCCTCCAAGAAAGAAAAGAAAGCTCTGGGAAAACCTTGAGGGATGAGCCGGAAGCGTCCAAGGGTGGTTTCAGGTGGCCCTGCTGAGCTTATCCTGAACCTCCCGCGTCTTGTTCCCGATGCAGCGTCCTCCTCCATCGCCGTATCCTCATAATCTGCCTCTGTCACATCTGCAAAAGAGTAGTCACGTGAAATGCCATGAATCTCGAGAATCTCACGCTGAATCACTACTTGGCCACTGACCAAATGCTGGGGGGGAATTAGTGTTGAAGGAATTTATTGAAATTTATCCCGTATTGGCCAATGTCTCAAGGTAGCCGGGAAATAATGCTTCTGAGGTTATGTTGATTTACGCGGGAAACGATAAATTTTCCTGCTGAATTTGCTTGTAAATTTTCAGGTATTTCGCATGATTTCTGTACGGAAATCTTCATAAAATCTTCTAAATGTCTGAATGACTTTTTTCCTGATTTATTTTTGCTCTTTGTTTGCAATATTTAACCACAAACTCTGCGAATGAAGCTCCCCCAACCCAATTTTTCTTCTATTTTTACTTTTTACGATTATCCACAAATTTTCTACGCTTCTTTGCGTGTTGCCTCGGCTGAGAAGCACCCATTTGTCTCATTTTGTTTATATGCCCCTCCCCCGGGGGGCCTACAAACCCCTCTTTAACTGAAAAAGTACCTGAACAACAAATTAGGACACTCACCTGAAACGTGTGATCGCCACGTTGGCTTCTGCTGGGCAATCTTGAAAGACACTTTAACAAAATCACTCTTAAAGACTCCTCTACTCCCTGTCCTCTTATTCCCTGTAGCACTAAAACTTATTTACGCATTTGCCTTTGCAATTATCCTGCATTATTGGAATAAACAACCCCATCAGTGTCCAGCCAAGGGAAAAATCCAACGCAAAAAGCAAACGATTTATACATGGGGGATTTTTAATTGGTGCTCACGATGCTCCTCTGAGTTGAATGACCTTCAGGAGAATGGTCTAAGGGGTCTGGGGGGTCTGGGGAGTCCTATTTCCGAGAAATTTAACTTGGAAAAATTCATGGAGCATGCAGAATTGGCGCGCAAATTGACGCGCGTGGACTTTTGCAACAAAAAGAAAGGGGTGGCAGCCACGCGTTTATGTTTCAGAGGGTGGACTCCCCATGTGGAGCAAGGTGAGAAAGTCTGGGGAGGAGATTGCGGCACCATGAGCTTGCATTCTATGGGTTAATGATGGATAAACCGGCGCAAAAACTATCGATTTCTCGGAGCAAGAGAAAGAGCTTTTCAGGCGTGCTAAATACGACATCTAAGGCCAGGATTTAAATTTAAAAAAAAACTTTTAAAAAGATCTTTAACTCCCTGGAGAAAGAATATAAATATTTTTATTCAATTATTGTGCTTTATTTTCTAATTTCGCTGCGCTGCAGAGTACAATGTGAGGTTAGAATTTTTATATCTTTTTTTTGTAATAAAAAGATTAAAACAATAAATAAAAAATCTGCTGAAATACATTTAAAATGATTTGTTTGTCTCTGAAATATACAAATTTGTAATTAAGAAACAATTTAAGTTAGTTTCTTACGAAATTTCAATGTTTTTTAAGGTTAGATTTGATATAACCTCATATTTTAGAATAGTTATTTAACTATGAATAAAACGAATAAAACAGTTATGAAGATGAAGATTTAGGAATTTTAAGGTTAGAATTAATTGTTTTTTTAACTCTTTCCGGACCGCAGCATATGCTGCAAGCCAATTTCATCTTTTTTAATCAAAAATATCTAAGCTCAGGAATTAATTGAGGTCCTACAAAAAATATCTTACATTTGGACATCCTTATAGTTTGTAATCATCCACAAGAATCGGATTTTTATCAGTTCTAAATAATTAAAAAACATTGTTTTTCATAGAAAATGCATATGCTTCTTTGGGTACTACAGTCCCAAAAGAGACGAAAGAGTTAACATGTACAAATTAACTTAAAACAAGAAGGCAAAGGAAGAAACCTCTACGTGAATTGAGGGATTTTTTCTGAGATAAATCTGTGCTCATGGACAATTCCTTGGGATTGACTGATCCTTATTTTAATTGACACGATTAATAATAATGATAGTGAAAATAATTTTACTAATATTTTTCTTAATATTTAATGTCTGTTCGAAAAAGTCATGAATTTTGAAAAATTTAAAGTCTGCTCAATTCTGAAATCGATCTACAATGCCCGCTTTGTTACTCGGATGATTGGGAAACAAAATGACGGATGTCCGGTTCCTTATTCGGATGGATTTTTTGAATTTGTTCAACGTTTCGAAAATATAATACAAGATTTTTTTTGATTTTTTTTGTAGAAGTAGAATAAAAGTTTTAAGAAAGATTAAAAAGATATAATTAGAGAATTCTATGGTATTATACTAACAAAAACATCACAGGATAATTCATTTACATTGCTGAACACACATGAATACATAACCTCAAAATTATTTTAAATACAACCGTTGAGAACTCGTCCGGATTACGCCGATCTGGATTAGAGAGCGGGCACTTTATTCGCATCTACATAAAAAGTTTAAATTTCTTAAAATAAAACAATTTTAACTTTTCTTGCGGTAGGAATTTAAAAATATTCACCATAACCTCAAATAAATGAACAAATATAGATATATTTCCTCAATAATTATAAAAATATACACCTTGAAGGTTAGAATCGTTAGAATACAATATTATTTGAAAAAAGGAAAATTTAAAAGCTTTAAAAAATGTAAATTACATTTCAAAATAACTGACTTGTGTTTAAAAATGTATAAGATGTACAAATTATTCTGGAAAATTTGAAGTTTCATTCGGCTTCAAATTGAAATGGGGTTTAAGAGGATTATATCAAGCTTTGGTGTATATTCTTATATATCAAAAATGACATCTTAGTTACATTTTATAAAAGAGAAATTAGTCCGCTGTTACCTTTCGAGTCTAATTCATTTATTTGGTTAGGAGATTAATTTTGAATTTGTGGTTATGTATAAACTAAAATCGAAAATTAATTAAGGTTTTGAGAGCTATCTTATAACTAGGAGAACATCAAGCAATTTTTTTCTATTAGAAGAATCTGCGACTTTCCTTTTTATAATTTTGGATACAAAATCCAAAGCTATTTAAATAGAAAAGAACTGTTGTTTTTAAGGTTAGATTTTGTTTAGGATATTTAAAAAAAATCTGGCTAGTGTTCAAGAATTCCTCAAGATCACGAATTACAAATCAAAATATTCTTGTAGAAAATAGGATTTGAATTTTAAAGGTCAGGCTTAGCATAACCTAAAACTTTTCGAATTAAGCCAATAGGCTACACCGGCTATTCAAAAAATAAGAATCCAATGACTTAAAATTAACTTTAGGGTCCTTTTTTGGCATTTTGGATATACTTGATAAAGAGTTATTGTAGAATTTAAGGTTATGTATGACCTAACCTCTAAAAATTAAGAAAAGTCTCGTAACTGAGTATTTCCTTGTTCAATTTTCTGCTATGATTGGAATTTTACAATGATATTCTGTAGAAGTCTTACAAAATGAATATCTCATTTCATCTCATTTACTTTTATCTACAGATTTGTTTGAAATATTTAGCAAATTGCATCTACGTTTGTCCAAGTTTGTAAGAAAGAAGCTTGAAAAAAAATGCGTCACAGTTTGATAAACAAATTTAATTAAATTCAAATATGCACTTGGAAAGCTCTTTCTCTTTATTCTCCCTTCTGAGATTGCAGCCCCATTTGCACTCCCCTCTCCACTTTGGCGCCATTGATGAAAGTTTTTATGAGCGAGGAGAGTCATCCTCGAAGGAGGATTGGGAAAATAAATAAAAAGGGGGGCCACATTGAAGAAAAATTCACACAAAGCAGAACTCGATTGTGGGTGAGGAAACAGTGGCGAAGGGAAATTCGCTGAGTGCTTGAACTCATCGGCTTGAGAACTCCTTGAATTATCCTTCAATTATATTTGGTTTAGTTACTCGTAGAATAAGTTTGAAGCTTGTTTAGAATTTTAAGACCTTTCATGCGAATCCAATCTCGATTAAATCTGTTGAGAAATAAATCCGCTAGAGTGGTTTTGGGTTTAATTTTGAAAAATAAAGATGGCGATTTCCAAAGTGATTAAATTGTTCTTAGACGAAGAAATGATGAGAGGCCACAATTAATCAGGATGTTGCCGTGTATCAAAGTCTTACTAAAATTGGATACAAGGCTCACCCCAGAAAAAAGCGATAGGCGCCTGTACTGTAATGTAATGAGTCTGAGATTAAAGAAAATTCTTAAAACCTTTCCTTAACCAATAGAACTTACATTGACTAATACGATTTAACGTTCAATACCAAGAAACTTCATAGTTAATGTCAAAAGCGTAGCCAGGATTTTAGTAAGAAAGGGGTCAATTTATAAATTATGTAAGTTGATATTTGAAAAGAACATTTTTGGAGAATTATCGAACAAAAAACTAATTTTAGTTCAATTTAAATGAATTTGAGTTTATTGAGAACTCACTATAAAATCCTTTGGGACTTTAAACCTTTACATAACAACTTGAGAACTGTTTTTTATTTTGAGGAAAATCTGAAATTTGATGAAATTTTTGCATCGATTTTGATGATTTTTACGGATTTAGACAAACGTACAAATACGTTCTTATGTATATGAAAAGCTTTCCTAGTGGTTTGAACTTGGGAATAATATCTCAAAAGAAAAGTTCTTAAATTTAAAAACAAAAAAAAACCGCATGAATCCTATTTTAATCCGATTTTGTTTATTAAAAGTGGTTCGGATAGCTGTTAAACCTTTGTGTTATTAGTTTTTCAAGGGGTGAATATTAGATTTTCTGTAGTTTCAGGAAAAGGGGGATATTAAAATTAACTAATTTTCCTTAAAAACTGTCTTCCGAAAAAAAATTGCAAGTTTTCGGTTTAAAACTTTCTAAACTATTACTAAAAGATGAGCTTGTCTTAATAGCAATTCCAATTAAGAAAAATGACCTTTCATGTGTTTTAAAATCTCAATTAAACCAAAAAATTAAATGAAAAATACTTTCTTTTTTAGAGTCTTAAATATTTTTCTGTCAAGCTTCTTTAAAAAATTCGTCAAAAAATGAAATATACTGCACCGATTTTGATTATTTTGGAGAAAGTGTAGAAAGCTTGAGGATTCATTAAAGCTCTTCAAATACATCATTGCAGCTTAATCCATTAAAAGCTGATTAAAATCTTCCCAAATCTTGGCCCAAAAAAAAAATTTGAAGTTTTAAATACAGTGCCCGCTTTCTAATCCGGATGATTCGGAGACAATATGACAGATGTCCGCTTCGTAATCCGGATGTTTTTTTGAATTTGTTCAACGTCTCGAAAATATAATACAAGTTTTTTTCTAGAATTAAAATAAAAGTTTTAAAGAAGCTTAAAAAGACATAATTAGAGAATTCAGTGCTATTATACATACTTCATTTATTAAACAACATCACAGGAGAATTTATTTTCATTGCTGAATACACATGCATACACAACCTCAAAATTATTTTGAATGTAACCGTCGATAACTCGTCCAGATTACGCCGATCCGGATTAGAGAGCGGGCACTGTACAGTAGACTCTCTCTCAATCGGCTCTTTTTCAATCGGGCGTCAAATTTTGTTGACAGTTTTCACGCTTAATTATGAAGCTAATTTGCTCAAATTCGCTGTAGTTCTTCCTATTTTATCGTGATTCTTTATAATTGAGCACTTTTTGTGGAATTTACAAAGGCTTTGACGCTAAATTCTATCGCTAAACCGGATGACATTTTGCCCCATATTCACGATTGAGAGAGAGTCTACTGTATTAGGATTTTGTGTAAGATTTCTTTACTGTTCTCAAATGCTACTACATTATCGACTGTTCTTTGTATTGGTTCCTATCTCGACTGTTTTCCCTAGTTCTCTCCGTGTTCTAAAACCACGAAACAGTCGTGATAGGACGCAATATAAAGAAAAGTCGATAATGTAGAAGCACATGAGAACTGTAAAGTGCTAAAAATCATGTTAATTTTTTATTGGAATAAACCCAGAAATCCATTTTTAATCCAGAATGAACGATTTTGGTTCTCTTGGAAAGCTCATAAGATTCAATAAAAGACTTTTGGAGCCAATAAAGGCGCTTTTCTTTTGTGAAAATGTCCTGGCAAGCTAAATCTTTGTATTCTTAAATTATTTTATACTTTTGTCTAACATTGTGTAGGGGGCAACGACCTTTCTCTGATCATTAAGTGTTCAACCAAAAACCATAGGTCGATATCACCTATCGATTCGTCCTTGTCTTTAGATTTAGACCGTCAACAGTGAAAATAGTGAAACAAAAGAAGACAAATATAGCGTGACGCCATTTTTCTCGAAACTTCAGAATTCCAAAAATTCACCGGATTCTTAAGGGAGGGTCAATACGTATAACATATCTCAAAACCGATGAATTACGTATATTGCTTTCCTTTTAAGTTCGAGCAATAAAAAAATGATGAACGTCAGCAGCGAAATTCCGTTTCGAGTTTAATTGTGGCGGGTTTGTGAGCTCGCCAAATTTCTGCCCATTGGACACACATCATTTGGCCCCCCTCAATAATCTCGGATTCAAGGGCAGAAAGTTCTGGCCACCTCAGAGTTCATCACTCAGCGCGAAAGTCGATTTTTGCTGCGACCAAAACGCGCATTATGCAATGAAAAGAGAGGGAGCTCTCAAAAGCCGATCAAAATTGGGGACAACACCGTGCAGATTTTCCCTGGCAGACACTCTGGTCCCCCGCGGAAATTCCCCAGCCCTTCAGCTCACCGTCCAACAATCACTTGGGGCTTCAAGATTCACTGGCGAATCTCGGCACTTTTTTTTTCTACTTATTAGCTCTTCACAAAACTTCTCCCGAACACGATCGAGAGGGATATTTATAGGCAGGAAAAAGCCGCAGCGCACAATTTTCCACTAGAATTTTCCTCTCTCTTTGGTCTCTATCACAGCCACGGAATTTTTTTTTCACTCAATTCGCCTCGGGACTACTTTCACACCTCTGAAGCCACTTTTGGTGTACGATTTTGTTCTGGGAGAAAAATCCCGCCGATGCGCGATTTTCCGGGGGACTCTCTTGGGTTTCCCTTTTTCACTTGTCCCAGGAGGATGTGATTACAAAAAAAAGCTCCACCGCGCCTTCGTGTAACGGCGTTCTTGGTGCACTGAAGTTCGCCCAAGAAGAACAGTCAATGCGATGGGGCTTCCGGGAGGGCGCAGAATCCGCGAAGTTCGTGTGGGTGGCTATCGCGACAGTTCGGCGCTTCTCTTGAGCGCAAGCGTCCCCATCATCGAGCGCCACGACGCAGAAATTGCCAAACAGCTGATTCCACACCTCAACGATCCACCACGGATTTTCCCATTCCTCCTGGCACTTCCTGCATCAACCCCAAAGCCCCCCAATCTAGCGCATTTGTTGAGGATTTAGAAATCCAAGAGGATCTAATTTTGGGTCTTAAGGACATCAAGATTTGAATTGCTGCATTCCGTCATTTAAATCCTCAGGAATTAGAGGTTTGTGGACATTGCCGGAATGCTCCTGAATTTTCGAGAGCTTTTATTAAAAAGTCTAATAATATTTTTCGATCAATAAATAAACGAAAGGATTAAATGCAACAACAGGAGATTTATACGGGCTTCAGACCTAAGGGCCTCGACAGACCTGAGGATTAGTCAAGAGACGACTTAGCGTAATTATATTTGAAATAATGATTAAAGTACATTTCCATAATTTTCCACTAAGTCCTCGCGGCTTAAGTCGTAAGTCTGTCTAGGGCATAAGGCTTAGCCATATGACTTAAATTCTTTTAATTCCTTATCATGCAAGATTCTTGAATTGTTGCTTCGGATTACAGATTAAGGGAAAATTATCCATTTTATTTCGAAAAATCAACAAAATTGTTTGTTATTTAAATTTTTGAGACCTTTAGGAACTGGGCTAAATCTCCAATCTAAAGCCGGTATAATGGAACTAATGAGCAAAAATATTTCATAAAATAGGGGTCCTTTTTTATTTAAAACCTACTAAACTAATAATAATTAACGGTTTTTAGTTCGAAAAAATTTAAGGTTATATTAAACCTAACCTCAAAATTGCAAGAAAACACGTGGCAAAATCGCTTTATAATCCATATTCAGAGAATTTATTATCTGTGATTTAATTCCGACAAAAAATATACTGAAACAGTTGACTAATTTTAATTTTATCAAATCCTAACCCTAAAAATTAAACAGAATCCTCGCTATTTAAATATTGCTGAAGTATCTGAATCTAAAAAAAAGTTTTCCAGGTGTATTCACAGGATAACATTTCATGATATACTGCTCTTAGAAATTTCCAGCAGAAATGGCGATTTTTTCGAGGTTAGGTCTTACATAACCCTAAATTTTTTGAATGAAGATGATTTGATAGAATGAAGCAAATCTAGCAGATAGTGAATAATGAAAACACAATACATTCGAAATATAGAATACATTTTAAACTTTGTAAAACGTGAGAGTTCTTTCTAAAGTTTCGCAACGTCCAAAAACTTGGAAAGATCGGATAACTCATCGAGAAACCTTTAAAAACTTCGTGAAACTTAAGGAAGAGTATAACTGTTTTTTTTTTCTTTAACCTTTTTTTAAAGCGGCCTTTAAAGCCTTTAAAGCCTTTAAAGCGGCCTTCAGTCCAGAGGCTTAGCACATTTCCCGAAGGTCTCAAAATTTTAAATAGCGAGCCATTTTATTGCTTTTTGAGAACACGAAACCCAAGAAACAAGAAACATACTAAGATTTATGAAACTCGACAATCCTCCTAAATTCCGTGAAACCCGAAAACTTTAAAAGTTTCGGGAAACCTGAAAGAAACATTCTCAGACTTGTGAAACATTCAAAATATCGAGAAATTTAAGAAACATTAACCGTCATATTAAACACCGGGAGAACTCTATCTTCTCAAAATCGCAAAACTCTGCTAAGATGTGTGAAACCCAGGAAGTTTTCGAAGTAACGAAACCTAAAAGCTTGTTGAACTCCTGTGTAAAACCCTTAAAACTTCGTGAAACATTAACGATTTGTAAAACAAGAGGAACAGATTTCACAAAAAGACGAGAAATTTTTCAAATTTCAAGAAACCGAGAAACATTAACGTTTCGTTAAAACAAAACACTATTTATCATAGTTTCACGAAACCAAAAAAACATTTAAAACTTCGCAAATTCTAAAAGAAATTTGCTGAGGTTTATGAAACAACGCAATTTGAAAACTCACTTAAATTTCTTAAAATTCGAAAAATCTTTAAATTTTAAAGTTCCGTGAAAGCTGCTTAGATTTGTGAAACACCCAGAAATTTCTAATACTTCGTCAATCTTGAGAACATTAACGAAAAACGGAAACGGAAAGAGGAAAACTTAAATCTTTGTGAAAACAAAAAGCCCTACTGATCCAAAGTTTTACTAAATCTAAGAAAAGCTTGCTGATATTCGTGAAACCCATAAAATCGCGTGGAACGGATCGTTGAACAAAGAAAACACATATCACACGATAAATCTTTTAAACTTTGTGATTGTGAAACCCGAATGACCTTAACGTTTTGAGAAACGATTTAAAGCTTAACGAAGCAGTATGAGGCTTTTCAACTTATGCCAAATTCGGGAAAAAAGCTAAAGGCCTCTACACATTGGGAGTAAGTTTTATCAAAAATTGGTTTTTTGCGTTTTTTGAATGAAATTCTGTTGAAATGAAATGAAGTGCTGTGGGTAGAAACGTCAAATTTCTGTCAAAAACGCAATTTTTGACGAAAATTGGTCCCAATGTGTAGAGGTATTAAGATCCATGAAACGCTATATTTTTTTTAAATTCCGCAAAACTAGAGAAAACTTTGATTAAACTTTCACGAAACCAGAGCACTTTCTTGAGATTTATGACTTATGACACCCTTAAAACGCATGAAACATTAACGGATCGTCAAACAAGGAACTAACGTTTCACATGAGAAATCTTTCAGAATTTAAGAAACATTAACGTTTCGTTACACAAGGAAAAGCAATTTAGATCTTCACGAAACTTGTGAAACTTTTCAACCAATGCGAAAGGTCTCATACCTGCTAAGATCTATAAAACACCTAAAAGTTCGTAAAACAGGTGAAACATTAACGATTCCTTAAAGGAAACACGTTTCACGAAATATTTCTGTTTCGTTAAACAAGGGAAAGCTGTTTAAATCTTCACGAAACCCGTGAAACTTTTCAACCAATGCGAAACCCGCGAAATTTGGTGAGATTGGTGAAACACTTAAAACTTCGTAAAACATGAGAAACATTAACGATTCATTTAACAAAGGAAACACGTTTTACACGAGAAATCTTTCAGAATTTAAGAAATTCTAGAAACATTAACGTTTCGTTAAACAAGGGAGGGCAATTTAGATCTTCAAGTGAAACTTTTCAAGCAATGCGAAACCTCCCATACCTGCTAAGATCTATAAAACACCTAAAACTTCGTAAAACAGGTGAAACGGGTGAAACATTAACCATTCGTTTAACAAAGGAAACACGTTTCACCCAAAAAAATCTTTCAGAATTTAAGAAACCCGAGAAATATTTACGTTTCGTTAAACAAGGGAAAACTAATTAAATCTTCACGAAACCCGTGAAACTTTTCAATCAGTGCGAAACCCGAGAAACCTTCTGAGATTCGTGAAACACCTAAAACCTCGTAAAACAGGTGAAACATTAACGAGAAATTTTTCAGATTTCGTGAAACGTGAAACCCGAGATATCTTCATGTTTCGTGAAGCACTTCGAACTTTTCTCAAAAACTTTGTCAGTGGCAGCAAGATTTTAAATGAATCACCCTTTGGAGATCATTAGAATCTTACATTTTTTTTCACGAACAAAAAAACTTCAGAAAGTTTTGGACCTCCTCTCAAACTCCAAATAAAACACTCCTAGAATTTATCATAAAAAATAATCTATTGAAATATTTTCCTGATGGTTTTTTTTGTGGAAGGCATATCACTATTTAATTTATAAAATAGCTAAAATAAAAAATGTCGTGCAATATTTTCGTGATAAGAGCTCTTTTCTAGAGTAATTGATCTACTGAGAATTGTGCTCCTCCTTCAGCAGAGGCTTCTTGGCTGCCTGTGGAGCTGCCGAGGGCTTCTTGTTGATCAGCATATCCCCAAAGAGTCCCGCAAATACCATCACTGCTCCATACCACTGTCGCGGAATCAGAGAATTCCCAAAGATCAGCACAGAACACAGAACGGTGAAGAATTTCCTGGTTGTGGTGACCACAGAACAAGCCAGAGGACCAAAGCCGGACACCTGAAATATGAATAATTTCTCATTAAAGCCACACACGCATGAAAATCCGGAAATAGAGCTTCAACAGTCATTTTCTGAGGTCAATAATCCACATTAAAGTTTCATTGGGCAAAAGGGCAATAAATTTCGTGGGCGGAAGCCTTCAAAGGAGAAACTTTCTCTCTCTATTTGGCATTCTGATCAATTCTCAAAGCAATCTCTGGAACAAATATCAGTTTCCCCGGAATTTTTTCCAGGCTATTGAGTCAGAGATCTTGAGGTAAATATTGCAATCTCTGTCGCAGTTTCAGGATGTTTTTCTGATCTCATCGAATGTGGAGCAGATAAACTTACGCCTCGTCATCAGAAGCATCAGTTTGTTGCTCCAGAAATTGATTACTTGGCTTTTTTTTTTGTCCAGCGAGAGGCAGCTGAAAGGGTTTGTCATTGAAGAGGTGAAGTACAAAAATTCCCATGTTTATTTAAAACATAATTAAGAAAATATAAAAAAAACTAATAGAAATGAACACTGTATCGTGTGTACCAACTGCGCCATCTGTTGTTAGTTTCACAAACTTTGCATATTTTAGAATGTTTTCGATGCTTCAAAACCCTTTAATTTGCACCAGAAATTGTTTATTTAATTTGCATCTTCATTCTTTCAGATTTTCTTGATAAATTCAGAAGCAAAAAGAATTCTTTGGAAAATCTAAAAAAAAAGTTAAAAGTAATCTAAAAAAAAACCAACTTGTCTGTCAAAAATGGTAGAAAAAATAAATGAGCAATAAAATCTAAAATCTAGCCAGCAAAAAAATTGAAAGTTACCAGTAAAAAATAAAAATGAGCAGTATAAAATGCAATTTGAACAAAGAAATAAAAAGTGAGTAATAAATCTACCAATATACAGAAAATGTTCCTTTGCTCCAGCTAATTAAAAATTTCCCAAAAATTTAAAAATTTTCATGAATATTTTCAAAATTTTCATGAGACTTTTCATCAAATGTTGGGCTTTTCTCAATAACCCTTCAAGGACGATTGGAACACCGGAGTCCCATAAAGAAAATAATTTTTCCTGACTACCTAAAGTTATTATTTTCCTATGTACATAAATGCGAAATATAAGGTTGGAAGAATCTAGAATATTTTTTGCAAGTCTCCAGCTATTTGTAATATAGTACATTTTTAACCTCAAAAATTACGAATTTTTAAATTCTCATATTGTAAATTGATTTTAATTATTTTCTATACTTCCAATTATTTTTTAAACAAAACCGTTTTCGAAAAAGAAACTACAGCACTCAAACATAATATTTTTCATTAGAATGAAAATTATCTGTCATTGGTATCGTTAGAAAAATTACTTAAATTTTTCGGCTATTTTTGTTCCTATCATTCATGGAGACAAAAAATACACCAAATAAAACTCTATTGACTTTTTAAAAGTTAGATGTAAGACGTTTTGTTTATCCGTTTCATTTTTACTGCTGATTTTCGAACAGCGAAAACTGTCTCGTCGTTAAAGGGTTAAGCATGTAGACGAAAATATTTCCCATTACCTTCTCACGAAGTTAATCGTAGTAAGCCTTGGAGTTTATTTTATTTCTTCGTTGTGGTTTTAGCTTTCTGTTGGTAAAATTCTTGTTAAAAAATAGAAATTTATTTGACTGAGTAATTGCGAAAGTTGACACTCATCTCAAGAATCCAAATACGAGTGATGATTTAAAAAAAAAAAAAACAAAAATCTAGAAAATCCCAATAAAAATATCTTTCTAAAAAATTATTTTTTAAATAGATAATGTGGTTAATATTTGAGAGCCATTTTTCAAATGAAAAATATTTTCGTCTACACGCTTTAACGTTTAAGTGAATTTAGAAAACTTTATAAATATTTCTAAAAAGTCTACATTTTCATGTAACTTTTCTTAAAATTTAAAGTTGCTTTACCGTTTAATTAGTTTCTGAGGAAAGTGAAACAGAAATGTAAAATTTGCTGACCGATTTTTGTATTTCTTGGCCATTTCCTTAATTTTTCATTTAACGAATTGCATTACTTTCACTGCTAATAATAATATTTTATTGGTCACATTTGTTTTTGCTGACAATTTTTTTAATTTTTCAGCGATCAAATTAAGTATTTTTACTGCTCATTGCTACTCTTTTTGAATATCTTACTGTTAATATTTATTTTTGGCTCACTCTTTTTAATAAAATACTGCTATTTCTTAATTTTTTAGTGCTTATTTTTCAACTGTTCATTTATACGATGCGGTTAAAAATGAAAAATTATTGCAAATTGTAAAGTTTTCAATTATAATTATTAAAAGTAAACGTTTTTTTCTATACCATCGTCTCTATCACCTGATCTTTCAAGAGAGACTTTTTGAATTTGTTGAATGTGTGACAGCTATTAACCGGATACGGGAGAACTGAGAGTGTACTATTCAAATGTTTTAATTCTTGACTTGGACAAAAATAATTGTGGACTTGATATTCTGCGTTCTAGGTTTCAAAGATGGTCTCTAGGTGCTGTGAGGTGTTTATTTTAGCTTTAATTGAAGGTTTTCAAACTTTATTTTATATTGAACATCTCCTAATTTTGCACACTATTGAGCAATTGTGTACAAAAAGATGTCTTCTTGATGAAAAGTATGTTAAAAGTCTTATTCCTTAGGCAGAATTACTCTTATTTTGTAAAAATGTTTTCGA
Organism: Phlebotomus papatasi; assembly: GCF_024763615.1. Classification (NCBI taxonomy): domain Eukaryota; kingdom Metazoa; phylum Arthropoda; class Insecta; order Diptera; family Psychodidae; genus Phlebotomus; species Phlebotomus papatasi. The sequence goes on along the minus strand of NC_077222.1, from coordinate 109,831,770 downwards.
AATAGCTTATGAGAGTGATCGAGATGTCTAGATTCAGATCTACTTCACTCTTATTGGAATGTCAAAAACATATTTACAAAGCAAAGGTTTCTTATGCGTTGGGCATTAAATTAAACGGTGAAGTAGAAACTGATTTTACATTCAAACCGGTCGAGCATTTCCAGCTAACACCAAGCGCCTTTTAGCTCAATTTTGTTAATTACTGGCAATTTTGTGATGAGCCAAATCAAATGAAAAGATACTGATCAAATGAAATGCAGAGGTACTTAGTGGGTTGTGCATTTAACATTTGAAGAAGTCAATTTTGAATATTTCTCAAATTTCAGGTCAAGATTAAGAACTATACATTGCGGTTATACTGTTATCCTTTGCGCTCTTAGAATAAGGACACTTTTTACGGAGTTCTGCAGAAATTAAGAGCAAAAAGAATGGGCTTTATTGCTGAATTCCAGGCGCCAAATTCCCAATGGCATTATTAAACTTTTTATGCAAGACCGCAGAATAGAAATTCTTCAAATATTTATAGCAGAGGTGTGAAAGAACCGTTTGAAACTGAACAAACGTCAAATGAAAAGTGTACATCAATGGTCAAAACGCTACCTGAACAAACTTATTTTGACGTTTATTCGGTTTTAACGGTTCTTGCAAACCTCTGATTTATAGTTTTCAGATTTGGATTGAGCTTGAACTTTGTACACTTACTCAGAACAAATAATGCAGAAAAGCTCAGTTCCCCAACGAACACTTACTAAACGAATAAATCATAGAGTTGGAATGAAAAACAAAGATTTAGCGATTAAATAAATTTGACAAAAAATCTGGTAAATGAAACTGTAAGCTTTTAAGCCCGGAATCTACCAAAAACTATCGCTAAAAAGTAAGCGAAGCCATTACAAACAAAAAATTGAAGTAAATAAATGAGGAAATAAAAAAACTTAACAAAAATTACTTTAAAATAAAATCTAATGCAAAAGCAAACAGAAGAAATTATTAAATCAGCAAGAAAATGATTTAAAAAAATAACTGAATTAAGGTGTCTAAACATTTGGGAACAATTTTCGTTAAAAAGTGCTTTTTTGAAGAAAATTTCTTGCATTGCTCTATGCGAAAACGTCAAAATTCTGTCAAAAATGCAATTTTTGATGAAAATTGCTCTCAATGTGTGAACGCCTTTATGGCGTCTACATACTGGTAAAAATTTCTTTAAAAAATGCATTTTTAAAGAAAATTTTTGCTATCCTTATAGGCAGAAACGTCAGAATTTTTCTTTAAAAAAAAGGCATTTTTTAAAAAAATTCTACTTGTGTGTAGACGCCATTAGAGAAAACACAATTTAATAAACTTCCTTCGACTAAAAATAGTGCGAACTAGATTGCTACAAGAAACCAATAGGAATGTACTGCGTTTCGTTTTATGACATACCCCTTAATTAATATTTTTCAAGTCTTTTTTTTATTTTTAAAATAAATAAAATCTAATATTTTCAGTAGACTCACCATGAGGAAGATGAAGAGCTGTCCAAGGGCTCCGGTGAGAGCGAGGGTGGTGAGGTGCCAGAAGAGTTCAGGATGCCTGAGAGTGAATTGCATGAAAGATGCAGCCTCTCCTGACACAATCAGAGCCACTCCGACCATTGCACTGCTCCAGCCATTCATGGCCAGCATCATTTGCTGTGCCGAGGGAGCACTGGAAGACCTCATGCGTTCCTGGATGGCCCCAGTAAGACCATCCATCGCCAGACTCAGCACCAGGAGCAATTCTCCCAATCCCGAGTGTTCCTCGTCCACTGAGCTGGTTTTACCGTCTTTGTACATGAACAGTACCACGCCCAGGACGATGGTGAGGACGCAGAGGTACCTGGACAGAGGATATGACTTGCGCCCGATCAGGACAGCCAGGATCATCACAGGAATGGGTTTTGCAGCTTTGCCCACAACCTGTGTGGGATATGGTACCCATCTGAGGGCCATGTTGGAGCTCACCATGGCCAGAAGGTAGGTCAGGGAGCAACTGGCATAGTATCCCGGATGAGTCTCATCCTTTTTCTGTGGCTTCACAAGAAGCATCCCTTTGGCAAAAAGCCAATTAACAATGCACTGTACACCAACAAGGGCCAGGGCAAATGTAAATCTCTCCCCACGGGTTCCATCATCATTTTCCTCATCCCCATATCGTCCCCTTGTGATTTTCTCTTGCAAAATTCCAAAATAAAAATAGCAAAAGAAAATTCCTAAGGCGTAGATGATGAATTTAGTCTTGTCCTTTTCACTCATTTTTATTCACTTTAGCAAGTCCGGATGTTATGAGACACTTTGCACCTGTTTCACACTTCACTTATCACTTATCTATTCACCTGGTTGTAGACAGAAATGATGAAAATTCAGCAGAAATCCACATTATTCTACTGGGATGTGTTGTTTATTTTGTAGGTTAGGGACACGTCAGTAAACAGCGCGAGCCAGCCAAGCGCCGCCACGTGGCAAATACCCGAAAACAAGTTCTAACTGCATGGATTGCCGCTGGCGCTGCAGTCGATAAAGTGAGAGTGGCAAAAAAAGCGCCAAGAAAGATGGTTGGTTTTCCTGCAGAGAAAAGGTGAGTTTTTCCAAATAAAATCGCATTTTCATATAGAATTTTCTTTGGATTCTCTTCTTGGCGATCGATACTAAACTGCAATACAGAAATTTTCACTCTTTACGCCTTCTGGGAAATTGGAAAACTCATGGGAACTCTCGTCCCCTAAAGAACGCAAAAGATAGAAACTTGGACAAACTTCAATTTTCCAAAAGCCAATAATATCAATTTTGTGAATTATTTTTGCATGTCAAATGACTCCTTTACAATGTTGATCACTAAAACAAGAAGAATTATTGACCAGTATCTTGTGGGATGTCCAGGAAGTGCTGAAAAGGACACCCAGCTCCTGCTTGCCAACTGATTCCTCAAAATATTTCACAGAATAACACTTTAACACACATTTCTCTCAACAGGATGTTATTGCAGACACATTAAGCTTTCTCAAGAGCCAAAAAAACACTTCCTGGACAATCAGAATTCACCAAAATCTGGAAGAATAGGAAAAACTTCCCCGAAAGCAATCTCCTTCTCTCTCTCTCTTCTTTTTATGTTTTTGGCTGTCAGACTCAATCAGGTCCATATAGCCATTTCGCTCACTCTTATTTACTTCATCTCTCCTTATCATTTTTCTTTTTGCTCCATCACAAATCCTTTTTTTTTTGCTCCCTTATCTTTTATCATACTTCCTTCTTGATATTTTTGCGTTCAGTTTGTAGCTTTTAAGGACGGTGAAAAACTGTTTTCCAATTATTCACCGGACGCGCTTCGATCAAGGATCGAACCGAGGGCCTCTGCGTCACAAAGCCAACACTTTGCCCATTGAGCTACCGAGACCCCTCAATCTCCTTCGCTGCCAAATGTCAAAATTATCGGCTATATTGACAAAAATTTCGCTCCCGCTTGAATTTTCTTACAAGGTTGGTGTCAAAAAGCAAATGGCGGGTACTGGCGGGATAACCTTACATTTGACCTCTAGATTTTTGGGGACGAGAGTACCCATCAACTTTGAACAAGTTTTTTGAAAATTTATGAAAAAATTGTTTTTCGAATTTATGCTATCTGTAATTGTTAGTTATCATACTTATTGATCCCGAGAGGTTTTTCCTTATTCGGGTCTAGAAATATGAAAAAAGTCACAATATCTGCAAGGAAGCAGAAAATCGAAAATTCACGATTTTTGACCAAGAATATCTTAGCTCAGGAGTTAATTGGGATCCTGCAAAAAATATCCTAGATTTGGACATCCTTATAGTTTGTAATCATCCACAAGAATCGGAATTTTATCGATTCTAAATAGTCTAAAAAAATTATTTTTTCCATGGGTACCCAGAGTCCCAAAGGAGACGAAAGAGTTAACATAATTACCTCTAAATTGCACAATTGAGCATCTAGGAGAGTGAATAACAAAGTCTCAGGAGGGTAGAATGAAGTGGTGATATTGGGCTTAATGTTCACACAATGGGCTGGGAGGAAAAAAAATTGCAGAAAGGGCAACCTCAGATGTGTTCTCGGAAGGGTGCGAGGAAGATCCCAATGTCCGGGGACTCCTAAAATTGCACCCTTCTCATTTCATCCCCCGGGTTTGTTATTTTACGATTATTTTGACGATCCTGTTTACAATGGTGTTTGAAAAATTTCTCAACAGAAAAAAAAATTAAATAAGATTCCAAGATCACGCTTGGGGTGATTTCAATTGATTCCCAGTTCCAGGAGGATGGGGGAATTAATTTTTATCACTGGTGAGCATCGGAAAATGATGTGAGTGTCATAATGCAATCGAGAGGATCGGTTTAAATCCTCAATTTAATTGAGACCGACTCGAGGGGTTTATACTTTATTGAATAATCACGCCAATTGCGGACTCTTCTGGCCACATTCACAGCTGGATGTCGGCTGGAAAATGTCCAGGAGGATTTCCAGGGAGAAAGGGTTATCAACAGCCTTTTGTTTAGGTGCGCGGAAGTTATGTTACCTCAAGATTAAGTAAAAAGATTCCTTTCTGGTCTAAATTTCAACCCTTTAAAGAGGATACAAAAAGCCTGTAGCGAAGAAATGCTAAGGAAAATTTGAAAAAAATGCTTTTCTAGGTTTAAAGTCAAAATTGATTACATTTAGAATTTTTTGAACTCTAAATCCTGAGAAAAAACTATAATTTTCATCTGTTTCATAATGAAAGGTGTCCAGGGTGTCCATAACATTTGAAAGGTTTTAACCTTGAAATTAAGGTGTTTCAACTCATTACTTTTAGGAAAAATCTTTCCAATAAATAATTCCAATTTCTGATACAATGATGTAGGATTTAAGAATTTAGAAGAATCTGAGTAGAACGGCAGATTCCGCGAATTGAAAAAGTAGCCATGACACATCAGGCATTTATTTACTTTGAAATTGAAGGGTTTTGTATTTTTAACTAAAATTCTTACAAAAAATTAAATAATCCAATTTTTTTTTCATTAAATTGTCAAAGCAAACGGATAAATACAATAATTAAAAGTGAAGGAAAAATAATTTTGTCTCTTAAAAAAGATGACACAGCATTCTACACTGAGAAAAAACTAGGGTGCGATTAACTTTTTTCTTCGCAACTTAACATTTTTTAGGTGTAAAAATATATTAACATTTTTTAATGTTAATTTTACACTTTTCTAAGTGTAAAATTACCAATATTACACCTAAAAAGCATAATATTTACACCGATTTAGGATTAATACTGCAGGGTAAAATTAACATTTCCGGAATGTTATTTTGACTTTTTCAAATTTCTCTCACAGTGTAGTTTTGCGAAGTACTTTTGGGTGTATACTGGTTTACTACCCATTAAATTGATTCATAATTAACAACAAATAAAAAAGTAAATTCGACAAAAATATATCGTTTACGGGTACTTCATCGATTAAGTTCGATGTAGCCGCGACAGAAATTTCAAGGCCTTCAAAAAAATCAAATTTACGTAAATCGGTCAAGAAATAGACCCTCAAAGGTGGTTATTGAAAATTCGATATAGAAACGCTTTTCGGTCATAGGTGTCTAAGGTGGAAATATTCACCATGAAAAAATATACCGTTTTCGAAATACATCCAAAAACACGATTATAATATTGACTTATGAGGAGCGGGGGGTTACCGGAGATCGGATATTGATATCTCTTAAAGTCCTTCTAGCCATATTATAAACTTTCGAAATATAATAATAAAACAAATTCTTGAAAAATATTTTACTTTACCGATTAAGTCCGATGCAGTCGGGTTGGAAATTTCAAGACCTTTCAAAAAAATCCAAACTTAATAAAATCGGTTAAGAAATATGCCCTCTAAAGCGGTTAAACTTTGACCTTCAAAAATTCGATATCGATATGTTTTTCGGGCATAGATGTCTAAGGTTTAAATATTCACCTTTGAAATATTACAAAATAGGGGAGACTGGGGCAAAACTTGTCAAAACGCATATTTAATTCTTTCATTAGCTCTGAGAAAACTTAAACGTTTTATAATGAGCATATTCTTATATGAAATTTCCTGCTCTACAACATTGCGGAAGACTATTTTTCTCTATAACGAAAAAAATGTCGTAAGACATTCAGAATGCGAAAAAATTTAAAGTTTTTTTTTTGACAAAAAAAAAATGGTTTTATTGGGGAAAAAGGGAATGAGATTGTTAAATATTATAAGAAGAAATTTAATTGTTATAGGGTAAAAGAAAATTTTATGGTAAAACGAATCAAACAATCTTTTACTGTAGAGCCTAAATGAAATCTAAAACAAAAAAAAATGAATATATAAAACAAAGGTCGAAGCTTAGACGTGTTTTTTGTATGCCAGTTTATTGTATACTCTAAAAACAAGTATTCAAAAGAAATATAGTGAAATTTTGGTAAAGATGAATGAACTTCCTTAATACTATAATAAGAACATCTTCATAACTTCTTATTGGATTTTTTTTCCCCTTGGAATATTACTTTATGTTCATTATTTGTTCACTGAAATTTACAAATAAAGATTTACCTGTAACCCTATCTCACGCTTTCTGGATTGAAGCAGATTTAATTTTTTCTTCTACAGAATATTTTTTAATATTAGGTAACTGAATTAGAAGTACTTTTCATAAACTTTTTTAGCGGGATTTTATGAGAGCAGGTGTTTTATGTGTATTACGTGTTAGGACAAGTAAATTTCATAGTTCTTTTTGGTTATTTCATACATTAAATTATATATAGGGAGAGATGGGGCACTTTTGAGATGGGGCAGCTTTAAAATTTGGTTTTTTCTCCTATTTTTAAATGGAACTGATACATCAAATTAAATACTAAACAAAACAAATTTTCTAAAATTCGATATCGAAATGCTTTTCGAAGATAGGTGTCTAAGGACGAAATATTCACCTTGACTACCTCCAATAACATATTCAAAAATGAAAAAAAATTCTAGGAGCCGTTTTCGAAATGAACCAAAAAATATGATCTTGAAGGAGAAGGATGGGGATGGGAGGAAATGGTCATCGAAGACCGGAAATCGATATCTCTTACCGTTTGGCGTCTAGTCGTTTCACAAGTTAAAAAAGTGGAGTATATAACAGCTCTCTCTTTGAGTTTAAACAGTAAAATAAATTCAAGCCAGTTTTTTTTTATTTCGGAAGATATAAAAATTTGAAATTTTCAGCTTGTGACGTTTTATTCCAAGTTTCGAACTAGAAATATTGCTTTAAACTGTATGAGACCTGTCACAGATTCAAAAACCGTTCGAATGTAGGGTGAAAGGAACGTCTATTGACACTTTAAGAACTCGTGTCAGCACCTATTGACACCCTACTCTGTACCATTTGGGATACGAAATTTGAACAACTTTGTTTATAGTAAAAGGTATATTACAGAAAAAACGTTATATTACTTATATTTTACTAGATACATTAAATAAATTTCTACATTTTGACAAAAGTGTCAAAAGGGGTTCCCTGTCGAACAGACGTTCCTCCGACCCTATCTAAACTTATCCCAATTGGTAAAGAAATATGTTTTCAGAATCCGTTTAACCTCTCCAAACTTAAAAAAATCGGAAAGTGATAACAAATTTTTAATTATGTGAGCGTTTCCTTATGGAAGGGAGCGGTTCTTGAAAACCGTTTGGCCTCTACCTCTGCTACCGATCAGAAGCATAAATCAGGGGCCCATCAATCGTAATAAAAAGTGAAGCTATTTTTCACTTTTCCTTGTAAAAATTTTGCAGCCATTGCACCGCGACTTAAAAAAATTTGCTCGTAGTTCTTGTATTATTTCGGCGAACATTATGAAATATGTATTTTTAGATAGCTTTTAATGCACGATTTCTAAATATATCAAACTGATAAGTCAATTCTCTTTAGGAGAAAACTTGCCTATAGTCTTCAGTGCTTCTATGCAAAAACGTATGAAAAATGAAATGTCGAGAAGCCCCTGCATAAATCGAATATTCGGATTTCTAATATAAAACGCCGTTCAAAAATGTTCGTACTACAAAACCTTTCTCCTTAATCTCAATTCAGGATGTAATTTGAAAAAAAAAAGAAATACAATCATCACCTGTGTTTATTTTACAGTAACATTCTAATAAATTTTTTGCTCGAGATCTATATAATAGGTTTTTGCTAATTTGATTCTCATAAAACTGCCACTTATACTTTTAACTGACCTCTAATGAGGCTATTTATTTAAGAACGAGCTAAGTGTTCATTATCAGTCCTTTAAAGTGAGTGCTTCCGTAAAGTTATCCGTGATTTTCTGTAAATTCGGCCAAATGATCGCCAAAGGAATCATCAAGACAATAAATGATGGTGTGTAAAGTGATTAATAAAACAAATATTTAAGGAAAATTGATGAAAATTGAGTGATTTTAGGAGAAATTGCACTTCAGTTGTACAATCCACATACAGACCTCCAGGAAGTGCTCAAAGTTCTGGAGCAGGCTTTTATGAAAGATGCTAATACTTTTATCGCTTTTGAGATGAACAAATCGGAAGCTCATCAGGGTCGTCTGGAATTTGAGAACTTCATTCTGGCTCTGCTGAGAGCGGGAATATCCTTAGTAGCTCGTCACTTACCTTCAAATAGAATTGCTGGATTCACAGTCAATATCATTCAGTCACGTCCTGAAGTTGGACAACTGACGCTGTTTGAGGAGTTTAAGGACAGAATTAACTGCCAACAACTCAAAGATATGATTAATTTTAGATTAGCCACAGATAAATTTATCAATTTATTTGAAAATTTCAACACCGAATGTTTCTTCGAATGTGTCTATTTGGCAACTCTTCCGGACTTCCGGGGAAGGAGAATAGCTCATCATCTTGTTCAGTGTTCAGTTGAGCTGGCCAAGGAAATTGCAGCCGGAAAGTATCCTGAAACAATGATTGAAGATTTTCATGGAAAAATCCCAAAGATTGTCTACGGAAGTTGGAGTTCGAAGTATTCTGCAAAAATTGCTGAAAATCTAGGATTTGTCGTTGTGAAGGCAACTGCATTCTCCGATGTCAAAGTCAATGGTATTCCCTGCTCCAAGAAACTTCCACCTGAACATTCTCACAACATTTCTTCAGTACTGAGAATTTAGAATGAATTTAAGTATTTCAAAATCTCGTTTTGTGACTGAAATTTTACAAATTGAGATATTTGTTGCTAATAAATTAATTAAAAAACATTTTCTTTAACTTTGACGGTAATGCAGAATTAATAGAAGAGAATTTGGTAAAAGTTTGGTTCTTTTTTTGGAAATTTAAGAAAGTTATTTGATATTTTGCTTGAAAGAAAAAAAATACAAACCTTTTTTTGGCCAATGATTCGTCAAAAACTCTCTGTTGACAAACTTCCAACAAAACATCTTTAACAAACTTTTTGGAACAAACATTTGTCACTTAAGGCCTCTACACATTGGGAACAATTTTTATCAAAAAATTGCTTTTTTGAAGGAAATTGCATACAGTGCTGTAGACGGAAATGTCAAAATTCTGTAAAAAAAAGCAATTTTTGACGAAAATTGCTCCCAATGTGTAGAGGCCTTTAGTGTTTGAGAAATTTTCTTTACATTTTACACAATATAGCGTCCTATTAACAAACTTTTTGCAAAAGAGCTTTGCTCAATGTATTTACAATTAACGAACATTTTTTTAGACAAGTATTTGACAAAATCTTTCGACATTTTACATGGAAGGCTTTCATTTTGATAAACTTTTTACAAATGAGCACAAAAAACAATTTCTAATTTCATTGGTTAAACATCCTTTTGACAAACTTTCAACAAAAGAGCTTTGCAAACTTTTTAAAATCAAGACACATTTGTTAACCACTTATTTGACAGAAATTTATCCTATTTTAAAGGTTAATACATGTTTTTAACAAGCTTCTTGCAAAAAAATTTGATGAAAGTCGTCTATTTTACATAAAATAATGTTTACATTACTTTTGATTAATCTTTAACAAAACAGCTTGACAAACTTTTTTTTAGATGCAACAAACATCTGTTGGCTACGAATTTATCAAAACTCTTTACTATTTTACACGGTAAAACGTTCTTTTGACTGTATTAGAAAGAAAAACCTTTATAACCCTATTTAAAATTAACATACAATTAGACATTTATCTAACAAAAAAGTTTTAACTAACTTTTTAGATCAAACCAGCCCTTTAACTTTTTTTTGCTGTTCTACACGATGCAAAGTCTTCTTAACAAACCTGTTGGAAACGCGAGCGCTAACTGGCGGAAATATTTGAAGATTTATTATGTAAGCCCTTCCGGCACATTTGTCAGTCTTTTTGTAGAAAGCGTGGCGTGACGTGCATTTGTGAATTTTCATAGGAAAAGAATTTGCGTAAGTTAGGATATTTCCTCATGTTAAAAATCTATTTAATTTAGTAATATTTATTGGTTAGATTTGGCTGAACTCCTTGGGAGACGATCAAGCTAAGTCCTGAGTCAGGAAAAAGAGTTATATAACTTGGTAGGTTCGATAAACGATTGAAAGAAATTTAAAATGGCGTCAGGATAAAAATTATTAATTGAATTACAGGTTGTAAACTTTCAAAAAGCTTGAGGTTGGTGGAAGCAAACGGAGGCCGTTTGAGATTAAAGTAAGGATTGAATTGTTTGAATTAAAGAAATGAATTGAAGTGTATATTTATTTTAGGGACCACCAACATTCATTTATTCATTTGTAATCAGCCATTTAGTCATCGCCAAAGTAATCAAGTCCTTGCAGTCCGCCACGGGGAAATTGAGTTAATAAAAATAAATACAGTCCACTATCTCTTGATTTGTTTGACCCAGGGGACTTGGTCCCCAACAAGTGGTCCTTCTCACCGTGGATCAGTGACTGCAACGGACTGCAGAGGATTTGATTGTTCTGTCCGGAAAGGACCGCGATTGTCGCGATTGTGATTCTTGATTTGTGAGGGCTTTCCAGACGAATAGCACGATGCCTCGCAAGAGCCAAAGGGCAACAAAAGGTCGACCTCCAACTCGTTATGGCTTTGATGAGGAGGATAACGACCTTGAACTGACTCTCACTCAGGCTAAGATTGAGAGAACTCGTAAGGAAATGGAGTTTTTGTCATTGCGGGAAAAGGAACTTGAGTTGCGCCAAAGTATGATGAAATCTAAGCGGATGAATTCACCAACAATTCTGGGGGATGTCCAGGGGGATATTCCAAGGACCTCAACACCTTTTTCATCGAATTCACGCAAGAAAGTTGAACTTTTCAACCCTCTGGTTACGAGGGGAAATGTCGTGTCTGATGATGAAGAGGCACCAGTGAATCTGGACGTGATCGTTGACAGGTTTGCAGAGTTCCAGAAGAAACTGATTGACGACGCAGCCCCGAAGAAGGAAGTTCTCACAATGACAAATGATCAGTTCCATTCGGCAATTCAGGAAGCTGTGAAGGCTAAAGAGAGAGAAATTGACACCAAACTTACTGGCTCCAAAGTGAAGCAAAATGCCACTAATGATGTGGACAAACACTCAAAAACGTCATCGGATGTTTTGGAGGTTATGGAGCGTTTTCTTGTACGCCAATCTTTTGGAACAGATGTACAAAAGTTTGATGGGAGTGTGAAGGAATGGCCGTTGTTCCGTGCTTGGTACGAGAACACTACCCAGACGTGTGGATATACGGATGTTGAGAGACTCAACCTGCTTCAGAGGTGTCTCACTGGAGAAGCCAAAGAAACAGTCAGATTTCTTCTCTACTCAGCATCGAATGTGAACAAGGCTTTGTCGTCACTGGAAGAGCGATATGGACAACCTGAACATCTGATTCGCACCATGATTGCACAGGTGAAGGCTTACCCACCTGTAAGAGTAGACAAGCCGGAGAGCTTGGTTGAATTTTCCACTATGATGGTGAACATGGTAGCAGCGATTGAGGAATTCAACCGAATGTGCTACATTGATAATCCCCAGCTGCTGGATGAGCTTGTGCTAAAGCTCCCGATGTCAATGCAGATTTCTTGGTCAGAATTCCAGGTGACCAAGAGCTACGTGACAGTGAAAACCTTGTGTGACTGGATTGCGGTAAAGGCCAGGGCGGCGAATTATCGTGTACAGGTTAGGGACTCAGCGAAAATTGAGCAGAAACCTGTCAAAGGCAAAACCGTGGCAACTGTCAATGAATTGACCGAGCTGAGAGCCGAAATGGCGGCATGCAGCTTTTGCAAGGGAAAACATGCCCCACAAAATTGTGAGACTTTTAAGAAGCTCAAAATAAGCGACAGATGGAAGATTGTGAGAGAAAAGGGAGTTTGTTTCAGATGCTTGAAGCCAAATCATTCTCTCTCAACTTGCAGTGATAACGGAAAATGTCCAAAACCTGGTTGTGGTCAGAAACACCACAATCTTCTCCACAGAGATGACAAGCAGCAAATGTTCTCTCTAGCTCAGAGAGAAGATGAGGAGAAGCTAGATGCTTCAGATTTCCCTACTGAGACTGATCAGGACTCGGATCAGGAAGATGAAATTTCCCCACAGAGGGGAATTGTGATGACTGGAGCCACAGTGGCTCATGCCAATACGAGTAATAAGATTCTCATGAAGATACTTCCGGTGTATGTTACTGGACCGAAAGGTACCTTGAAGGTCTACGCCTTTTTGGATGAGGGCTCCATGCTGACAATGATGAAGGCATCTCTAGCAGAGAAATTGGGGCTTAGTGGACCAAAGTGCCCTCTGACGTGGCAAGGAGCTGGACCGACAGCATGTACTGATCTGACATCGACTGTTGTCAACTGTAGAATCAGAGGTACTCATCCCAAAGCCAAGGAGTATTTAATGCAGAAAGTTAGGACTGTCTGTGAGTTAAGTCTCCCTAGGCAGACAGTGGATATGGAAGCACTGTCACGGGACTGGAAACATATGGCCGATGGTCATTCTGAATCCATGGTGGATGCAGAGCCCGATCTGCTGATAGGGCTGGACAACACTCCCTTGATTGTGTCACGGGAGATTATCCACGGACCGTGGAACGCTCCCTATCTGGCTTTAACTTGGTTAGGCTGGGTAGTAATGGGAAAATTGAATAATCAAACCTCATGTGAGGTAAAGACCTACTCCTACTCTATTGTGGAACGCAAAGATGAGCTGTATGAAATGGTGAAGAATTCCTTTTCCTTGGAGGGCTTTGGTACTGAAGGTCAAGAGAAGGTACTCTCTCGTGAAGATAAGAGAGCTCTTGAAATCATGAAGCGCACCACCCGTAGGACGAGTGATGGGCGTTTCGAGACTGGATTGCTGTGGAAGCAAGGTCATCAACCAATTGTGCCAGAGTCAAGAGATGTAGCTGTCAAGCGCTTGTACACCATGGAGAGGAAACTAGACAGAGATCCGGCATTGGCCGAGGCTTACTGTGCCAAGATAAGTGATCATCTTGAGAAGGGATACTTGATAAAGCTCATAGAAGAAGATAGGATGACTCCTACTGGAAATACTTGGTATCTTCCACACTTTGCGGTTTTTCACCCGGCTAAGGGAAAAATTCGAGTGGTATTTGACTGTGCGGCTAAGTCAGGGAATGTATCACTTAACGATCTGCTGATGAGCGGGCCAGACTTATTGAAATCACTTCCGGCAGTGTTGGAAAACTTCAGAAAGGGTAAATTCGCATTCACTGGAGACATCAAGGAGATGTTTCATAGAGTTTATGTTAGGGCAGAAGATACCAACTATCAAAGAATCCTATGGAGAGGAATGGATAGGAAAAATGAGCCAGAAGAGTACAAGATGAATGTGATGACATTTGGGGCATCTTGTTCTCCCACTCTAGCGTCATATGTGAAGAATCTAAATGCCCAAGAATATGCCGAAGAATTCCCAGAGGCAGTGAAGGGAATACTACACAATACATACTGTGACGATTATCTGGGATGTGCAGATACCATTGAGGAGTCTCGCGGATTGATCAAGGATATTGTTCAGGTTCATAAAGCCGGTGGCTTTGATATAGTGAACTGGACAGCCAATGACAGCAGAATTCTTAATTGTGTGAGTGACACGATGAAAAGTTTGAATGCGAAGGATGAACCTGAAAGAATTCTTGGCTTGTGGTGGGACTCTTCTGAAGATGTCTTCACTTTCAAGACCACATTCCATCGCGTCGCATCTGATATTCTGTCTGGAGAGAAGATACCCACAATGAGAGAAGTATTACGGCTGGTAATGTCAATCTTCGATCCATTGGGATTTTTGGCTATGTTTTCGGTGAAAGGAAAGATGATTCTCCAAGAGATTTGGCGTCAGAAAATTGGATGGGACGACATCATTTATGGTGTGGCTTTGGAGCAGTGGCAAGCATTCATCAAGGAGCTAAAAATGATTGACACAGTGAAGATACCGAGATGTTATTCTCCGAAACTTCCGGAAGCAACTTCAATCCAGCTACACGTCTTTGGAGACGCCAGCGAGAGTGCCTATGCATCAGTTGCATATTTACGGATTGAAAGTGAAAATAGTGTTGAAGTGGCTTTTGTGTGTGCTAGAACTAAAGTTGCTCCATTGAAAGCTACCAGTATCCCAAGACTTGAGTTACAAGCTGCAGTGCTTAGTGCGCGAGTTAGCGTTGCGGTAAAATCATCTTTGGATCTTGAATTTGATCGAGTGGTTTTGTGGACGGATTCCCTAACGGTGATGGGGTGGATCAAAAGTGATTCTCGTAGATACAAGCAGTTTGTTGGACACAGAATAAGTGAAATTGACCAACTGACAGAGATTCATCAATGGAGATGGATTTCGACTACACAGAATCCAGCTGATTTGGCCACGCGTAGAAAGCCGTGTGATTTCAGTGCGTCCTCTAAATGGTTCACTGGGGCGCCCTTCCTGAAATTGGAGGAGGAACAATGGCCTCAAGATGATAAAAAACAAAAAGTTGCAGACAATGGAGACATTGAGGTGTTTCAAGTGTTAGTGAACGTTGAAAGGTTTATTGGAAATCGTCTGATTCCAGAGATGAGTCGTTTTTCCCGCTGGAATCGACTTGTCAGAGCGACTGCTCAAGTGAAAAATTGTGCGCAGTTTTGGTTGGAAAAGTGGCGTAAAGCGAAAGAAAATCTAAAAACAAGTGAATTACCCGGACTCAAAGTGAGTGATTTGATAGAAGCAGAAAAAGTGTTGCTTCAGGAAATACAGTCAGTGTACAGAAGAGAAATACAGTGTCTCCAAGAGGGAAAAGTAATTCCCAAAGAAAGTGATTTGTATCATTTGACGCCGTTTATGGATTCTGATGGATTATTGAAAATGAGATCACGTTTGCAAAATAGTGAAGTGCGAGTAAAGTGCCCCATTATTCTTCCGCCGAAGCACGTGGGGACAAAGTTGATTATTAGTGAATTTCATGTTCGGAATCATCACCAAGGACGAGAACAAGTTGTAAACAACGTTCGTGAAAGATTTTATATTCCAAGAGTGAGAGTGGCAGTCAAGAGGGCTTGGCATGAGTGTCAAATTTGCAAAAACAAACGCGCCCAACCTTTGATTCCTGAAATGGCCGTGCTTCCATCCGCAAGAGTTAATGATTCAGTGTATCCCTTTGTAAAGAGTGGAATGGATTATTTTGGACCATTAGAAGTGAAGGTGGGTCGTCGTGTGGAGAAAAGATGGGGAGTAATCTTCACTTGCCTAGCGACTCGTGCTGTGCACTTGGAAGTCGCACACTCCCTGACGACAGACAGTGCCATCATGGCAATTAGACGTTTCATGAATCGACGCGGATCTATAACTGATATGTTCTGTGATAATGGAACAAATCTTCGAGGAGCTGATAACGAATTTCGACGACTTTATGCAGCCGTAGATGAAAAGAAGATTCAGGAAACCTTCTCCGAAAAGCGTGTGGAATTTCACTTTAATCCACCAGCCGCACCACATATGGGCGGTGTTTGGGAAAGACTTGTCCGTTCCGTCAAAGTTGTATTGAAAGAGGTCATGAGGACACGGCATCCCACTGATGAGGAGTTGCACACATTCTTTATTGAAGTGGAGTATATTCTAAATAACCGGCCTTTAACTTATGTGTCGATTGATCCTGATGACGAGACTGCCATCACTCCCAATCATTTCTTGATTGGAAGATCTGGAGAGAACCGACCGATTGGGACCTTTGATGACAGCGATTTGTTCCTCCGCAAAGCATGGAGACGAGCTCAGTATTACGCAGACCATTTTTGGCGTAGATGGATGCGTGAGTACCTTCCCGAGTTGACAAGACGAACTAAGTGGTATTCTACCACTAAAACTATCAAGATTGGAGATGTCGTTGTTGTGTGCGATGAACAGTTACCTCGCAACCAGTGGCCCTTGGGTCGAGTGGAAGAAGTATTTCCTGCCCCTGATGGGAAAATTCGTTCAGCGATGGTAAGAACTCGCTACGGCCTATACAAGAGACCAGTTGCAAAGCTTGCTGTGCTGGACGTGGAGTAGGTGGGTGCAGGAGCACCAGAGGGGAAAATGTTGGAAACGCGAGCGCTAACTGGCGGAAATATTTGAAGATTTATTATGTAAGCCCTTCCGGCACATTTGTCAGTCTTTTTGTAGAAAGCGTGGCGTGACGTGCATTTGTGAATTTTCATAGGAAAAGAATTTGCGTAAGTTAGGATATTTCCTCATGTTAAAAATCTATTTAATTTAGTAATATTTATTGGTTAGATTTGGCTGAACTCCTTGGGAGACGATCAAGCTAAGTCCTGAGTCAGGAAAAAGAGTTATATAACTTGGTAGGTTCGATAAACGATTGAAAGAAATTTAAAATGGCGTCAGGATAAAAATTATTAATTGAATTACAGGTTGTAAACTTTCAAAAAGCTTGAGGTTGGTGGAAGCAAACGGAGGCCGTTTGAGATTAAAGTAAGGATTGAATTGTTTGAATTAAAGAAATGAATTGAAGTGTATATTTATTTTAGGGACCACCAACATTCATTTATTCATTTGTAATCAGCCATTTAGTCATCGCCAAAGTAATCAAGTCCTTGCAGTCCGCCACGGGGAAATTGAGTTAATAAAAATAAATACAGTCCACTATCTCTTGATTTGTTTGACCCAGGGGACTTGGTCCCCAACAAAACCTTTTACAAATTAGCTTTACTCAATTTATTTTTTTTTATAATTATCAAACATTTATTGGCCAATGATTCAACAAATCTTTTTGAAGTTTTCCATTGAAGAACTCCCTTTGACAAACTTTTAGCAAAACAGTTCAAGAAATTTCATTAACAGTCATTAGAGATTTGTTCGCCAAGTATTTGACAAAACCTTTGGTCATTTAACACGGTATTATGTTTTCTTAACGAATTTCTTACAAAATATGAGCTTTACTTAGTTTTTTACTGTTTCAATTTTATATGAATTCCCTACTATTGGGAGCTCATTTATAAAATAATTTTTGAAATGCCCCTAAATGTATGCAAATATTTTTTACGCAGTAAATTTGAAATACATTTCTTATGAACCGTTGGCGCTGAAAATGGGCTGAAAAATTGACGCCGAAAATGTCTTGCATACATCACGGCGTTTCCATAACTTATTTCTATTTCTAAAATATCTCCTGAAGATATGCAATTTTACGGTGTCACTCTGGAGTTAATTCGCGGGCGTTTTTTCGATCCCGAAAAATTCTTTCAAAGCGAAATTCCCTGTATTTTAGTAAAATTTTGAAATCCGAAGTTTCGAGGTTTTCGACGTCATGCTGTTTGTCCGTTTGTTCGTCCGTCTGTCTTCAGCTTTAGAGGCAAAACGGTAAGAGATAGCGACTTGGGATCTTCAGGGGCCCCCATAAGTCAATCCACTTCTCCCTTTCCCTTCCAAAACCATGCTATTTTGGGATTTCTCGAAAACTCTACGTGCGATTTTTTTCATTTTTGGACACAATTTGCCCTTATACGAAAATCGCGTTTTATCACAACGCGCTTTATCACTAACAACGGATTTTCAAGGTTAAAATGGATGACAGAGCATCCCGTTGGAAAGGTATCGGAATTTTCGGTAAAACTGAAACGGTTTTAATCGGTTATGAAACGGTTACGAACCGGTACATAACGGATAATTAATTTTTATCCGAATAATGCTGGCACAACATTCTATGAAGGAACAAGGCCTTCCCACAAGGAGATTTCTAGACATGCATTATTATTTTTTCTTGTACGGGATGAGATTGTCAGTCCCATGCCCGTGGAATTAAGGACAGTGAGGCTCACTGGATGCAATCCTAACACCTTTAACGCCAGAAAAATTCTTGGTGATCTAAAGGGGATTCGAACCCGGGACTCTTGCATCATAGAGCGAGTGTTCTACCACTTAACCCATTGACAGCCCGCAATTATATTACTCCTAAATTATTTTGGGTAATGTTTTGAGTGATTTATAAATCGGTTAAAATCGGATATGAATTCTAAGTCACGAGTTTGAACACTTCACAAAGCCTAGGACGTTTTGCCCGTGTTTCCACCCTATTTTGTTGCAATCGTTATAATCAATGACCAATTGTTGGCCAAGATTTAACAAAACTTATTGTCACTTTAAATAAATGGAAGAACATCTTTTTGGTAATCCTTTGACAAATAGAGTTACAAATCTTTGCTTTCATGATTGTTAAGAACAACTGAAAACAAAACACTAATCTGAAAAAAAACAGCCTATAAATTTTACTAAATTTTGTGTCTTGAATGTACTACGTAATGGTGTAATTGTGGCGTAATTGTAGAAAGATCACAGAAACTTACGTTTTACTGACGTAAATCTTACCTGAAGGAAAATTACCCAAGTCCAGGAGGGGAATTCTATAACGTTCTGGCAATGCCATATGACAAATTGGGTTCGAATCTTAGGAGAGTTTTTTCGAAAATGCGATTCTGTAGCCGTAACATTGCCATTTCAGTTCACGTGGCATTGTCAGAAGTCACATATTTGAGATTTCTGACAAATGATAATTTCTCATTGACAAATGACAATGAATTTTGTTCATTCAAATCAACCAAGACGTAGGGTAAGTGTGCCAAATTCCGGCCAGCTTGCAATTTCGGCCACCTTTTTTGTTCCTCGAATTTCCATGAATTCTTAGTTTTTACATACTCTAGAGATTATACAATGCAAAAGAATAACTAAAAATGTAGCTTTGACAAACGAGATGACGTGAAAAAAACATTGGAAGAACTCCCGAAGTAGGGCACCAAAGCTATGTCTACATTTTTACTCATTTTAAAATGTATTAAGAACGATTTTAAAGTAAATAAAGACGATAAACTGTCTACAAGATTCTAAGGAACACTCCTTAAGTAGAAGGAATGAAAAAATCAATTTCTATTAAACATATTACATTTCAAACTGGTGACTTTGGCGCTTGCATGCAACTATGCCGAAATTTGGCACACTTACCCTATTGTATTTTTATAAAATCATCAAGTAAAGGGATTTCATTAAAAATTCAATGAATTGCATTTTCGAACTCATATGATATGGCAAAAAAAACTCAATTGGCATTGTCAGGTTTCGAAATGGTCATCCTTTGGCCATCCTGACGTAATTGCTTAAGGTAAAAATAAGGTAATATTTGGGTAAGAGAGTGGCTAGGGGACATATCAATCCCGAGTAGTTTAAATGACGTGTAAATAACGTCTTCATGACATAATTTGCACCACTATAGCAAAATTTTGCTACTTGGGTTGAGCAGAAAAGAGTTTTTTTCGTCAATTGATTCTTCGAGCATGAAATGTTGGAAAATTCTTTAACCATTTACCAGAAAATTACAATAATATTCCCAGTGCACAATTTTTCATTCAACAATTTCACGCGACAATTGATGAGGTCAATTGTTATGTAAAAGTCTGCTTGAGAGCGATGTTCTCCATTATTTATATAACAGACATTATATACGACATTTTCATTGAACTTGATCTTCATTTCAAGTGTTTGTCTGTAAACTTCGAGTCAGTTGCTTAACAGCTTTCCCGGGGTTAACACATCGGTTGTTATCATTTTTTTAAGTAATTAAAAAGAAAAGATGAAAACGTTCAGGATTATTGATAATGGTAAGCTGTTTGTGGAAGAATTCATTTAATTTTAAGACGATTTTTATTAAGAATGTGACTACCTTAGGCCAAATTTCCATTGAGCTGTACAATCCAGACACGGATCTTGAGGGCTCAATGAAGGCTCTGAGGGAAGGATTTATTCCCAGTGAAAGTATCTCAATAGCTGTTGGACTCAGCAATCCCGAAGCTGTCCAGGGTCACAGAGATCTGGAAAAACTGGCCCAGGCCAATCTTAGTGATGGAATTTCTATTGTGGCTCGGCATTTGCCTTCAGACCAAATTGTGGGATTTGCTTTCAACAAAATCCACTCAAGACCAAATCCAGAAACTCCCTCATTTCTCAAAGAGTTCCGGAATAAGCACTGTCATGTTCAGGAATCTCGTGATATTATTAGTTTCATTGAATTTGCCGATGGAAAAATTAATCTCTTCGACAAGTACAATACTGAGTGCTTCCTTGAGTGCGTCTTATTGGCTACACTTCCAGAATTCCGGGGCAGGAAGATTGCTCACTGTCTCGTGGAGTGTACAGTAGAGTTGGCCAGAGAAATTGCAGCAGGAAAGTATCCTGAGACAATTGATAAGGGACTTATTGGAAAAATTCCTAAAGTTGTCTTTGCAATTTGGACTTCTAAATATTCAGCAAGGATTGGAGCTAATTTAGGATTTGTCCCTTTGGACAGATTCCCTGTGGCAGATCTTAAAAAGGTTGGAGTGCCCTATCCTGAGCGAATTCCTCCTGAACACACGGAAATTGTTTTAGCGGCGGTTCAAATTTAAATTTAAATTTTATATTTACTCAAAGAATTATTATGTGGTCCTCGGGATTAGTGTGGAAAGTGTCTTTTCCTCTCCCTGCGGATTTAGTGAGTGGCAGGATTTAAAAAAAAATGAACTGAACAATGAGTGTAAAAATAATCTGCGTTTGTTGATTTTAATACCAAATAACACTGAAAGTTTGATTCCCGATGGCCCTTTAATTGATGCAGCTGTATAAACAGCCATGGTTCCCTCTTTATGAACATTTCCTGGTCGCTTCACCGGCGATGGGGTTGATTTTATGATGAGACCATCAGCCCAATCTTCCACATATCCAAAAGAAGCGAATTTCCATTGGAAAATTGGTGTAAAATTCTTCTCATTCCG
Organism: Phlebotomus papatasi; assembly: GCF_024763615.1. Taxonomy (NCBI): domain Eukaryota; kingdom Metazoa; phylum Arthropoda; class Insecta; order Diptera; family Psychodidae; genus Phlebotomus; species Phlebotomus papatasi. Next base: position 109,810,516 of record NC_077222.1, on the reverse strand, counting down.
CGGAATTTATTATGCTAAATTACCAATATTGTACGAAATGTCCGTGGAATTCCACTACATTTCCCGGTAAGATTCCTAGGAATATTCCATGGGATTTCCGAAAAATGGGAATCACTGCCAAGCTGTTTCTTTTTCCTACAAAAAATATTACGTAAGAATTATTTATAAATGTTTTTGAATTCCTATTGAGGACCTACGAAGTGTTTGTAAATCGTATAACTCGCTAAAAAGTTCGTAAAAGTTTGTACTTTTTAACAAACTTTGGTCGCAGCATGATCAACGCGCATTTTTTGTTTCTTTACAAACATTTGTTTGCCTTGGGAAACTTTACGAACAAAAGACAAAATTTTACGAACATTTTTCTGCGTGTTTACAAACATTTATGAACAAATGTTTGTAGAAAAATGCTCGTCAAGTAATCATGTTATGTACAATGTTTGTTTATTTGTAAATGTTCGGTACACAGAAAAAATGTTAGTAAAATTTTGTCACTTATTCGTAATTTTTCGCCCTACGTACAAAAATTTACGAACAAATGTTTGTGAAGGGGCCAAGAACTGTTCGTTGAGTGTTCATTCTACGAAATGTATTGTAAAATAGTACAAACTTTTATGAACTTTTTAGAGGGTTATATACTTTACGAACATTTCGTAAGTCTCCGGTAAGAATTCACAAATATTTACGAACAATTTTACGATATATTTTTTCTTAGTAACTTTTATTGAAAATAAAACATTACTTGATTTAGTTGAAAATTCCATGCACGTACCGTTGCCAATAGAAGTGGAAAATCTACAGGAAATTTATCGTAAAATTCTAATAGTTCCAAGGAATATACATATCTCGACACTAGGTTTCATATGCTCAGAGAAAAAGTTTGTCAAATATTTGTAGATTTGAAAGTAAACTTGATGAATATCAAAGTTAAAGACTTGTACACTGAAAAAAAGGATTACAGAGTGACCAATGGGATCTTGTTAAAAATTTGTCAAAAGGTTGTTACTCCTCAATTTGACGAATTTTTTTTTGCAATCTGTGTAAACGAACATCCTTTTGACAAACTTTTGACAAATAAAGTGGAAATTAATTTTTTTCAGAGTTCGATACAAAAGATTGTAATTTTGACCAATTATTATAAATTAAAGTTTGTACAATTACAAACTTTAGAGCAAAAAATATTTGTCATGTTTGTAAAAGTTTCTAATGGGCAACAAACCTTTACCTCCAAAGCTAGAAGCCAATCAAACCTATTTGATTTATGATAGAGCCAATATACAAATTTACCTGATAATATATAAAACTTTTAATAAACTTGAGGAGTAGAACTATGAGGATTAAAAAATTTGAACTCCTTTTCTACAAATTATATCTCTGCATGAAGTTTTGACAAATTTATCGCAAAATATCGAAGAAATTTCTTGCAGAAGACTTAAAATGTCAGCCTATGGGAAAAAATCAGAACTTTCCGATGGAAATCGTATTTCACTTCGATTGGTTATAGGGTTACCCAACTAACGATTTTATAGTTTCATTGAAAATTTCTTCATACTTCCGAGTTAATTTATCAGAATTAATCTAACGACACTAAATAAATAAAAGCATCATTTCTCTTATCAGCACCTCTAAACCCCTCAACTAAGAGAAGAAAAAAACTAGTAGAATTGCGAACAGAATAGGTTTTATTCCACATTACATGAAATTCAAATAACGTATTTCTCACAGAAATTCACCATTTCTATACTGCACTCTTATTCTCTCTAAAATTATCATTTTGTTGTATAAAAAGGATTAATAAATAAAATATAATTCACAATTGTTGAAGAAATATGACTTGCAGTATGACTAGATGCGTTGCTTTTTCGCGTTTTGGAGATTATTTACAGCAAAGGGAAGATTATTTCAGGCTGAATGATGATTGATGTAGGAGGGTCCTGCTGAGCCATTTCGTTGGGCTGCTCGAGGATCCTCCGGTGTCCAGACACGTGCAAAGAGACGTGCTCCTGGAACTCTATCACCTTTTCGATGCCACGAAAGTGAATGAGACATTCCACTTCCTGGAAAGATATTGAAAAAGGCGAAACTATGAGTTACAAACTCTTTCAGACTACGCACACATTTTGGCTTCGAAAATTTCATATTTTTTCCACATTTTCTTAATATTTTTTTTAGAAAGAGTGCGACTTGATACGGACTTTTAAAATATATGGGAAATATTAAGTGTTCGAAGTCAGAGCATATGCGAAGCCTGAAAGCTTTCCCCTAAACACTAGTCCTTTATAAGATTCTATATTTGTAGAAAATATGTTTTGATACTTCCCTAATCTGTTTTAATAATAAATAACTCATAAAAGTGTTTTTATTGAAGTTAAAGGAGATAAAAGAACATTTGCAATTTGGGGTTATGTTAAATCTAACCTAAAAAAAATAACGACGTATACGATATTTGTTACAAAAACTCCTAATATTCGCTAAAAATGCTGTAAGATAAATAAGCGAATATTTTTTTTTAATTTATGATAATATTAAATATTCTTTATTATTTGAAATACTTTCAATTCCTAACCTAATGGCGCTGGCACACCTTTTCAATTGAGTGAAATTCAATCGATTGAAATATTACCTCACTGAAATCATATGTAGCTGTCCCTTTGTGTCAAATAAAAATTGAAATAGAAAATGAAATTGAAATTTCAATTTTCATTTGACAGATATAAATATATCTAAAATATATAAAATATATCTAAAATATATCTTATTTTAGTTTGAAAAAGTAAGAGGTCATAAGAAACTATTTTTGAGGTTAGATTTTTTTATCGTTGGGGAAAATAAATAATCACGGTTGTTTTATTTCTCATTTCGAATTGCGAAATAATAAAATTACATTCGAATAGGTTATATTTTGAATTTGGATGAATACGTCTTAAATTTAAGGTTATATTCTATTCTAACCATAAATTCACATTCTGAAGTATAATATTTTGAAAAATTTGTTATGTATTTTTCAGCCTTAAAATGTCTTTAGGCTTAGGGAGTATACATTTAAGTATATGCTTGCACATAAAAGCTTTACACTATCATGTCAATATGTAATGTACCAGATAACCAATTGAAAAATCGAATTCAATGTACTAATATCCGAATTTTTATTATACACTTAAAAAAAATTTTAAAAAAGGCCTTTCAATGAGTAAAATTATTAAAAGTATCCCTTTCATAACAGTAATACAATGAATCTAACCTAAATGAACGAAAATCATCATAACCTCAAATAAATGTTAAAGATGATGCAATTTCTAAACAGAACCACTTCTTAATGAACCGATTAACCCCTAAAATATTTCTAAAACCTTTCATTTTTTGAGCATGAAGTTTATTTTTGAGCTTCAGTAAATAATAAATGCTGTTAAAAACATGAAATACATAAAGTTCTTATAGCGGCGTTTGATTGTCTTCGAATATTTTGAAAAGTTTTTCAATAATTAGATATCTTCCTAATATTTGAAATTAAATTAACTAAAACTGAAAAATAACTAAAAACGAATGCCTTCGCTACACCTTTTATCTTGGTATAATTTCATGAAGTCAAAATTCACATCCTTTTCTTTCTCAAAAGATTTGCATAATTGTATCCCATTCTTTCGGCCTTAATATTGGATTGAATTAAATTAAATTTAGTGTCACGTTCAAAAAAAAGAAGAAGAGTGCGAAAGAGTGGGATAGACATATGTAAAGCTTTTAAGAAAGAAAAGGATGTCAATTTTGACTTTTTGAAATTTTTCTGATCTAAAAGTGCCAGAGCCACAACAATTAAAAATTAAAGTTGATTTTTGGTTAGATGTCATGGCATCAATAATTCATAAAATCAAACAGAAATAATTTTAAACTAAATTTAAGCATGTGATATGACAAGATGGTTTATAATGACTCCGGTAGATCTTTTAGATCTAGAACATTTCATGAAACCAAAATTGCCATTTGTTTCTCAAAGATATAATATTATGAATATATCTATCCCTCAAAACTAAATTGAATTTAGTTTGACGCACAAAATAAGAAGAAGAAGACTGCGAAAGAGTGGAAAAGAGATTTTCAATATTTTTTAGAATGAAAGGACGGAAATTCTAATTTCGTGGAATTTTCCTGACCCAAAAGATGTGGTAGAAGCATAAGTTTCTAATTTCTCTTTCCCATGAAAATTATTAATAATTTTTAACAGTAAACCTACCAAGACCCGGTCAGATTGGCCGGTTTAAAATTAACACATATTTAAACAGTATACAATATCACTATCTAACTTTATGTATTTCTTAAAATATGCATGCATGTATAATATATTTTTCAGTGTTTATGGCTTCGGCACATCTTTTAGATCAGGAAAATTTCATAAAATCCAAATCCACATCCTTTTCTTTCTCAAAAGTTTTGCGTATGTCTATCCTACTCTTTCGCACTCTTCTTCTTCTTTTGCACATCTCACCAAATTAAATTATGTTCAGTCCAATTTAGAGACAGAAAGAGTAGGATAGACCTATGCAAATCTTTTAAGAAAGAAAGGGATACTTTGTTTTCATGAAATTTTACCGATCTAAAAGTTGTGAGGCATTCAATTTTAATTTTTTTTGCTATTTTCCAAGACAAATTTGTCGAGTATCCTACCCTACCGCGGTTTGTCATTTGACCAAAAAACGACCAAAAAACGGTCGGTAGGTTTAGTGTTAAGCTTAAAAAATTTACGATTTTTTCCATATTCCACGTTATATTCCCTATTCTATACGTTTCATATCAAATTAAATTATTATGTCACCGGAATACCTTTTAGATCAGGAAAATTTAATTAAATCAAAATTCATATTCCTCGCATAACACTCTTTCACACTCAAATTGATTTGAACGAAATTGAATTTGTTTTGATGTAGAAAAGAAGAAGAAGAAAAGTACGAAGTGCGAGCGAGTGAAATAGACATATTCAAAATGTTAAACAGAGAAAGAAATATCAATTTTGATTTCATGAAATTTTCTTAATCTAAAATGTATGCCAGAGTAATTACTGATCAGTTTCTTCTAGACATCAATCTAGAATGTACTCTAGACAATATCTGTAATAAATTTTACAAAAAACTATTTTTTTTTAAATAAAATGAATTTTATTTGTTTTACATTTAAATAAATATTTCTAAAAATTTGATTTCAGTGATGTTTTGGTTGAATTTGTATCTTAAATCTGAATTCTAAATTATTCCTAGAATCTCCGATGAATCCTAGGCACGAATTTCGTGTTAAAATGATTAAAATTAAAATTATGAGATAAATTCGTAAATTACAGTTGCCGCAGAATTGCGTGATGTGAAAATTTGAAACAATTAATTCGTTGTGCTTCATTTCTGAAATATTGTTCTCCACACACTGGTTTTTTGCAGAGGAGGGCGTCTGGTTAGAACATCTGGAATCTGTGGAATGTGCTGGGATGGAGTCGATTGCAGGGGATGGCATGAACTTCATTAATGGCAGGTCAGAGCATTTATGAATCGCATTCTTCACGGTTTTTGCTCCCTTTGAGTGTAATTTTCTGTGACACCCTTCTTGGTTAGTCTTTAGTTCCGGTTATGCTTCAATTGCCACGGTGGAATATATATTTTTTTGGTACCCTGGCGGAGGAGTCTGGATGGAAGATCTTCCTCCAGGGTCAGAGTATTCTCGCGTGTGTGCAAATTGATACTTGAGAATTTTCCCAATCGGTGTATCAATGGTGTGGGTGGGTAAAGTGGCAAATTTGTTAGAGGTGGGAAGCAGGAGAGCATAGCTCAAAAATCCATTAGTGAAACACCCGGAGATCTCTCCATTCGCTCCTAATTTATTTGTACAACAAACAGAAATCCACAGGGTTTGTGGAGTGAGAATAAACATCTCCGGGAGAGAGATACGGACGCGGGAACCCCAAAAGCATTGCATCTGCACACCCGGAACGAATTTCCCACGAAAATGCAGAGGGTTGAGTGACACAGAAATTCATCCCTCTCGATCTCGATGGTGTTTCCCAGTGACAATTTCTCTCCACGCTTCTTTCTTTCTTGATGGCTCTGTGAGTGTGGAGGATTTTCCCTTAAGCCCTGAGTCAATCGAAGGACACGACAATGAAGAGGATTAGTTGGAAAATCCCACCTTTCAACGCGAGGTGGTTTTTTTCTCACTTGAAATATTTATGATGTAGAGTCTGCCGACTGGAAAAATAATTTCTTTGCAATTTTCATTTGGATAGCAAAGGGAGAGGATGGGAATTTCAAGGGGTTTAACTCATTTCGGGGAACTCAAGCCAATCTGGCCAGGGGACCCATGGGGAATTCGGGGAACCCATGCATTTTATCAGACACACACAGGGAATCTAGGAAACCCATACATTTTTCATGGAACCCGAGGAACCCATATAATTTTTCAGGGAACCCGGGGTCGGGGAACACGGGGAACACTTACATTTTGTCAGGGAACTCACGTAGAATCTAGAGAACCCATAAAAATTAAAAGAAACTCATGTGGAACCCAGGAACCCCGATGCATTTTTCAGGGAGCCCACGGAAAACCTAAGGGAACCCATACATTTTTCAGGGAACATGAGTAACCCAAATATTTTTTAGGGAATTCAAGGAACTCATAGGGTTGAAGGAACACCTCTTCGACAGGAAACTCCTATTAACACTTTTGTCAAAATCTTGAAATTTATTTAACGGCGTTATCACACTTGCACATTAAAATTTTAATGTGATTCACATTAATTGTCGCTTGTGAGCGTCCAAATATGTTATTTGTGTCTTTGAGTCACTTAATATTTGGGGTTTTTCTATTTGTTGATAAAGAAGTGGACTTCGCCTGCAAAAATAAGTTTAAATTTACCTAAAGCATAAATATTTTTCACAGTAAAAAATTAAAGAGAAAATCGCATTAATTTTTCGCATTAATGCTATAAATCAATTTATATAAAATTTTGCGGGGCAAGTCTACCTTTTTATCAACAAATAGCTCAAATTTTGAATATAAAATGATTCAAACACACAAATTACACATTTGGACTCTCACCAGTGACAATTAATGTGAATCATATTAAAATTTTAATGTGCAAGTGTGATAACACGTTAAAGAATCAAATAAAATTGAAATAATATAATGTTTTTTCCTTAGTCTACGTTTTCTGACACGACTTCTTTACAGTGTCAATAGGTGTTCCTTTCACCCTTTATTTTTTGGGGAAACTAGAAACTCGACTCACTCTAATTGCTTACGAATCACCCCTTGGTTTTTACGAGAATCTTAATATCTGACAGTGACCGAAATTCTTTTACAAACCTATTTAAGTAAAACTTCGCGAGTGTTGAAATAAACCTTATGAGGGGTTAAAATAATTCATCAGTTTCAAAATATTCAATTTTGAAGGCTTATTTTATCGATAAATGATTTATCGCTGGAACAGTTGCCAGCACCACTCGTAAATTAAATTGGAACTTAATCGATGAACTTGTGCAATTTTGGGCGAATTTAATTAGGGTTTTGGAGAGCCCTAGTTCAAGGGTTCATAGTCGAGCTGACCAAAATCAAATACGCTAAATTGTAAAATCAATTCCTAGACTTGCATTGAGAGAAGGTTGAGTGTTACCAGGACACGAAATGAGTGTTGTCATAAGTAAAATCCAACACTCGTATCAACCAACCCAACCCTCAGATCAGACTTGGTATTCCGCTTTAGGCTTGTTCCATCACTAATGGGTTAAATGAAGCCTCATCGAGTGAGATGAGGTTTGGTGTGGTTTGGTTCAACACGTGTTTCAACACTCATTTCCACATTTATTTCTTTGTTTGAAGACCTATTCTCACTCAATGAAACGCAAAACAGAATTTATGCAAACCTAATGCCCTAGACACACTTACGACTTAAGCCGAGAGACGACCTTATGGAAAATTATGGAAATATAGTTTAATCATTATTTCTAATATAATTACGCTAAGCCGTGTCTCGGCTAATCCTCAGATCTGTCAAGGACCTAAAGCTTCTGAGTATGCTCTTGGGTCAGTTGTTCAATGAAAACAAATTTTGGAATTTTCAAATGGTTTAATGTGCAAAAAAAAGTTCATATAATAAAGCGTTTTTATTGGATCAATCCTCACTCCACTTGAATTAAATTAAATCTCAATAGTATCTGCATTTGGTGCAATCGACGATATAAACATTAGTATAAACAACGCCTATTGTATTAAATGTTGACACAAAAGTAATGCAGATACAACGGTATATGTATCCACGATGTCATGCTAAATAATAAGAAATACTGTTTTTTTTTCATTAATTTGTATTTTTACTTAAAATAGCAAGAAATAAAAACTTGGGAGTAGGGAAATCTTTCAAAGATACTTCCGGAACGAATCTATGTCGGTAATTGTTTAATTTTTTGGAAAATCCGGAAAATCCCTACAGGTTCTATATATTTAAAATCGTCAAAGTAAAGTAATTGAACTAAATATTAAGGTTTGTTACTAACCAAAATTTAGTTATTCCTTTTATCAAATTTAATTCTTACTGAACAATTTGAATTTTTACTGCTCTTTTTTTGTATGTAACAATAAATGTAATAAAAGAAATATAATAAATGTAATAGATGTAATTTCTAAGCTTAACGTTTTAAAATAAAATAAATGAATAAATAAACGATTAAACGTTTTAGATCTAAATAAACCGATAAATAAAAAAAATAATTATTCAAGTGTTCAACGAATTTTCCTTCTACATTTTTTGTGGTAATAATTAAGTATTAAACAATCAGAAATCTTACTGAGAATTTAATTTTTAATTATCTTTCTAATGCCTCCCTATTTGTTTTCTAGCCTTTCATTTCCACCTTTCATGGTTGTATTTTCCCTTTTGTATACTCATTGCTTTCCACTTCATCTAAACATTATCATTAGCATTCAGGGACATATTCATATTTGATTAGAAATCGTTACCCAGTGATTAGAACACGTGTGCAGTAGGTTCAGGGAAAACGAATGGTATTTTGTATTTTGCGTGTGACATGGAAATGTTTCCCAATGAGACAATCAATCAAATGGGGAGGACACCTACCTCTGAGGATGATTTTCTTTGGTGGTTCCCTGTTTGTATTCCGCTGGAGTCCATTGAGTCCTGGTTCATTTCCATTGCGATCCTTTCGTACCATTTCGCCCAGGAAGGTGATGTAGCTGATGGCTAGTTTGAGGGTGTCCACTTTGCTGAGACGTTTTTCATAGGGGAGGGTGGGAATGTGGGATCGGAGTCCCTCGAAGGCTTCATTGATGCTCTGCATTCGACGTCTTTCCCGGAGATTTGCCGCCTGTCTCTGCTGGGCTTGTTGGGAGGCGCACTTGACCCTTCTGACTTTCTGTGTCCGGAAACTGCAAGATTCAGAGGGATCAGTGCAAATAGGATTCCCTGGGATTTAGAAGAAATTTCCTAGTACATTTTCTCAGCGGTATTTTCCTGGTCACTGTTGTATCCGCCGCAGGAGTCTGTGTCTGTGGAGTTGTCGTCACAGAGGAAGAAGTCCGAGGAACTGGGAGAACCTGAATTGGTCAGACTCGAATGATGGTGTGTCGCCTCGAAGAGATGGCGCGTCATGGCGGCATCGAAGTCAAAGGGATCCATTGAGAACATCATCGGAATTGACTTTATTTTCCCGGGGTTGATTGTTCACTTAATATTCACTCCTATTCCCACCATTGCACGTGTCCACAATCAGAGATTATGTTTGAGCACTAACACACTCCCGGAACGGCGGGAAGTGAACGATTTTGATTCCCGGACAAGTGGTAAAACGTGCCAACTATTAGCACCACAATTGTGTCTTTCACTTGGGATGAGCCGCAAAATCTGGTGGCTCATTCGCGCCTCGGCATTGTCAGAACTGAAGTCCCTAGGATGATCGGATGGCAAATAGACCCCGGGAGAGAGAACTCAGGAGGGTGAGTTTAATCTCACCCTCCTCGATGGGAGGGGCATGCTAAAGGGTGTTCCGACCAATGAAGAACAAAATGGGAATTTTCCTGACCGCCCATTGGTTGCCAAGAGGGAGGAAAAGTCGGGAAATTGTGGGGAAAATCGATAGAAATTTACGCCATTTGTCATTTTCCAAAGCAACATTAGAAATGAATTTTACTTGATTTCAATTGAAAGGAAAACTTTTCCATGCTCTTTTCCGACGTTTTCTTTTACGTCCTCAAAGGTCTTTAAATTCTTGACCAGTTCCTTATTTTATTTACAATGCATTTTTTGCATTGGAAATGCAACAGTTCCGATCAATACTTTAAGACAATGCTGACTTTAATGCCTAGAATTTTCTTATGTGCCCGTAGTTAGACAAATTTATTTTTCATCTTTTTGATATTTAATTAGCCATTGCTCAGGTTTTAATAGATCAATTTTAATTATTCTGGATGCAAAAGAAAGGTATTAAAATATACAAAGAGTTTCTAGAACAAATAATGTTTGTAAATCAACCACCAGAGGCGCTGATGTCACTTACGCAGAAAATGCTTTTATGATGCTCTTAAAACAGCGGAATATTTGGAAAAATAATGCAAATTTTCAATTATTCTCTCTTCACATTCTGATGATTCACATAATTCAAAATAACTGCCTTGAAAGCAATTTCGTTCAATTGATTGGAGTTTATCTCACGCAAGAGGCAAAGTCACAAAGCAGATAAAGCAAATACACGTCAGAATTGGAGAGAAAATAAATAATGAGTTGTTTGATAATTTGGAAGTATTTTTCAGCCACATAAAAGTAATTAAAACATTTAAATATTCCATGGCGCCGTGGCTTAGTTGGTTAAAGCGCCTGTCTAGTAAACAGGAGATCGTGAGTTCGAATCTCGCCGGAGCCTAAATATTTTTTTTCAATCAATTTTTCCAATTACTTAATTTATTTCTTTATTTATTAAATAATAAAATTAAAGTAAAACTTTAAAATATTCCATGGCGCCGTGGCTTAGTTGGTTAAAGCGCCTGTCTAGTAAACAGGAGATCGTGAGTTCGAATCTCGCCGGAGCCTAACTATATTTTTTTTATAAATCTTTACAATCTCTTATCACATCTGGGAAATTTTCCATGAAGATTGTTCCAAGTTGCTTTGAGTATGTTCGAGTACTTTTGTAAATTTTCTCTTTTATGTCAAGAACTATCGAATTTTCATTTCAGTAGAAATTTATGAAGTTTATCTACCATAAAATTTAATTGACAAATTAGATGAAAATAATTTTTGAGATCTTTGTAAAGAAATTATTTGTTAGAATAATTTCATATACAATTCGCTCTCATTGCCAAAGTTGCAGTTTATTCTCTGAGTAGGGGGAAGTGGGGCTATATTGAGTTGGGGCGACATTAAAAACGTTGTTTTTTCGTGGGTACTTCTAAAATAAGTTGGGCTTTAACGCAATAGTTTAGATGGACAACACAATAAGAGAGTTAATTAAGCTAGAGTTAGGTCCAAGTCCATCTTTCATTGGAATTATGCGAAAATATAGTGCTTTCAATGTAGACCCACCTATGCCTAAGGTAATTTTGACGTTATTAATAATATTTCCAAAGCAATTTCTGTCAAAAAGATTTATTATTACACTGTGCAACAATTTTGAACTTTTTTTTTGTCCCTGGGTTCTCATGCTATTTTTTCTATTGCTAGGGTCAAATGATTTACGAAAATACTTATCATTTTGATTTCATTTGGATTTTGCGCCTGGAATATAGGCAAATCGTTTTTGCCGTTTTTTGATACTTGGGTGCCTATATCACCGATTCTGCTGAACTGATATATTTTTCACTATGGAATAATTTGTTGTCCTTTACATGCCCGATAAATCCTCTGAACAGATGAAGTTTGTACAACTGACACCAGGGGCGCTGTAGTCTCATAAATGTCAGAAAACATGGAAAATCGAACTTTTTAGCAACTTTGATCAAAAATATCTCGAAAACTAGGACTGTCCCTAACAATCTGTTTTGTGAGTTTGATAGAGAATTTAATCAGCTACATTTTCGTCCATGTACAACTTTTCTCTCAGATTGTTTTTTAACCTCGATATTCAGGTTCAAACGAAAAACAAGCACTCAGCCAACTAAAGAAAAACTTAACTATTTCGCACATTTTGACTTTTTCTTTTTAAGTTTAGATAACCCATATTATTATTTTTACTTTTCTTATAATTGTAGGACTTTATTAATACTTATTGCATTATAAAATGAGTTTAGATATAATACAAAGTAATAACTCAAACAATATCTTCAGTAAGATTTCAGTGTTATTTCAATCTCAAAAGACTATTACAAAAAAGGCATATTAACTGCATATTGTAAAATTCTAAATATTAAATATTTCAAAGAATATTACTTGTTAAATTTACGTTTTAGAATCAATAAGTATCTATTTTACCTTTTACATACCAGTTACATATGGAAAACTTTGCAAAAAATCTTTTTTCTAAATAAATTTCTTTTTATAATTCTTTAAAAAATTTTCCTGCATTTATCTACTATCCTACAATTTTAACCTCATAATAACGTGATTATCGTCGAAATAAATCTAAAACTGGTTTTTGAACTTGTAATTGTTACTTTATGCATATTTTCTACTAAATATCGACCATGCCTCTTAACATTTCGATCCGGGGTGCTCTTCCCTTATCAAGTTAGAAAATTTCTACTGGTAAAATTAAAAGAATCATCAAAGATTATTTGAAAGTATCAATTTTTTGAGCTGTATAAATACATAATAAACGAATAGAAACAAAGAAAAAGTCATCTTTGGAGTCCGCTCAGATGAGAGCATTATGTTATGAATAAAGAATTCACAACATAACACATTTTATCGTGATAAATGTGCATAAAAAATTTCAAGAGACAAAAGTAGACCTTTCGAAAAGATGTTCAAAAATATGATCCTTTTATTTTTCCAGTATCTAAATTACATAAAATATTACATTTTTCATCAATTGCTAGTATTTGATCCTTTCACGTTGTGGTTATGTACAACGCGTGTAATGGGACATCTAACCTAAAACCATTGCTAATTAACCCTACTTTTATAACTTCATAAAGACACTAGAAAATTTCAAAGAATTAATAACTGTGCAATCGATCTCATTCTTGTATTCGGCATATGGGTTACTCTTAAAAGTTTTAGGTTATGTTAGTTTTAAGCTCAAAAATTTGATTCAAAAATTTGCGCGACAGAATCTCTTAATCTGCCCTCTAGAAAATTTTTTGTTTTTGGTGACATTTTAATATCTTTACTTACATAATTAGCTCATGAAAACGATATTTGTACGTTATTGAAATTACCTGTGGTATCCTTCAGCTTTAGCTTGTCTTACCGACCAAAAAGATGTCAATTTTTACAAAGTTCTTAGGCAGCATCTTGATAATTTTCTGCAGGTAAGATTTAAGTCAGCAAAACGTAAGTTTATCATCTAATTTCTTACCCAAATTATACTGGAATAACCTTTTTATTCAATGAGAGAATCACACCCAATATGAGGAAATATTTCAAATATTTCCTACACCTTTCGTCAGCTTTAATTTCTCCCCGGAAAATGAGTGGGAAAATTTAAATCCTTCGCACCTGTTTAGACATTTTCTGCACTGCTTTCTCCCCATTTTTTCCTTCTTTTTCATATTCAGAACCTTTGATGGCGTGTATTTTTTCAGCGACTTTTTCCTTTTTGGATTTTCAGGAATGTGCCTTCCAATCCTACCGTTCACTATAAATCACCCACCTGAACTGGAAGATGGTCACTTCATGGCAATTTGTCGGCGTGACATACTCCCGGTTCGAGGGGTTAAAATGCAATTACTGGACAATTGCACCTGGTGCATGTTAAATTGACCACGACACCGATTTCCGCCGATTCCCATCGCTGTCCAGGAGTTTCTGTGGCTGCCTGGGGGAACTTCGATGGGAAGCGGGACACTTGCCTCTTATGGCAAAGTTCCGCCGCCACTTTTGGTGCAATTATCGCGAGAAATCAATATTGACAAGGATGGAACGAGGAGGGAGTCTATAGAAAAATTAACACCTGCGATGCCTTCAACTCAGGTTAGTTTCTTTATTTTTTTCCTGGATTTGCATTTAGAATTGCTTTAAATATTAAAGATTTTTCTCTTTGAAATGCTCCCTGGTAAGTCGACAGGTGCGTTTTTCCCTCGTGTCTCAAAAAATATTTCCCTACGTGGTGTCTATCGATGTGATAGATGAATAGATTTATGATATTCTGCACTTCATATTTGGTGTTATTTTGGTCCAACAATTGAATATAATGAACAAATAAGTGAGATAAGAATCAAATCCACAGGCAAACACTAAGCCTAAACCCCACGTGTTCGTGGTAAGCGACCCTCATGCAAATAATCAATGTCGACTATTTTCAATATCTTTATCGCAATTTTCATTATTTTGTCCTTTAAAAGCGATTTATATGCGTTAAAAAGGGAAGAATAACTATCTTGAGGAAATCAAAAATGCTAATTACTAAGTCTAATGAAAATTTAACTTTTTAAAACATAGCAGCTTCGAGTAATATTCGCAAGTTGGCGCTGAAGTCGGTAAAATTATTTTCAATAATTTAAAGAGTATCCCAATTTTACAAGAGAACCAACAAAGCTGGTTAGGACTAATAAACCTTTTTATTTATCTAAATACCTTGGTACCCTTGGTTTGGCTTTTCTTTCGATATTTACTCAAGTTTTGGTCTACTTTTTGCCACATCAATTTCTTGAAATAGGTTAGGAGCGAATTCTTTTCTGGTGCTGTAAATGAGTACTCACGGCTCTTCGTTATCCGGCTATCCGGGTGACAGCTGCCAAACACTGGCGGTTGATGTATTCAAAATTATTTTTACTAAACATAAAGTTTCATCAGTGTGAATTAAAGTATTATTTATCATTATATCGAAATTTTTAATACATAATTATGATAACAAATGAAGCATAAGCAAACCATGAAAAAAATTCTCTTGTTCTCTTCTCAGACAGATAATAAATTCACACAGCACAAAATATAAAAACCGTTGATCATTCAAAAACCTAAATGTCATTTTGTCCCCCAGTCAGCCGGATAACGAAGAGGCAGTACTAACATGCCAACAAAAAGGCCTATAGCGGCCACATTTGTCAATTTGACATCAATAAATTCAACTTCCTGTGGACACTCTTTGTGAAAGCAAGTGGTTTTTTCCTCTCCGTGAGAATATTAAAATAAAAGCTAAAATTCACGCAAATAAAGTGTTTTTCAATGCGTCAATTATAGTGTTGTTGCTCCGCAGTAAGAAATTTGTGAAGATTGTGTGGTGCTGGAAGAAAACCGTCAAAGATTCCCGAGAGCACCATCTCACCAGGAAATTTTTGATCCATGGGCATCGGATGGAAAGGAAATCATATTTTCCATTTGTATATTTACAAACAAGTCTGTCTATACTTTGGTCCTTCGAGCCGGATATTCTTTTCTTACACAGTTTCTCTACTCAAATTTTTGAAAGACTTTAAATTGAGTAATCGTTAAGAGGTCTGATTAACAGGGGCTCCCTGTACCCCCGTGACAGATAATTTTACTGATCAAAGTCCACGTCCATAGAGATGTGGTGTGGACATTTGGTCCATAATCTAATATACCATTGAAAGGTCTAAAAAGGTCCTAGAAAGTATATTTTTCAGTTAAACGCTATCCATATTTGGGTCTGTTAGAAAGGTCTTGGAATTCCTGACAAGACTGAAGCAGTTCCGATAGGATATGAACCGATAAGTAACTTTAAACCAAAAATCAATTCTATTGCTTTTAAGCTAGTTTGGAGCATCTTTTGAGTGATTTATGAATCGGTTTAAATCGTTTGCAAACATTAAACGGTAAATACTGTGAAAGTGCTTTTCAGGTTATAGCATTTAAGCTACGAGTTAAGTTCTTCTTTTTCGCAGTAATTATCTATTAATCTGTAAGGAGCTAATTCCAAAATATGAATATTCTATCTCTTGTATACATTGTCTGGCTGGGTTAATTTACGTTGTTTTCATTATTTTTCTTGCTTCACATCTCATGTCTGAATATCGTCAGTTAAATCAGCATTTGTCGTAACTATCTTTTGACAACTTTTCAGGAGACGAAATTTTCAGTTCAGCTTTATTACTGCTCGAACTCAAAGAGAGAGCAGTTATATAATCGACTTTTTTTCAACTTCTAACTGTTCTGGAGGTTCTGGAGTTTAAACGGTAAGAGATATTGACTTCCGGTCTTCGATGACCCATCCTCAAATGACATTATCTCGTACCCAATCTCTTTACTTTCCCCCTCTCCTTTCGTACGTTCCCTATCCCTCAAAAATAGGTAAAAAATGAGGTTTTTCCAATTTTGCAAAAAATTGGCCCAAGCTTTTTCAATGATTTTTGGATATGTTTTAGAGCTGGTCCTGGCGAACATTTCGCCCAAACATACCTATGACCGGAAAATTCGCCATTTTGAAATATTGAAGGTCAAAGGTGAAATACTTTGGAAGACTCATTTTTCTTTTTGGTTAAATTTGGATTTTTTAGAAAAGTATTGCAAATTAGATTTTTTTGATTTTGAAATACTTTTGTGATTTATGAATCAATTTTATCTCTAGTAGATCAGTTATTCCAAAAGATTATGGAAAAAGCTAATTCACGGTGAGCTCTATCTCGTGAGTTCGAGCATTCCGCTAAGCTGGGACGCTTTGCCATCTCTTTTTTTCTTAAAAATGAGCCCCGTATGCGATACTTTTGAGTTAAAATAATTAAAGTGGCAATAATAAACTGTAAGTTAACTCGAGAAAGTCTTTATAAAATGATTTAAAAGCTGAGATATTGAGATATAGGGTAGAGTCAGCCCTTTTGGCCATGTAAGCACTTTTGGCCACCTAAAGTAAAATCACATTGTAAGGCAATTATGCGTTTATTTAGAACAGGAAAATGGGTCTTATTTCTCTGACCCATCAGAGTGACCCATGACTCTGATCTAACGAATCAGAAAACCATATTGGATTTTGCATCGACTTGATTAATTCTAAGTTATTGAAAGAAATTCTCGACAAGGTAAACAATCACTAAAAAAACATGGGATTCTTAAGAAACTTGTTAATGTTAAGAGAAATTGTTTTGCATTATTTCATTGATGACATTATTGATGAAAATATTTGATGTTATTCAATGAAAGTCCATTTCTTAATTAACTAAATTTTATTGTGATAACATCCCTAATAAGATTTTCTAACAAATTAAATGAAAATCAGATGTGGCTAAAAGAGCTTACTTTTTTTGGACGTGTAAGTACTTTTGGCCATTCATTTTCCCATACATTTTACACGTGGCGCACCTCGCGGATTCCAGTAAAAACAATCGTGACTTTTGACTGATTTTTACATAAAATAGAAAATGTACAAAAAGTCGTTTAAAATAATCTAATAATCACATAAAATTGGTGTTAAATAAGAATATAGGACTTGTGTTGTGTATTTGTGAAAGTTTTCGAAAGCTATTTCTTCTGTTATTTTATTAAAATTCTATTGGAAACAAGTGGCCAAAAGTGCTTACAAAGTGGCCAAAAGTACTGAAACATGCATAGTTGCATAAAATGCATTTTTCACTAAAATGTCCAAAAGATTTTGGGAATTCTCTTGGATTATTAGGAAGAAACGGCTTTAAGGTATCTTTGTACAAAATTTCATTTTATTTAAATAAAGATTATAAAAATTACAAGCGCATGAAACCTTAAAGTGGCCAAAAGTACTTACTCTACCCTATGTCGGAAGAAACACAATAAGATTTTATCGTAATTTAAAAATAATTCTAACTGGGCTTATAAAAGTTTCTTTTTCTCAAGTGCGTTTAATAAACAAAATTACGCTGATTCTAAATATGTATATATCTCAAAATCGCAAAAATGAAGTTACGACAAATGCTGATTTAACTGACGATATTTTCCTCAGTGTTTTAAGTATAGAAATCACAGGGGAAAAGGCCTATTCGCTAGGGTTCACTTAGGCATAAAATGGTTTTAAATGTAGCCAAGATACAAACCTTCGTTCAGTTGGCTTTCAATTATCCAGGGTAGTCGTGACGTCACACACCAAATCAAATTCGCATTGATTGCGCTGAATAGCCTTTCTGGAAGCCAAGACACAAATATTTCGTTCAAATTAGAACAAATATTTTACACCTGAATCACTGTTTAATTTTTTATTATTAAATTGAAATTATTAATTCAACTTCCTTACATATTAAATTGTATAATGAAAGTGTTTTTTTTCTTCCTCCCCACATCCTAAATCTTACCACTCTTTCACACAATTTCATGAATCTTCCTGACGTCCTTGTCTGTTTTTTGTTTTGTTTTACAACATTTAAAATATTCCAGACTTCTCTCTTTTTAATATTCATCTTTCATTTTCCCATTTTCTTTTTTTTTTTAAAAATTCTGTGCTTGTCTCTGCGTCATTTGATTGGAAAGCAAAAGTGAATTCTACTTTGAAATATGGCTAAAAATCATTTTATCTTGCACAAAACACAATCAACTGACTGTTCGATATTTTTCGTCTATCGAGTGCCCCGCATGTTTCCTGCACACGAGAGATCTCCCTCCCTCCATCATGCACAAATCTTATTAGGAATACTGCTTAGCTAGTGAGAAGGGCAATATTGATCTCTTTGACCATTTTCACACGATGCAGCATCTTGGTGAGTGCCTCTCGGCCCAAAGCTTGAGTTGAGTACCAAACAGGAGAATCTGGGACACACGAACGTTCAGGCTGCAGGTAGAAGATGTCATTTCGCGTTTTCACACTCTCAGGGCTAGAAAGAAAAGTCAATCTCGATTTATTCACTGAAAATCTAGAAAATACCTTAAAAGAGATTTCACCATTTAGATAAGTAGAATTCGTAGAGTTTCACCGGACATCGCAATGGATTTTGTTCATTTTCCTGCTGTTCATAGACTCTCTTCTTGCGATTGTTACCATCTGCAAAAGGATTTTTTTTCCATTAATTCCAAATAAATATTCCTTCAAAAATCATTCTAACCATTTGCTTGAGGCGGATAGAACCTCAGTAGGACATTCCTGGATCCAGGCAATTTAGCTGCCCCGGGATTATTTGGATTCCTCTTCCAGTGTTTCATAATGTGCGAAAAGGACAATTCCATATGTTCTTCCACCGTTGTGAGATTAAAATGTTTCGTATTGAAGAACATGAGAGTGCTCAAAAGGACATGGGGCGAATGTGCACCCAATTGCTTGCACTCCCACAAATGTTCTTCCTCTACGCGAGTCACTATATATTCTGCAAAATCAAAAAGATCTTTGAGAAAAAAAAACCCAACGACCATTTGCCCAAAGTCATCATCACTTACGAGAATCATTGTAGAGAACTGAAAATTTCCTCGCGACCTCGTCGAGACAATCTGTGAATTTCTCATAGTACGGATCAGTGAAGATGTTGTCAATTCGATTATTTTCATAAAGATACTGCTGAATACCAAGGACGAGATAGTAAATTGTATCCGGTGCATATTCACTTCCATTGGGCTTTCGTACTTCTTTGACAAATAAACACAGTGAATAGTTCAATTCATCAGCAGTTAACTGAAGCAAATCCGACTTGAATGGTTTTCGTCTGAGTGTACTCTTCTCCAAATCTGCATTTTTCGACATTACCCATTGCTTCCAAGCATTTACACCAAATGTGTACTAAAAAAAAAGAATGGACAGTAGTCAGAAAAGCTAGTTAATAATCGTATCGAGGCGTAAAATTAAGGGGCCACGTCAATGGCAAACGGACTTCCCAACATCAAATCCCCTGTTCCCGGGGACTGTCCAGGAGCACCGATTGAATTCCGATGAAAGCTCTAAACGATTTAGTACCCCTGGAGTGATAAGTCTACGTCCTGGTTCGACTTTGTAAAAAAAGAGCCTCTATCCTTTCGAAAATCCGAAATGTTGACCACTAATTACACAAAAACGGCTGAAGCAATCTTGATAAAATTCACTATGGGGTCACTGAAAGACTTCTGCATTTTATTCATGTTTATAAGACCCACTTCCTATCCCTCCTTCTAATAGGCCCCATATAAAAACAGGACTATTTTCATAATAACTCCTTTTTGAGTGAGCGCGCAGTATACTGAAACTCGACAGGGAATCAATGATGGAAGGACTGAATAAAAATTACGCCACCCACATTTTCCTCTGTACAACTACAATGTCAAGGCAAGTCAAAGCAAGTCAAGGCGGGAGTTCGGTCTAGGTTCTCTTTTTCAATTTGATGACTTGCCTTGAATACGCATACGGTCGACAACCAGCGTTAACTGAGTGTCTGCAAGAACAGTATACCATCGAAAGGCATGAGTGCTCCATACCCATGGTCTTAGGCACATTGGAAAGCATGTTCACAGAAGGTTAATGCTAGGGACAAGTCACATTGTGTACCCAGTCAAACTTTGGGGATTCATAATAACGGCAGGACTTTAGCCGTGGAACCGGACAGTCTTACACAATTCATTTACAGACTGCCTATCCTAATACCTTGGCATTTTGATTCATAAGCCGTATTAACGGGGCTATAAGATCCTTTTTCAGCTGAAGACGTCTTTTCCAGTTCAAAATTCATTCCATAGATATACAAAACTGTCGTGAGACCGGTAGTCTCATATGGACCCGAAAGTTGAGTTTAAAAAATCGGCGCGCCCAGCGAGCACCAAATGCTAAGTCTTTTCAAATCAGCTGAAAAAATATATATTTTCAGCTGAGTTCTGCTAACCTTGAAGTGACACTAGCAATCGCAGCGGCAATTAGTCAAAGTTATTATATACTGAATGGATACAAAGATGAATAACTTAAAAAAAAACGTAAAGGTTATAAGTTGAAGATGAGAACAAATAATATAGGTTAAATATGTGTTTTTTGGTGACGCTCCCATCCCCCTCCCCCTCGCTCGAACAATTTTTACCGTGGTAAGGGCACCTTCGCGTACCACCGTACCTCCCGCATAAGTGTCTAGACACGCCACTGCACTGGCTGGAAGCCGGCGTCGAGAAGAAAAATACAAATCTAGGGTAAATTAAGCTAATTCAAAACCTGCTCCAAATGGAAATTTTTCGCAACTCCAAATGGAAACGTCATTGTTTTCATGATAAATACTGTACTAAATTGCTTAATTTATATATTTTCTATACCACAGTTTCACTATTTCGTTAATTTTGCTCCAAATAAAGCAAAAATCCATTCATATTCACAAATTTTAATTTGTGCATTTCTCAGAAAAATTAAAAGTGTACCTTTTCACCATCGAATTTTTCATCGATCGACCATGTTTCCATTGAAAAACACAATGAGGTGACTGTTGTTTATTTGTTTTGTTTAAAAATTATGTCATATTTCTGGGTAATTTTAGTTATATTAAGTGCTAATCTTTATTGTTAACGGTACGTGAAGTTTTCAAATGAAATAATTACCTATTTCGTGAACAAAAAGGTTTTTTCTGAAGTGTGTGCAAATGCTTCAATGGGAAACCCCGGGAATATAATTCTTTTGGAGAGATTTTCTTATTGTTTTAGATGGGAAAGGAGAAAAGACCAGGAATAAGAACAAATTCTGCACTCAAGAGCAACTCAACAAGGTTTTGAAGCCTTTCGACTCGGTTTCACTTACACTGTTTGTCTCCAATTAGAAACTTTCCCTTGTCTCCATTTAGATTAATTTGTTTCCAATAAAAGCATTTTACACTCGCGTAATTTTTTTGTATTTAAAAAGTTTTCAAAATATATCTAAATAATTTTCACTAAACAGTAACATTCTAGAAGAGTCAAGGTGCAAATTTATGTAATTCTCTTCAGAAAAATATGAACTTAATATGTTGAATCTTCTGTCAAAGTTAAAGCGCCTGGAACTGGTTTTGAATTAGGATATTTACCCTACTGAATCATTCTAATGGAGTCCTTTTTTAGGCTTTCTGCCTCTTTTTGTCCATAAACGTATAGGTTAGGTTTGTCTGACATGGGCCAACGCCGTCATTCTGAAAGCCTTTACTCCATGGGGTACCCTTTTGACTGGGACTCTTCCTGTCGATGATGCCCTGTCCCTTCTCTCCCTCTTAGCCCTCCACCGTTTCCCCCCAACCCCACCTTAGGTCACCCTGAGTCCCGGATTAAGAGACAAGGCTTCCTGCACAACATCTCGCCATTCCACACGATCCAAAGCCAGCGTCGCATCGAATGATGGTGAAAAACCTAACCTCAAAAAACTGAGTGAAGTGAATCGTTCACCGCCTTCATAATCGCATTTTAGCGGTTCACTAGTGAAATGTTCACTTTGATCTGTCAATTGAATCATTCACCGGGTTCACTTACTTACATAATCCACCCCCAGGGTTTTAAGAACATCGTCCACTATGTTTTTCCATATCGTCCGGGAACGCCCTTTTAGGATTTCGCTCATACAGTTTCCTGGACATTCTCTCACGGAGGACGCATCATAAACACTTAGCACTCTTTGCAGGTTACTAGACAGTTGCAACATTGAAGGACCAATCCCTACCCTGTTAACCCTTACCCTAACCACCCTTCCACCTGACAACATTTGCCGAAAAACGCAATCTCTTTCTGGCCACGCCCACTTTGGCAAAGTTTGACCCCATTCGGAGCACAGGAGATTTTGTTAGGTTTATAGTAAATCGAATTGTTAACCAATTCAAAAGACAAACCTTCAAGCACATATTAGCATCTGGCTTCTCAGCTGGCTCTCTTGGTGGTTCTGGCTGTGGAGGAGATACCACCACATTCTCATTCCTCCTCTGACGCTTCACAGGTGCTGGCCTTGTATTTCTTGCAGGTGTTGCACGTTTTCGACCCCTTCCAACTGCAATTTCAGCTTGTCTACTTGCGTTAAAAAAATATATATATATTAGCAAAGATTCAACCCCCTTTCACTTAAAAAAAGAGTAAAGACACTCACCTTTGTTGCTCCATCAACATGAGATGATGCTGATGAAGTGTGTTATGCTGCTCAATGACACTGTCCCCAAGATGGGGATTAGCTCCTGGTGTAATTGTATTGGCCTGCATCGCAGATTCCAAATCAACAGCCGGTTCTTCGTATTCTGTTGCCATTTTTAGTGCCATCTGAAGCATATCTTCCCCAAAAGCATTTCCCGTTTCAATGGCTTCTGGGGCAAAGCTGGTGTCTTCTGCATCATCTGCATCTGATTCTGAGTCACTTTCGGCCTTCTTCTTGTCCCCAGCCACCATTTCGGCCATCATGAGAAGTTCTGCCTCGAAGGGATCCGTTGGCATTTTGTCCTGAATCTTCTTGATTTCCTTCATAATACCCGACGCTGAATTTCGTGTTGTTGGCACGAAGATGGGCACGGGAATTGGAATGGGAATGGGAACTGGTATGGGTATGGGCATGGAGTACATGTGCATTGGAGCAGGAACATACATCGGCACCGGAATTGGAATAACAATTTTCCTCTGTAGATGATCCTCCGTTTGACATTCAGCTTCTTCAGTTTTTGGACGACACGTAATACCTTTTGAAACGGTAAGGGGTTTGCAAGATGTTGACATATTAGCCACTGGTTTGGGTGGTGGAGCCACCGTAACGACTTGGGTCTTGTGCTCAACTCGTGGCGGTGGCGGAGGCTGAGCCACCGTCTGGACTGACTTCGATGATGAGGATACACGGATTGTTGGCCGTGATTGGCGTGTTGGTGGTGGTGGTTGGGTTTGACGTGTTGTGGGTGGTGGGGGTGGTGGTGCTGCTACTGGGGCAGGTGGTGGCGATGGAGGACGCAAATGGGACAATTCAGTGCGTTGGAGTACAACTCGAGGTTGTGCATCCATAAATCTGGAGAAATCTGATGAATTTCCCAACGGTGAATCCGTAGCAGTTCCACTTTTCGGTCTGCCACGAGTACGAGTTACCATCGGAGAGAGAGATGTGACCTGAAAAATCATTCAATGATATGACTCGAAAGCACAATGCGTCCATCGCCGTCTTAGGGTTGGTGACCAACCCCCCTGAGCCAAAACGGTGAAAAGCTTTTTCCAGGGCTAGTATATAATAGCGAAAATATGCTAACCGGTCAGCAGTTCTCTAACAAAAAGTGCTAACCAAATCAAAATGGCACTGCCTGGCGAGTTTCGTGCGCTCCCTGGTTTATTTCGTATTCGAAGTCAAACTTATTGATCGTGTCGAGGCCTAAAATTTATGTCTTGCCTAAAAACGGGCCACGTCAATGGCAAGCGAACACACAATTGGGGGATGGTTCACCCCAGTCACAAAGGACGTCACATTCCGAGAAGCCCCATCGCAGTTTATTGTCTTTCGAGCGTGCTACGCCGCTTCTCAAACAATTGAGAGACTTCCATGTCTTCCAGTCTTAGTCACCACCAGGAGGAAGGCTCTCCTTTAGTTCGACAAAATCTGGTAAAAAGACTTCCTTCCACAGATTGAGTCTAGCCTCCTCCGGAGATTGGTCAAGTGGTTTGAAAAAGTGGCAAAAGCTCTTGCTAGACTTCAGCCTTGCTCTTGGTTTTTTGTAATCATGGCTTTAAATCAGTAAGAACCTTATGTCCTGGACACACTTACGACTAAAGTCCAGAGACGACTAAGCTCGTTCATAGCCAAGTCAGTTCCTGACACATTACAAATTAGGCTTAGCCTTTACTGGTATCCACAAAACATAACTTTCGTGGGTTTTTATGCAGATATTTCTACTGAAATGCACTAGTAGTCCATTGAAAATGAAACTACTTTTCAATTTACTTCACAATTCACGCATAACAACAAGAATTAATCACTAGAATCGCCTAAATTGGCTTAAGTCGCGAGTTAGCTTCCACCTCAGAAATAATTGTAATTACCAAAAATTATTGCACGTATACTGAGACATGAATTTACAAATAGTTTCATTTTCAGAAGAGTATTAGTGCAATTCAGTGGAAATATCTGCATAAAAACCCACGAAAGTTATGTTTTATGAGTACCAGAAAATGTTAAGCCTAGTTCGTAGTGTGTCAGAAACAGACTTGGCTATGAACGAGCTTAGTCGTCTCTGGACTTTAGTCGTAAGTGTGTCTAGGGCATTACACATCTCTCTGTTGGAGATAATTTGTCTCCTCACGCATGATGAGACAAATTCCTCCTAAAGGATAAAGTTTGTCCACCGGAGTACTTATAGAGTACTCTTTTACTACACGGGCGGTATCATTAAGAGCAACAACTGGCGTGAGATTGGGATACGCGAATCTCTCCCATGCCTCAGTAACGTACTCTCCTAGAGAAAATTACAAGGCAAAAGGAGGTGTACACAGGAGCTTTGGCTGTGCTACAGTGGATCTTGTATGTAAGAGTTCCGTCTATAGTGACTCCAAGATAATTGGTCGTGTGATTTTGCTATAGAAAATGTCCTTCCCTGCGACGAAAAACCTATGACGCAGATGAAAACATCTTACCTCAATTTTAGAGGGAATTGATTTTAGTTGCTTTTCTTGTTTTTCCTTTACAATTTGGAAAATTCTAAAAAGCAACTTTCAAGCAGGAACTTCACGCCGTGAAACGTGTTTTCCTTAACAGCTATGATCAGTAGGGGAATTATGTAATTTTCGTGGCATTGTCACGCGTGAGTTCGAAACGTGACAATGTCAATCGAGCTTTTTTCTCATGTCATATGAGTTCGAAAATGCAATTCATTGAATTTTTAATAGAATCCCTTTTACTTGATGATTTTATGAATATACAGTACGTCTTGGTTGATTTGTTTAACAAAATTCATTGTCATTTGAATTGCCATTAATCTCAAATATGTGACTTTTGACAATGCCACGTGAGCTGAAATGGCAATGTCACGGCTACAGAACCGCATTTTCTAAAAAACTCTCCTAAGATTCGAACCCAATTTGTCATATGGCATTGCCAGAGCGTTACAGAATTCCCCTCCTGGTCATCAGCGTACAAGGTGGCAGTGACTGATCATTGGTGGAGATATTAAACGAAGTAAGAGCCAGGACACTACCTTGGCGTAGGTCGTGTTTTTTTGTAGTCTCCATCTGCTTTTCTGATCACGGAACTCAACAAAGAATCTGCGGTCTGTAAATGACCGAAATTCTGTTTGCAAACTTTACCCTGCAAGACCAATTGATCAGCAGTCTGATTCGCAGTGAATTGTGGAAGTCATGTCGGCGGTGGGGTCGTTGCCGAGGTGTCGTATCAACCTCCAAGCCTGATGGCTACTGTGAGTGCGGCTGAGACCTTCGACAGTCGACACCCAGCGCTCCCGACGTCTCCTCGCAACAGAATTGGCTAGTGCACTACCAAGCTCTATCGAAGCATCACTAAAAGGATCTACTTCGAGATCTCGAAAGTACTCCGACATCAGATCAAACTCTTTAGTGGACAGACAATTCTCCAATCAGCCTTGCGGAAGCTTACTACTAGCTTACCATCTTGAAAGATGTGATTAGGATTTGCATCGTGAATTAGCGTTATCCACTTGCTCTCGAACCACTTCTCTAGAGCTTTCCCATCCGCGATCAGGGCCGGATTTAGAAATGTGAAAGCCCAATGCCCATTTGTGGGGGCCCCAAAGATCAGACGATTTCCAACAGATCGTAGCTTTAACATTTTATATAAAATAACGGTATTCCGTGCTACAGATAAATTTAAACTGCGACCTGAGACCTTGCTTTTACTACTCGAATAACCGACTCAAACTCTATCGAAAAAAAAAAACAGTACAATCCCTTGAATTTTTTGCCTATGAATCACAGTTGTAGCTACAGAGTGGAAGACCTAGAAGAGAACATTTACGCAAAAAAAAAATCTGAAACGTTTAAAATTAAAACGTATTCTCCAGTGGAAAAAGACCTCCATGTGAAGTCTTAAAAATCCCAAAAACGACAAGATTTTATCGATCCTTGAAAAACAGATATACATTAGAGCGAAAAAGTACCTTATGGCTTTCATGTTTAAGGCTAGTTGAAGAATATAGAATTTTTTTATGAGAAAAATTTTCCAATTAACCAATTGATCAGCAAACAAAATGATTGTGTCTACCTGAAGGGAGAATCTCACGATAATTTGGACATTCGAATGGCCACTGGAAGTCAAAGACCACCGTATTTGAAGGCCTGGACGTCCGCGATGGTAAATTATCGATTTCCACTGGGATTTTTAGACCGCAGCGTCAATATTAATGCCAATGTGTATTTGAAAATTATCTCGGAAGGACCCCTGAAGCCGTGGGCATACAAAAATTTCGATAAATTATTCTGGAAGTTCGAACAAGACTTGAAACCCTGCTCGAAACCGTTGCAGAAATCACGCTTCAAATAAGATTTGGCTAAAAAACAACATTTAGCTTTTCGATTTTGGAGCACAATGACCTCAATGATTCCCGGATGCAAAACTGCTTGACTTCTCCAAGAGGGACATTTTGTTGGTCAAGGTTAGGACTAAAAAGTAGCGAAATGTCGATAAGCTGAAGACAGCCCTTCGTCGTAAATGGCAGGGCATTCGGAAGGCTGGCATTCGTGCAAACTACAATACATTTTCTGACAGACTTAAGACCATAGTCAAGTCAAAATAAGATTGTACTGAACAAAACCAATAGTATTCTAAAATTTCGATGTATTTACTACCATATTATTCTTACTTTAAAAAAGTTAAACAGAAAATGCGAGGATAATACAGGATTCTTGAATGGTAATTCCGATAAAGAAAATATGTTCTTTTGTGCATTTAAAATTAAAAACATTAATCAAATCCAATCTTTCGGAGGATTTCGTAAGCTAAAACCTTGCAAAGCCACCAAGAAAAAAATTTTCTTTGACCAAAATTACGGGGAATTGATTAAAAATGGAATGGTAAAAGCTCTTTTCTTTTTTTTTGTAATAATTCAAATTTTGTGACCAAAGTAAACTTTTTAAATGTGGTGGAGGCCCCTAAAATGTGGGTCCTGGTGCCGTTGCCTCAGGGAACCCACCTAAATCCGGCACTGTCCGCGATTATTGCACCAAAGCTCCGGAGAGTTTTCTGATTTTCAGTATTCTAATTAATTCACTCTGGACAAACTGCATGCTTCGTAAAAAGATCGTTTTGAGTACATCAACCGCCAGCGTTTGGCAGCTGTCACCCGGATAATGAAGTGCCGGATAACGAAGAGCCGTGTGTACAGCACAAACACGCTCTTCGTATCACAGGCCGTCGTATCACAGATCTTTTTATGGGGACGAAACAGATAGGACGTCACAAGGGACCGAGGACAAGCCTCTCCACATAACGATAATACAACTCAATGGAGCAACGGAGAACGATCATGGAGACGGTGGCTTCGAGCTTCCGGGTGTAAACACTCAGGTTCTTTAAACCCGTCACCGGTCCCGGGGGATTGCTCCCCTGGTGCCCATTACGATGGGCAGTTACTCCGCGAAGGCTGCTTTCGTACGCCTCGCGGACGGTCGTCCGTTTCGACGTAACGGTCCGCTTCGTGGCGAAATGTTACGTCGACCGCGAAGATCCCTTTCTGGGTTTTTCCTGGGGAGAGTGAAGGCCTGCTCTTTGGAGAGCATTGACCCTGGAACCTTTCGCGTCACTTCGTCCGTGATGAGATCATGAACATCATTGTCCCGCTGGATCCTTTTGCTTTTTGTCTCAAGGCAGATCCCGAGCCTATGGCTCAGAGTCTCAAAGGGTAGGGGATTATTTTGAGTTTTTGGAAATGTAGGATTGACCGTAGGATGGAGCCACTGTCGGAGAGAAAGCTCCACCATCTTGAATTATGTAATCAGTTCAGTTTCAATTCGAGTCCCGTTAAACTCCCATTATATAATAATTTCTTGAAATAAATTTTGTTCATTAATTAAATTTCAAGGCTGCTTATTACACCTCAAACCTTATAAAAATTTCCTTTAGAAATATAATTCAGTCTTCTAGCCTAAAAAAATGATCTTACCTTAGAAATGACAGGTACAGATGGTTGTGTATTCTTCGGCGGTGCACTTTCGCGCGGTTTAGGTGCTGCTGCTTTGGGAGGCGGAGCCGGAGCCGCTGTAGGAAGTGGACCTGATGGTTCTACTGATTTCTTCTGCACAGATGACACTTGTACATTTTTCACGCGTTTCGGCAATCCCGCCGGAACGGGCCTCGAATCATCGTCCGGCGAATTGAGGGTCAATGGCCTCTTGCCGAATTGACTCTGGAACGCCATGACACACTGATACGTGCAGAAATTCCTCATAGAGCCATCTGACATTGTCAGATGGTACTGCGATGGATTCTTCGATCCACAATTGTCACAGAGTCCCTTCTGACTCGGCAGAGTGATCTTGGGCATGTCGTACATCGCCAGGCACGATGTCGAACAAAAGAGGCTAGTTTTGCCCCCGGCTCCGCGTTTAAGCATGTCAAAATTGTATTTTTTCACCTTGCACCATGCACACGGGACAATCTTACGATTCTGCACGATGTAGAGATTGAAGCAGATTTTGGAGCAGAAGATATTTGGCATCATATCTTCGTAGATTGTAAATGATGAATTGCCTTTGCGTTCAAAGTATTTGTTGCAGAGTTTGCACTGATCAGCCGTTAGGTTATTCACAAAACTAAAAGCTGAAAAGCATGCATTGCAGCACAGTTTAAATGTCACTCCATCCATTATGACTTCCTTCCGCACGGGTTTCTTATTCCGACAAACTCCGCAGTCAGCCACTGTGTGGCGTTTCTTGCCCATGACAACCGTTAAGAAGCCATCTTTGCACTCATTCGAGCAGAAATCCTTGAATTGTGTCGGACCAATTGCTGCCAAAATGCCCGTTTTATCCACCATATTCTCATGGCAGAATGAGCACATTTTGAGACCTTTCTTGAACACCGCCAGACACGAAGTCTGACAGAATTGGCGTATCTGATAGCCAAATCTCACACAGTACTTCCCAATGCTCGTGGCTGGTGTACTCAAACCACACAAACTGCACGTTGCCAGCATCATCGTTTGATAGCTCTGCAGGCAAGTCTCATTGCAGTAGTCCATCGTCTCCCAAATTATATTTTTCTCATTTGGCGTTATTTGATTGAAACACTGAACACAAACCCTCAAGAAGCTCTGTTCACGCTCAATTCGAGCCTGTTCCACCTCTTCCGGTGTCCTGGCCACCAATTGCGATGAATCCGGACCAAATGTCTCCAAATCACTCACTCCACTTCCACTTGAAGTATTTGTGATCACCGTAGCTGACCCACCACTCTCTTTGGGCAAATCCCTAACCCTGACAGTGCGCCTCTTCAGCCGGAAGCGATCTGGCTGCTCCAGAAGCAGCAAATTTACACAATCCTCCTGACAGAGGAAGAACTCATCTTCATCTTGGCGAAAGACAAATTTACAAATTTTATCATCAGTGCACTGATAGCACTTTCGCATCTCCTCTTCAGCTGCTCCCCCAGCAACATCTTCAATCAGATACTTCCTCCTGATAACCACGCACTTTTGCTGCGTTTGCAACTGAATGTAATTATTGAGACATGGTTGGTCACACAAGTAGCTATATTCAGCATTAGCTGTTTTCCTAAAGCGGTATCTGTAGAGAAAATTAAGAAATTTCCACCCGAAATAAATACAAAATACACGACGTTTGAGCCATTGAGAATTGCATTTAATAGAATAGGAAGAAGCGTGAGTACGGGATGTCCTTTAGAGGATTAATGGGGTCACCGGTAGCCCACTGGGATTTTTTTAATGGAGACTTGGAAAGAATTAGAGACACTGGAATGTTATAATTTAAAGTTATTTTTCCTCAGAATACACGGAAAATATTCTTTGGGTCACTGGTGATCGATTGATCCTCCAAAGAGTATTGAAGGAATCATCTAAAGGTTTTTATGCGAGGGAATTTCGAAATGCACTGCTCTATGTTATGCACAGGTGAAGTCTTTGAAAATTTCACATAGAGCAGTAAAATTCTCTCTGTTATAATCTACCCAAGTGTGTCCTAGATAAAAAGTCTAGCAGAGGGTGTAAACACAAGTAGATTTTGATTCTCAAATAAGTGTCTCAGATAAAAGGTAAATCGAACTCAATTTGTACAAAAAGTCGTTGAAGTTCAAAGAATTCAAATTCAATTTCGAATTTTCATATTAAATTTTCGAACAAGGTGGGAAAAAATTATTAAATATTACACTAAAAAGCTCGCATAAGAGTTACTCAGTGATTATGGAGTGATTAAATAATGGAACAAGAACAGTAAGCGTCGTTGTTCACAACAATGTGAAGACCGTCACATTTTGACACTTGAGCACTTCCAAATTCGAACAGGATGTAACTTCCGCCACCTTGCGGAATTATCAAGAAGTAAGAAAGTCTCTTCTTTGGATCTTCAAATAGATTTTCGAATTTTTCAAAATCTACTTCTGTACGGAAAGAATTAGAACAATGCCTTGCCTTGACTAAATTCCCACCAGTTTCCCACTAACAAAACCGTTTCTCGGCTTAAACCAAGAGACGGATTAGTCAGAAGCTGATGGACATGTAATTTGATAATTATATTAAGTAGTTGAAGTTAGCCGAAATCCACCCGAAAAAAGGTTTGTGTCTTGGCTCACCCGAAAGTATATAAGCCGACAAATGGTTTTTGTCTTGGCTATGCAAAAAGCGCAAGACCCGAAAAATTGTGGGTGTTTTGGCTAATGAATAGGCCTTTCCGTTATTTTTCCTTGCAAAAGAAACCCAATCGCCAAGAAACTAAATTTAACGATAAGTGTATTTTTTTTTATTATTTCTTAATTTTCTTTTGATTCAAACGCTTTTTTACTTTATTTGTTTCGAGATCACTTTTATCTGTGATCACAGCGACACACGAAAATTTTCGGGCGCTGATCTCAGTGACTCAACCGAAAGAAATATTTCAACTGAAAGAATACTCTAATAAATTTGTATACACAAAATTACATTATAATTAATTCTTTTGATTTAAAACATAATTTCTCTATTTAATTCAAGCGCGTTTCAATTTTTATTTGTTGAAATTATTACTTTATCCCTTATCCCAATGACATCCGAAAAATTCTGCCGTGGATCACAGCGACTGAGTCGAAAAACGGTTGCTGTCTTGGCTATCTATCTCTAATCACATCGACGCGCCCGAAAAATTTTTTTTTTCAAGGGAAAAAATTAATTCTAATGCAATCTTCTATACAAAATTGCATTAAAATTAATTCCTTTGATTAAAAATATTATTACCTAATTAATTTCTTTTTAAGTCAAGTGCGTTTGCGTTTTTATTTCATGAAAATTCACATGAAACTGATGAAAATTTAGTGAAATCATTATTTTGATAATAGGGTGGCGGCATTACTTATGGCCATTCTATACTTGTGGCCACTTCGCAGATATCTTCAATTTTTTCCTCACATATTAATTTCGAAGAACCACAAAATTAGGAATATTTGATGTGCTATCATTAACCCTCTAACGGGTAAGACCGCCTCCAGGCGGTCATTCTATAAATCGTATTTACTGCGGTAATATTACTTATTTGAAGTTAAAACATCTACAGTGTCCTCAGTTATAGTCTTGCTAACATATTTTCTGAAGATATGAACTCATTTTGACCTTTCGTTTGATTAGAATCTTCACTTTTGTGTGACAGGTCAGAGAAAAAACAACAAAATATCGTTCGCAACATTTTTCGTTTTCAAGTGCAAAAAAGATTGTTTTAAAGTAATCTAACTGTAATAAGAATATTATTTTCTGAAAGATATGCTGTTCTAGTTTGTATATTTCGATTGATAAATGTGAAAAAACTTGAAGTTTGAGTGTAAGAATACAAAAAGGAAGACCGCCTGTGGGCGGTCTTATCGGTTCAGGTGTAAAATTTTTAAAAATTACCGATATTTTTATTTAATTGTTTTAGTTGTTCTAGTAAAATATATTATTATTATGCAATATATTATCATGAAAAACAATTGAGATCACACGAAGACTGTCCAGAATGAGTAAAATGGTCGATTTCTGCGAATTAACCGAAATTGATAAAGAAGCAGACTTCAACAGTGATAATGAATTCCCTAATTCGTCCTTAAATTCCCCAGATCGTGAAATAAAACCCGAAAATGAACAATGTATTTCAAAGGACCTTCAAATTATACAAGAAGATGACGTTTTCTTACTTAGCCTGTGACTTATTCATTTAAAATCGGTCTTATTGCCATACCTTGAGCTTCATTAACGTCTAATTATACAAATTATAAACGCTTTTTTTCCTAAAAATTATCATTTCTTCGATAATAATACAACATTCATCCATAAAAAACGTTTAAAATTTAAAATTCATTTATTTCACTATTTGTTCACTATTTTTTCATTTTTCATTTCACTGATGCGCGCAACGGTCAAATATGCGTCAAATCATTAAGAAATTTACTAATGATCTCACAATTTTTAATGACTAAATTTTATATCTTCAATCAAAAATATTTAGTACTATTTTTCAAAACTTGTTTTCTTTGGAACTATATTTTCTTTTACCACTTGATTTTAAGGATTTTTTAAGCAAAAACTGTGAAATAAAG
Organism: Phlebotomus papatasi; assembly: GCF_024763615.1. NCBI lineage: Eukaryota > Metazoa > Arthropoda > Insecta > Diptera > Psychodidae > Phlebotomus > Phlebotomus papatasi. The sequence continues at coordinate 109,776,887 of NC_077222.1, read as the reverse complement.
ACAAGGCCATAAGTTATGATGACCAATTTGATAAGATTATTAACTTGTTGCATTGTCTTTGGATCAAAAACAAAGACAATGCTACTGGCGATACTGGTCACTGTGCGCAGAATCAGTGTTAGTAGTCTGCTACTATTATGTGGGAATGAATTTGGAATTTGGAATGATTTCACTGGGAACGTAGTACCCGATTAGTAGAACAAATAATATTATAAAGTTCTGTTCAAGGGAGGAGACGTACTGAAGTTACACAGTACTGAATTAAACCATTTATTAAATTAAAAGGAGAGTTTTCCCTCGATATCCCCCTTTCCCAAATCCTACAATTATGAGTAAAATATTTGAAAAACTATGAAAAACTTGTTAAGAAATATAATAAAAACCCATGAAAGTGCTTAAAATGATTTCCTTTTCTTTTCTAATAAAATTAGTTTATTACTAAGTTTGTTTTATATCATTTTAAATTGTGGCCATATGTTCGTAAAAGAGACCACACGTTATGAATATTAGATGGTTGGGAAAATCACATATTTTCCGGGGTTTGAGGGATATTCCTAGTTAATTCTTTTGAATATATTGAAAGACACTACATGAAAGAAATTACTCTTAAAATATTGCTTTTAATTGGTCAAAAGATCAACAACTATAGACAGATGTCCTTAATGTGGCCATAAGTGATGCCTGCACCCTAATTACTTTAAGCCGCCTCTGGGTTTAAATTGTAAGTACGATCTAGGGCATTAGATTTTCACAAAATATCGTTTCGAAGTTTCAAATCAAGGTTTCGAATTTTTAAACTAAATTTTCCCAAATAAAAAAAAAACATGAAACGTGTTGACACTAGAGAAATTTCGAAATTCGGACAAAAAGTACTTTAGTCATCACGCGGTCAAAACGAGAAGTAAAAATCCCTTCTTTCGACTTTCGAAACCGATCTTCGAATGTCTTTTCTTTTGGTTAGTCTCGGCTACGAACACTCGGAATAAATATATTTAAATTTTCGGAGTTTTTTTTGACTTTTCGGAATGTCAAAATGATGAAAAAAAATTAATTAGGGCAAAATGAGGTCATTTGGAACGATTTACAATTTGGGACATTTGAGATTTTCTCATTGTTTCAGATGAGCACAGAGAAAACATATTTTCTTCCTTTAGAATCTCTAAAACAGTGAGAAAATCTCAAATGTTCCAAATTGTAAATGGTTCCAAATTACCTCATTTTACCCTAATTAACCCATTCAGTCAATGTACCAGAAATACTTGAGATAGAATGTTCATATTTTGGGATTAGTTTCCTACAGATTAATAGATGATTTTTTTGAAAAGAAAAAATTTTTATCTCATATGGGGGTGCGGGGAGCCCCTGTCAAACACACGTCTTAACGGTCACTGAATTTAAATTCTGTGCATTAATTCATTACAAACTCTATTGTTTTAGATAGAGTAACTATCCAAGAAAACAAATTGGCAATTAGAATTCAAATCAGGAAAGAGAAAAGAGGCCAATTTTAACAAATTCGACGGGATGACGCATTTTTCGTCCATTTTGAGCAAAAATTTTGCATGACCTTCCGCGAAGCGAAAAAAGAACAACAAAATGCATTTCTATCTCTGTCGGACTATTTTTCCCAAGTAATTGAAGAACTAAGGTTACTAAAAATCCATTCCCGACACCAATTCTGTTAAAAGATGTCCAGGAATAAATCATCTAAAATCACTCAATTTGCGTATGATGTATAATACCATGGTAAGGAATGGGTTAAATAAAAATATGGGAGCGATAGATAGAGAAATGGAATGAGTACTCACTTGCAGAGTTTGATGGTGCTGCATTGGACACAGCACTTTCCTGTCTCCAGAATGATGTAAATGGAGAGTTTCTGGAGGCTCAGTGTGTATTCCATTCCGGAATTGCTCCTCCTGAAGGCCTCCGTGCACTCCATGCTGCACAGATTTTTCACTTCGCCCTCCTGAAGGACCGTGAAGACGCAATTGACGACCTTTCTGCATTGCATGCACTCCACGGGCTCCTTTGTGGCCTGAGTCTCTTCCCGGATCTCATTGGGAGCCAGGATGATGCTATCCTGAGTCTCCATGCTCACATCCTGCTGGGCGGAAGTATCATGAGACACGTCATTCTCATCGTGTCCCACTTCCGACGGTCCTTCCATTGTGGTGTCCTCTTGACGCTGCTCACTATGCACCTCGGAATCTGCAAGGATTTTTTCTCTGAAGGAACTTGGACGGGGAAAAAATTCCTCTTGTGCCTTACCGTCAGCTCGAGTGTCTTTGTCTTTCTCTGCAGCTTCCTGGGCCAGGAGAGCTTCCCGTTCTGCTTCTGAGATCTCACGTTCTTCGTCAGGGATTAGGCAGACGTCATCATCTGCTCCAACGTCTTCTCTTCGTTCTGCTTCTTCGGGGATTTCTTCAGGAGGATTTTCAGTTTGAACGTCGTCTTGTCTGTCCTCTGGCTGCTCCTGGACGTCTTCCTCTGGCTCTTCTGGAGCTGTTACATCAGCAGCGTGGTGATCGTCGTCGTCGTCTGAGTCAAGGGCTTGGACACTTTCCGGAAGATTTCGTTGAGGTGATTTCCTGATGTCATTTTGACTGTCATTCCTCAGGGAATCGAAAAGATCATTGCTCTGGTCCTGTTCTGGCTCTCGTGTTTCCTCCATTGAGTCATCCTGTTGATTGTTTGGCTCCTCGGCTGCCTGGCTTTCAGCTGGAATCTCTTCTGTTTGCTCTTCTTCCTGGGATTTATCAGGATTTTCTTCTGGTTCCTCTTCTTGTTTGTCTTCTTGGACACCTTCCGTCGTATCCTCATCATTTTTGCTCACATCTTCCTCCATTTCTTCTTCCTGAGGGCCAGGAGACTGGCTTGCACCGTCTACGCTTACGTTATCTGTGGTATCCATGGGCTCTTCTTCCGGTTCAGCCGATGCGAATGGATCAGGTTCCGACAGTTGCCTCAATTGCTCAGCTTTTTCCTCTTCTGTCTGAGGCACTCCTTCGTCCACATTGACTTCCTCAGACTCCTGGACATCTGTTTCTTGGGCATCCGTTTCTTGGGCATCCGTGTCTTGGACATCTGTCTCTTGGACATCTGTCTCTTGGACATCTGTTTCTTGAACCTCTGCTTCTTGGACGTCCGTTTCCTGAGCCTCTTCACTCACATTCTTCATCTCGACGTCATTTGGCGGCTCTGGCTCTGCCGGAAATGTCTGGGAGGTCTCACTCTCACCAACTGCACTCTCCACAGATTCCACAGCATCACTTTTGGCAGGAAACACTTCCTCTTCCACCCTAGATTCCTCATTATTTGCCTTTTCCTCTCTTTCCGGCAAACCATCGTCCTCATGAGGCTCATCATTGTGCTTCCCGTCAACATTGTTGATTGGTTCTGGCTCTTGTGGAACAGGTTCTGCTTCACCCTCTGGTTTTTCCATTATCTCTCTTCAAGCTCTAACAGATAATAATTGCATTGAACAATCTGAAAATCCCCAAAAACAACAATTTATCTCCCGAAAAATCATCTGAAATGTCCACACATTTCCCCCGAAAAAAGAGAATTTGGATGCGGTCAAGTCAATGTTTTCACAATGGCCGTTCAATTAATCGCGCGCAAGCAGAGGACGCTCAAGGAAAAACAACACAAAATACACCCCAAAACCCAATAAAAACACAACAATTGCACAATTTCCGCCCCCATCCGAGTCCCAGCAAGGCAAAAAGGTGTCTTACATTGAGAAAATTGGCGTAAAATTTGCAGGAAAAATTCCACGAGAAAAAAGTGACAATCGTGCTATGGCGCTCCCCCAGCAGACACACAATTGTTTTCTCAACTTTTCACAACAAAGTATACTCGATAGATTGAAATTTTCACCACAATTTCCCTCTCTACACTACAATACACAAATTTCACTCGGAATTTCAGCAAAATTCTCAGTATTTCTTTATGAAAAATGCATTTTTTACCAAGCTACGCTGCTTCCGCGGATAATGGCGGCTGTGATGTTGGCAGAACTGATTGTCATAACGCTGAACCATCCGCAAGAAACTATAAAATTTTATAGCACGAAGCCTGCCCTATAACCAAAGTGGAATGGGGACAGCAAGTGGGTAATTCCGCGGAATAATCCACTACATTTTCTGGGGGAATTCCAGGGAAGTTTTCTACTGAATACAGTCAAAAGTTCCACAAATCGTCAATTAAATCAGCATTTGTCGTAACTTCCTTTTGACAACTTTTTAGGAGTTCAGCTTTTTTTCCATAAAAACTCGTCAATTCGTCAAATCTACTCTATACCCGCCGATTTTACTCGGAGGTTTTTTGAATTTCAACGGTATATTCCAGTATATTCAGAGAAAATCTGTAGATTTTCGGCAGAATTTCTGCCTAGAAAATCTGTATAGTGTCCATTACTTCACAAAAATATTGTTGATTTATGAAGAAACTGTACAGTAGACTCTCGCTAAATCGGCTCTTTTAAGATCGGACTACTTTCTAATTCGGGCGGCAGTTAAATTCGAAAAAAAAATTGTTGACATTTTTTAAGTTTGACTATGATTATCGAATGAAGCAAATATCCTTAAATTTGCTATGGTTTGTCTTAGTTATGATGTGATTTTGCATTTTTAATGGATTTTCATGAAATTTACAATAAATATGAGTATACAATACAAACTTAATATATGCATGCAGATGAACAAAAAATCGTTGCACTTCAAACAGTTTGACACCCGAATTTCTCTCTAATTTGTGTGACATTTCGATACCAAATGCCCGAATTTGAGAGAGTCCACTGTAGGAGTTATAAAGAAAATGGTATGCTCTGCTTAACATTACAAAACCTAAAGTGGCATTTTACTCTAATTTTAAGTTTGGAACTTCATAGTAGGAATTCTATTCAATATTACGCTAAAGTGATAAGACGAATGTATAGAGAATTTAAGGTAAGTGTACCACGGATCGGAATGTTAAGAGACGTGCTCGATATTTAGTTGAATATATGAGTTCCAAAACAATATTTGGTATTTTTTTACATGTCAATTGATATATTAGTGATCCATTTAATCATTTTCGTGTATTGACGCTTTTGCTAATTACGGAAATTAGGAATATATAGGTGTAATTGTAAGGATACAATGTGTTCCACGGATCGGCAGATGTTTTTGATGTGGATTCTCTTGCTTTCTTGGCATTTAAATCACTCTATAAAGCTTCATATTGAAGCTTCTTTGTCATCCTTACACTGTGTACTCACATGTACTGTGTGTATTCACACGATACAACATCTAAAATTGTTAAACTTAATGAAACTTTCATTACTGGTAAATTGTTCTATCACAACAAAAAATCTAATAATGGCTGTGAAAGCTGAGCGCGCTGAGCGCAATTTTCCACGATTGCTGATTCGAGGAATAGATGAAAGAAACGTACTTGTTTGCAAAAAATAATTTATTTTCAATATTCCTTGCCGAAATAATTAAAAAAGTGTATTGATAGTGAAATTAGAGTCACTGAATATTCATTTTTTAATTAACACAGATTTGTAAATCATTTTAATCAAACATAATTCCTCATATTCTTGCAGACAAATTCTCGCGTGAAATATTAAGAAAGTGATGAATGGCGGATTTTTTGCTAAGACTCTGATACAGTGATTCAATAAATTAGAATAATTTTCAAAAGTACATTTTATTTTGGGGTGCCGATACGCGAGACAACCTTCGGATCCGAAGAACACTGACGATCGCTGGTACATTTACCTTAATTAGCTTTCGTTTAGTAGAAAAAATAGTTAATAACTTTTCTAATATTTAAAAAAAAATTGGAAAAAACCCAAAAATAAAATTCACATAAATAACAAATAAATTTCACATAAAATTTACTTAAACAAAACGCAAACTGTTGAAAATTTTACAAGAAAATATATTGATATGGGGTCTTAAAGTCCTTGCCAATTTGATAGGAAAAATAAAATTCAGTGGAAATTGGAATGTTGCTACGAGAATCTGTAAAAAATCACTTTGGCATTTTTTGTCAATTTTCATAAAATTTATATCAAAATTACAAGAAAATGGAAAAATATTTATTGGAAAATGAATTTATGAGTCCTAGAACTGCTATAGAAGTCTTACAGAACGAAAAACTATTGTAAAAATGCTTTTTTGCTGAGAATATCTACACTGACATTTTATGCCAGTTTGGTATTTTATGTGATTTTTTGGCTCGGGTTTTAAAGTGTTAAGGCGTCTACACATTGGGAGCAATTTTCGTCAAAAATTGCGTTTTTGACAGAAATTTGACGTTTCCCCCTACAACGCTGCAGGGAATTTCCTTCAAAAAAGCAATTTTTGACAAAAATTGCTCCCAATGTGTAGAGGCCATTAAGATATAAAGTAGACTCTCTCAAATTCGGGCATTTGGGATCAAAATGTCATTACTGCCTAATATACTGCAGCCTTATTATTATCACAAAAAATATTAAATGTATGTGCTTAAATATGTAAAAAAAAAGAAAACAATGTTGTCAGAGACAGTTAAATAACGCCCGACAACATTATTTTTTGGTACCATGAATGAGTTTCTGCGAGGAAAAATAGTCTATCATAAAACATAATACATTAATGAAAAAGGGTAAAAGAAACTTTTATCTTTTCCAAGGAATTCTTATGGGACAAATAGTAGTAAATTTAAATATGTAAAATCATATAATTATTATGATAATTAGATGAAACCCCACCTTTTAATTACTATAATCTTACAGATACAAAAATAAATAAATAAACAAATTAAGTGAAAATAAATATATTCCTAGACTTTCTCAAGAAAAGAAACTGAAACCTCTCCTAAAAGAAAGAGTTCTTTCCATTTAGAAAATTCTGAAAAGTTTCCAATGGAATTTCCATGGATTTTTCCTACCAGGCTCTGTAAAGTAACTTTCATAAAGGCTCCCATGGAAGAACTTAGAAATATTTCTTACATTTCCACATTTCATTGAAAATCTAAATAAATATTTATAATTAAATATATATTTTATGTTAATTATGTATTTTAGAAATTTACGCTTGAAATTTTTAATATCTGTGTGTATCAAACTGCGGACAAATTTTTTATAGTGTACTAACGGTCAATTTGAACTGCTATATTTTGGTTTTTCTTGAGTAATCGTTTTATGGTGCAACATTCAGTGAGGTAAAAGTTTTGCAATTTGCTTTTGTGCAAGGGGCCCGTGATAAAATGGTGACAAAGGAATCACAGACCTCCTGAGAGACAATTCTGATTGCGATGTTGTGTAATTGTGAGGAATCTCCCTTGAGGACTACGTGAAAACTGTGAAAAATTGTGGAAAAACTTCGTCTTCATTCTCCATCTTTGCTCTTTGTTGACATCTTCTGCTTCAGTGCGAGAGATTCTGTGGATTCATTGAAATTCTCCAGAAACCTTCAGTGCCCTCTTTGAAAATCCCTTCGGGAAGTAGCCAGAGACGCCCTCGGAAGGCGTCCTGGTAGGAGACTGAGATTGGAGGCCAATTGGGATTGGGGTACTTTCGAACAACATGGCCTTTGTGTAGTGCTCAAAGTGACAACATTTCCCCAAAAGCAACTTCATCTTTTTTTTGTTTATTCGCCTGAGGAGTCACAAAAGACGTCCAATAAATCCCTAAAATGGCTGATTTCGATGCGATCTACGAGGAGGAGATCATTGATGAGAACCTGGAAGATCAGATGCATGTGACTCTCGTTCCGGAACCAATTGTTATACGTGGTGCGGGCAATATGACAGTGTAAGTATCTCTTGATTTCTCCTCGCTTCAGAGCACTCCAACTTATGCTAGGCAATTGGACAACAATTTAAAATTGTAAAAATATATATTAAAAAGCATATTTCATAAACAACAGCACGTGTTAAACGAAGTATTGAGATAATTCGCGTATTCGTTTCCATTTTTTAATGTTTGAACATAATAAAGTAATTCGAAAGAGAAGGAGTAACTTTTTAGGGGAAGGTTTTGTAACTTCGCAATACACAAAACAGAAGTAAGACCTACAGTTGGAAAGGTCTTGGCCTCAGCTACAACATATAAAAATTTCATCGAAATTGATATTGAGGAATTCGAGATATTTGACATTGAATTTTCGAAAATCGAATTTTCAATTAAATTACACATATAGCAGCGATCGTATGAAGTTTCAATAATCTGAAAAGTTGTAGCACTACGCGAGACCTTTCCAAATCACTGAAGATGATTAAATTCTGACATTTTTAACAGAAGCTTTGACCATTTCAAGATTTATTTTCCAACCCCTAATAACTCAGACCATTAGGAGAATTCAGTAACAGTATGACAATGTCATATGACAAATTAAAAATTTTGAAGCCGCAAATTTAGGAAAACTATTCAAAAGAGTGGCAAAGCATCCCACGCTTTGCGAAGTGCTCGAACTCTCGTGACTTAGATTCTATCCTTTAAAACAGGGGCGCTCTACGTCTACGTTTTCCTTCTGTGTCAAATTTGACAAAAAGAATGGGTGATCAAATTCCTGACTTCGAGTCGATCTTCATGTACTTTCGTGTTGGTTTTGTCATGTAAAATATTTCATGGGGTCATCCGGTATCATCCGTAACCTCACAAAATAAAAATAATTGTAAACTTTAAAAGTATTTTTACATAATTTACCGTTTATCGGTTCTAAACCGATTTTTGTAAATCTGGAAATATCCCGCAAAACAATTTTAAGAGTAATAAAATTGATTTTCAGACAAAAGTGACTTTTATTGGTTCATAACCGATTTGAGCCGGTTCAGTTTTGTTGGAAATTCAAATCTCCACAAAATTAACTTTTAGAAAACGCGTCGAAAAGCACATTTTCCTTTGTGATTGAAAAGAATGGTCTTCAGAAAAGTTGTAGAACAGTAAATTACCTATAAGAATTTACCCTTCATAAATTTATTAAATTTTTGGAGAGCTTTTGAAAAAATAAAATATCCGTTTTGACAAATTTTGCCCGAGCCTCCCCTACCTAATGTCAGAAAAATTGAGCAATAAATTTCCTAATTCCAGATTAAAATCCCGAATGGGCTAAAATTTTGAAAGCCTAAAACTTGGGAAATTATTAATTTCGCTTGTTGGAGTAAAAGGAAATTTTCTGTGCTTTTTGGAAATTATTAGTTTCGATTGCTACAACAAAGGGAAATTTTCATTGGTTTGGGAAATTATTTGTTTCGTTTGTAGAGGCAAAAAGAGGAATTTTCTGTTTTGGGAAATTATTACTTTCACGTGCTAGAACAAAGTGATTTTTTTCTGTTATAGGAAATTATTATTTTCAGTTGCTAGAGCAAAAGGGATATTTTTGCGTTTGGGAAATTATTTTTACTAGCTTGAACAAAAGGGAAGTTTTTTTTTGCGTTTTGGGAAATTATTTTTACTTGCTAGCAAAGGATTTGGGAAATTATTTTCTGTGCTCTAGGAATTATAGTTTTGTTTGTAGAGGCAAAGAGAAATTTTCATTGTTTTGGGAAATTATTAGTTTCTTTTGTAGACGCAAAGAGATATTTTTTGTTCTGGAAAATTATTAATTTCACTTACTAGAGAAAACGGAAAATTTTTGTGTTTTTGGAAAATTATTATTTTTACTAACAGGAGCAAAAGTGATTTTTTTTACGATACGGAATTTTAAGTGCTAGAAGCAAAGGGAAATTTTCTGTGCTTTAAGAATTATGACCAACGCACAATAATTTTTGTTTGTAAACATATTTTTAAAATTTTCCATGAGAATGAGCGAGATGACTAGATCTAGATCTCACTCTCATTGAAATGTCAAAAACATGTTAACTAAACAAAAGTTATTGTGCGTTGGGCATTATAGTTTCGTTTGTAGAGGAAAAGGTAAATTTTCTGTTTTGGGAAATTATTGGTTTCGTTTGTAGGGACGAATAGAAATTTTCTGTCTTGCGAAATTATTAATTTTACAGTTGGAGTAAAAGTGAAATTTTTTATGTATGAAAAAAGGGTAATAATAATTAATTAGACATTCGTGATTTGAGCTTTCGGGATTTCGGTTCGGCTGCCACTGAAATTAACTTATGTTCCTATCTGATGCATTGTACCAGGTAGTGGACGGAAAGATAAACGTTCTTTTTTTTTTAATTTTTGCTCTTCCAAATTGAAGGAAGGATGATAAAAATGTGAAAAATTAATGATTTGATAAATAACACCCATTCTTAGAAGATAGTAATGAATAAAATCAGCAAAAATATTTTTAAAAAAATCTATATTATTGTCTCTTATATGCTATTATTTTTTTTTATAATTCATTTCACGTTGATTCTTAATTATGTTAGGGACTGTGTCAAATTTCGGACAGTTTGCATAAAAGCACATATGTTTTGTGTTTTAATCGTTATATTTTCAATACAAATTGAAATATTTATTGCCACATTTCAGGAGTGTTGCTTGAAACCTTGTAGTTTATCGACTTGGTTTTTTTTCTAAAATATTTTTAATAAATTTAAAAGTGAATAAAAAGATAAATATTGCTTTGTGTGTAATATCGGACAGGAAGTTTCTGAAAATTTCTTATCCTTTCGGACTTATTCACTGTCTATTTTATAGTTTGTTATTTGAAAACTGTCATTTTTTTGAATATTAAAATTGTAAAGATTTTTAAATTTTGTAAAAATTTATGTAATGGCTTATACGACCAATGATTTGGGATTTTCTGCCGTCTTGTCCGATGAGGTCGGTTGTGAAGTCGGCGGCAGCCGCGAAAGAGAAATAAATTTATTATTATTATTATTACAAAAAAAGATCTGCATTTGAAGCTCGATTATATGAGCTGGCTTATACGGTCAATACACCATGGGTTTCTGCCGTTTACCTGATGTGACCGGTTATGGTAAGACGGCGGCAGACTCAATCATGGCTTTGATTGGGAAAATAAATATAAATAAATAAATAATAAATATTATTATTATTATTTCAAGAATTTTTCCACAGCATCTCGCTCGTAGAGGCTACGTTCTTTTTAATTTTTTTAAACTGGTTTTACACTCCCGTCTGACCAGGTAAGCGTGGATTATAGCCTCAATTAACCCCTATCTTTCATACCTTACTTTTAAGAAGGTCCCATACAAAATACCCCTTACTAAATATATGTGAAGGACACTGTTTTGCGTTCATGGTGGTGAGCAGCGGAACTACGAAAATTATGTTGCCGGCCGTGTTGCTCAGCTGACAGTGACAATATGGAATATTTTCCAAATCATTTTATTTGTTTTGAAATTAATTCAAAGATTCTTAGTTATTTTGCGCGATTTGAGTGATTTTAATAATAATAATAATAAATATGCGACATTGTATTTCGGGTAGGGAAAAGTGTAGTGATTATAGTGAACCGATTATAACTCTAAAATACGTGTTTTTATTTCTTTTTCGTGGATATTTTTAGGAGACAATTTTTTATGCAAAGCTTTTTTTCTTTTTTAAAGTGTTAAATCGGTAATATCTGTTAAATAAAACATATCATTATCATTGTGGCTTGTTCCGTTTGTATGATATTCGGAAGTGAAATCATGAGGTGCATTTGACAGTTTCACTCGCCCGCCATTGATGTACACAGTAAAAAAAATTACCACTATTATAGTGTGTAACCTTTCACACCACTATTATAGTGTTAAATTTGGAAAAAATGTTTAATTAAAAATTGTTTAATTTAAAGTTGTTGAATTTCAAGTTGTTGAATTTGGAGTTGGTGAATTTAAAAATTGTTGAATTTTTGTGTGTAAACTCAAAAATTGTTGAATTCTACATATATGTTGAATTTTTGCTTTTTTAGACATATGGAATGTTTTTTGCTGTCTCAGGATCCCCCCTAATGCGAGATGCTTACATCTGATGCTCGAATCTTTACGATATATTTATTATATTTATAAATATTTGATGTTCTATATGACCTTTGCCCATCGAAATGCATCTCGACTGAAGTATAAGTCTTAAATGGAAATTCAACAATTTTTACATAACTTTTGTTTAAAAATTCAACAACTTTTGTTTAAATATTCAACAACTTTGGTTGAAATACACACGGCTTCACACTATAATAGTGTGAAAAATTATACTATAATAGTGTTAATTTTTGATCATGTGACAAAAAATACCATAAAGTTGTGTATTTTTTCACACTATAATAGTGGTAATTTTTAGAATTTTTCAACACTTTTACTGCACAAAAAACATTGTTAAAATTTTTTTACCACTATTATAGTAGTAAAATGTCAAAAATTACCACTATAATGGTGTCAAATTTTCAACATTTTCGAATTAAACAATATTGTTGAAAATTTGGAACTATAATAGTGGTAATTTTCAATCACGTGACAAAAAATTACCGAAATGTTGTGTATTTTTTAAACATTTTTAATTTAAACAACTAAAATCGTCGATTTTGCACTATTATAGTAGTAAAATTTTACACATTTTTTTACTGTGTACGTGGCAAAATCCAGCCCTTAAATCGAGCCTACCACTCAAGATCTTTCCGATGAGGCCTAAAAAAGTGCCTAATGCTGTGGTGTTAATTAATGGCTCAACGCTGGGAACCCTTACCCTGTGTCAGACGGGCTGTTGTTTTTTATTCAAGTCCTTAAGTAGCAAAATTTTGCAGCTTTTTGATTCTTCTCATCAAGACCTTTGCAAGATCATTACCGCGGTCTTTGACTATTTTATGCCACTTTCATTAATATTTTTATTTTATTTCGTTTTTGAGCTAGAGCTCTTGAAAACAAAATTTTGACAGATGTAAGTGTTCAAGAAATTCAATGTTTGTGAGATAGCGGCCACCGCCGTCTTAGCGTTGGTAACCAACCTTCAGAGTGAAACGGTGAAAACTATTTCTCAGGTTGTATGAGCCATCTGCATCTGCTTAATGATACGGAACCCGTAAGCGTCTGAGGATGGAGTAGTTTATACGGGCTTCAGACGTAACGGCCCAAATAGACCAAGGCTGATCCTCGAGAATATTTAGCCTGTAAAATTTGACAGTAAAGATTTATCCAAAACTGTTATACACTGAGGGCTTAGGAACATCGATTAGAAGCCCTTTGCATACATTTCCTTTACCATCGCATTTTACAGGCTAAATATTCTCGAGGATCAGCCTGAGTCTATTTAGGCCCTAAGGCTTAGTCATATAGTTTAACTTCTTTAATTTCTTATCAATCAAGATTTTTTGGCAAATTGGGATTTTAGATTGGATTATTATGGACAAATGATCAATTACATTTTGAAAAACCAATAAAAATAATTGCTATTTAGGATTTTGAAACTTTCAGGAACTGGGCTAAGCCTCTAGTCTGAAGACCGCTTTAGGAAAAGTCGATTTTTCAGTGCCCCAATCCTCTGATGCTCATGGGATCCTTATAATTGAAATCACCCAAAAGCTATGCTCTTTTGTTTTTTTTGGCAACAATTTTTAAAAATTTATAAAATTTTGTGAACCAAAAGAAGTGTCCGATATTGCAAGCTGTCCGAAATTTGGCACAAATAGGAAAAATATGAAAAATTTTGCATTTTTTTTGTGTTTCCTAAACTTGTTTAACATTGACACTTTAATATTCAGATTTGGCCTGAGCAATCGCTTCAACAGTGAATTTCCGTCTGGATTGGTGTCCAGGGTGGCGCCAGAGGAGTTCAAGGCTACTATCTCGCGTATCAATGCTGTGTTAAAAAAGACCCTACCAATGAATGTGAAATGGCTCTTTTGCGGCTGCATCTGCTGCTGCTGTACACTAGGATGCTCCTTATGGCCTGTGATATGTCTGAGCAAACGTACGCAAAACACTTTGGACAAACTCCTTGAATGGGAAAACAGTCACTTGTACCAGAAATTAGGCCTCTTTTGGCGTCTCACAAAGCAACAGTGCGACTCCAATTCAATGATGGAATATGTCCTGCTCATAGAGTTTATACCCAAGATACCGATCTATCGACCCGACTAAATCGGCCATTTGGTAACAATTTTGTTTAGCCCTCTTCTTTGCAATTGGCAGTGTGTACACCCAATCACCTAATGAAGGAATACCAATTGAGATTAGGATAAAAACTGTTGAGTGAATGTAAATACTAGCGACAGCTGAAAGGATAAGAGTTTATTGAGCCCAATTGACAATACTGATTCAAACGTAAAAATTCCACCCAATTCTGTTCATTTTTTTTAAAAAAAAAATTTATTAAATTTAAAGCTGCAGAGTTACTGATTTTCAGGATTTTACCATAAAATTTTATTTTTCAGAACCTTTTGGGAAATACCGCATAACCGAATTCTCAAACAAATATTTATTTACAATACTCACAAGGTAATTTTTTTTTCACAGAGCTCAGTAAAACAGCTTTCGTAATTTAGTCTGATCACTCTTGCTATGATAACAATTTTTTTTAAAAGAAGTGAAGTTGGTCAAATGAATCCCGAAACGAATTGAAGACGTTATCAAAATATATTGGAATTTGAGTAAATAAAAAAAAAATAGATTTTTTATTTTCAAAAATAGAAGTAAAATAATTATTTTCTTAGTGTTAATGTTTAGAAATGATATAAATAAGCTGAAGTGTATAAAGTGGGAAATGATGGCTGAGATTTAATTGTAATGAAAATTGTTAAAGTTAAAAGATGTATATCACTTATTCAAAGTTATAGAGGCTTAAATCCACCCAGAATTTTAGTTTGGACAGCACAGCAAGAAATTCTAAGCTCTTCACTCAAAGTAAACTTGAAAGTCAAATTTGTGTCCCTGTAATTTCGAATAAGCGATATTATAATTTATTGAGGCTGACTAATTGCTAATCTTAATTACACCTACACCCAGTAGCTCTACAAAAAAAACAGCTACAATCAATTATTTTTTAAACTAATACCCTGGAATCTTTTTTTTTCTATAAAATAATTTAACAGTGATATTTTTTTTAAAGTAATAAATATCTACAAAAAGAAAACTCCAGTGGAGGAAAGTTCCTTTGTAAAAGAACGATAAGAATCTGAAATATCACTTAAATTTCTGATTTTTTATTTAATAAAAAAATAACTTGACGAATGGAAGGAAAGATCAATTGAAAGTATTTGCTTAAAAAAGAGCAAGGCGAGGCAAGAAAATTTATTTTTCAGAGCTGTTTTTACACTAATAGCCTTCACAAAAATAAGGATTGAGAACACTAAATTCGAAAAAATTGGTAAAATAAAACACTTTAAAATAAATTGTAGATCGATTTTTGCGTATTAATTGTACAGAGTGAACCGGAGCTAATATTTTCAGAGATTGAATCTTACAATGAGATGTTCTAGTTTGGTTTAAGGGGTTATGTGGATCACAAAGACTAGTACAACATTTAAACAATATTTCTTGAATTTTCGTTTAAAAATTAAAAAAAAATTAGCCTTTTGGAGCTGATTTTTGAAGGAACTCGTACGGAAACTCAGTCAGAGTTGGTCAGAAAAAATATGTTGACCGTTTAGCAGTTCTCGAACAAAAAGTTCTAACCAAATATATGAAAATATGGCACTGCCTGGCGAGTTTCGTTTAACCCTTTAAGGACGATTGGAACACCGGTGTCCCATAAAGAAAATAATTTTTCCTGACTACCTAAAGTCATTTTTTTCTTATGTCTGTACATAATTGTAAAGTAGAAGGTTGAAGGAATCTAAAATATTTTTTGCAAGTCTCTAGCTATTTGCAATGCAGTAAATATTTAAGCTCAAAAATGGCGAATTTTCAAATTTTCAAATTCATAATTGATTTTATTTATTTTTTATACTTCCAATTTTTTTTAAGCAAAACCCTTTTGGTAATAAAAACTACAATACTCTTACGTAATATTTTTCATTAAAGCGAAAAATATTATTCACTGAAAAATTGAACTCAAAATTTTGAGTTTAACTGGTATTTTTCCTTTTTTGAAAATATTGTTAAAATTTGAATATTTTTTTAAAAAAATAAGCGCAAAAGTGGAAGCCCACCTTTTCATGGAATGTAGTACCGTCGTTGCGGGTGACTTTGCACGTTTTTTCGCTGTTTTTCAACTTTGCCCTCTAAAAGTGGATAGTTAAAGTGAAGGGAGGGGGGTTTTTAAGTAAAATTATTTGTATTCAGTTGTTAATGAATAGATTTTGTGCCACTAGCATTAATTTTATAAAATTTTACTATGTTTAAAAAAATCAAGAAAAAAGGCTTGCACTGGGGATAAGGTGCGGGTGACTTTGCACTTTTTAATAAATACTAAAAAATCAACAATTTCTGATAATAAACGACAATGAAGATCTTCACATCTAAGGGTAAGATGCACGAGATCTACAAGATGACATGATCGCCATCTTGATTTGACGTTTCTGTCCGCCATTTTGAATAACTGTCAAAATCTAAAACAGGTTCGATTGAGTTGAAATTTTAGTATGTTCTAGCTGATATCAAGACCTTTTCAGAACGTATCTATGTTCCGGTCTACGTCAAGTATTTACCTTGATACAGAGGCTCAAAGTTTAAAAATTTGAAATATTCATATTTTGGCGATCTTTATTTTCTAATCCTGAATTTTAAAACCTAAACGAAATGCCTCAGTAACCATTAGAAACGGTTGAGGCTTTTATTTTATATGTTTATTTACTCTAACATTTTTAAAAAATAAATAAAAAGTGCATTTATTTATTTTTTTTTATTTTTTCATCTTTGCAAAAGTTTTTCAGATCTTCAAATAATATGCTGTTATAAAGAAAAACATTACTTTTCTTTTTGTTTGTTATTTAGATCTCATCGCCTAACGATAGCACTGCCTTTTTTGTGATGGTTTCGATAAAAGAAGCTCTCTGTAGTTCTGTATTAATGAAAATGTCAAAATTTTGAACTTAGAGCCCCAATATCCAGACAATCGCTTGACCTAGGTCGGATTTTATATATGTTCTGAAAAGGTCTTGACATCGGCCAGAACATACTAAAATTTCAGCTCAATCGGATAAGTTTTTTGTTTTGATAGTTATTCAAAATGGCGGACAGAATTGTCAAATCAAGATGGCGACCACACCATCTTGTAGATCTCGGTCATTTTATCTTAAGTTATAAAAAAATTGGATAATTTTTGGCCAAATACTTCTATAATAAAGCTTAAGAAAGTCCATTATATGCAATTTTATAATATAAATCATGCGTTCTTAGGAAGACTATAGTGAAAAAAAGGAATTTACTAAAAATAATCAACAAAATCGAAGTGGATTATTCTAGCCAGATAAATTTAGAATAGATTTGGGCAATTTACTTCTCTGAAATCGATTTTGGAATTGCATCTTCAGATAACTTTTTCGCGGAGTCGTTTTTTGACAAAATACCTATACAAGGATTTCATTGACTATTACTGAAACTACAAGGATCCTTTTGAGGATCATTGTACCTTACTTGGTACTTAACATATCCTTATATACTTTGACATGGTAGACCGGATCGGCAAAGACTATCAATAAGTGTTAGAATTGTTCAAAGTCTCACGAACAGCAGAGTGCAAAGTCACCCGCAACGACGGTACTCAATGTTACTAATCAACAGTAAAAAAAATGAAAATTTTTGAGAATGGGGTTTTCGAGAAAAATTAATTTTTAAATTAAAAAAAAAAATAAAAGACGGTTACAAAAACACTTGAGCAGATAATACGAAAACTAGTATATCGTGTTAAAGAGTATAAAATTATCTTTCAAATAAAAAAAAGAGTAAGAAGAAATCTCAACCCGTTCGCGAAATAGAGCATTTTGAAATATTTGCCAAAAATCTCAATTGATGAATGAAGCGCGAGACGCCATCTTTGACGCCATGTGTCTCCGGCCAGGAATTTTTTTTGGGCGAAAAAAAAATAGGGGTAGGGTAAGTGTGGCAAATTTCGGCATAGTTGCATGCAAGCGTCAAAGTCTTAAGTTTGAAATGTAATATTTTAAATACAAATTGATTTTTTTTATTCTTTCTTTTGTAAGAGTGTTGCTTGGAACCTTGTAAAGAGTTTACCGTCTTTATTTACTCTAAAATCATTCTTAATACATTTTAAAATAAATAAAAATATAGACATAGCTTTGGTGCCCTATTTCGGCCACCTTCATTCTCATAGTTCCTTGCCCTTCGGGAATTCTTCCAATATCTTTTTCACGTCATCTCGTTTGTCGAAACTACATTTTTTTGTTATTCTTTTGCATTGTATAATCTCTAGAGTATGTAGAAACTAAAAAATCATGGAAATTCGAGGAACAAAAAAGGTGGCCGAAATTGCAAGCTGGTCGGAATTTGGCACACTTACCCTATATTATTTTATCGTGTACTTTAACATATGTAAAATTCAAAAACATCTAAGACCATGAACCCGCGATTTGCGATTTTCTCGGTCGTCTTGAGATGGATCGGCCCTATACATCAAAGTCATTTTTGATGGAATTTTTGAAAAAAAAATCAGCATGATTCGAGATTAATTTTCATGAAAAATTGTCGTTTCCCTACTGGAAAATTTAGAAAAGATTTTGTGGAAGTTCCTTGCGTAAATACTAAATACTATATCAAGAAACTTTCACAAACACTTCTCGCTTTTTCTAATAGTGAAAGATAAATGAATTGTAAGCGAAATGATAGTGAATTATCAAAATCTTTGAAGTAAATTAACCCCAATGTGGAGGTGTTTTTCTTCAAAAATAATTACTCTTCAAATAAATTTTGATGAAATTTGCTCCAATGACGACTTTAGGCGGAATTCAGTACAATACAATACAATTCGAGCATATTGTTCAGTCTTCAATTAAAGTTCAGTCTTTAAAGTTTTTTAAAAATTATAAGCAAAATAATAGTTCATTTGCTGCTTAGCTCCGGTCACTCTTTTGTGTGAGGTTTGGAGTATCCCGATGAGATGGGTCAATGGTCAAAAAATTTCTCTGAAAAAGTTATGATTTTCTACATTATTTAGCTAACTTTACTTAAAACCAGGACCTACAAACGAAGAGTGTGCAATGCATTTTCATAGTCATAGGTTATTTGTGAGACAATTTTTTAATAAAGTTATTTTTTCTCTCATTTTTTACCAATAGTAAAAATTACTAAGGGCCTCTACACATTGGGAGCAATTTTCGTCAAAAATTGCGTTTTTGACAGAAATTTGACGTTTCCTCCTACAACGCTGCAGGGAATTTCCTTCAAAAAAGCAATTTTTGACAAAAATTGCTCCCAATGTGTAGAGGCCATTAGGGAACCCATCTCTATCAACCAAAATCTATCAACTAAAAAATTGTAAACCTTGTGGCCATCTGCTAGATTCCAATTTCTTGCATGCCTTGCATTAAAAAAAAATCAAAATAATATTTAGAAGGAAAAGTGTTACAAATGAAATTAGAATAAGAGAGTGAATGTATAACCAGATCGAAGAATGAATTATATTTTATCAAAAATTATAAAGAATTTTGGAGAAAATATAGAATAAATGAGAATTGTAAAAAGTGCGCGTTTTATAATCATGCAATTATCATAATAAATGTAATAACGAGAGGAAAAAGCAAATTGATGTCTATAGCTTTGTCTCTGTGTTTTCATTTTTTTCCTAGCTGAGGTTCCCAGTTATTTCCAGTTCTTTTCCCGAGAAATTCTACAAAAATCTTCCCATTTAGGGGAAAGTGTCCAGTTTTTAAAATTTATTGCTGAGTCTCATTTATTCAGAAAGACAGGAAAAATTTAGTCATTACGAAATTTGAGGTCGTACGAAGCATGGGCACTTTTCCCTAATATTTCTAAGGAAATTCCTATGGATTTATAAAGGATTCTTCCATCTAAAAGGAGAACAAATGAACTTGTCACATGTATCTCCTGCTTTTATTTCCAAATATTAAAGAAAGAAGAAGTCACGAGGATTTTGATATGTTTTATTAAACTAGTGATAGCGAATTAATCAAAAAGTATCATCTGAAAAATAATATTTCCAGAAAACGCTCATTAAACGAAATTAAAGACATGAGTATTTTAAATTTGCAACAAGGGTAACTCATATTGAGAAACCCTCGTCAATTGTCCGAGAAACGCTTCGCGATACCTGAGAAACCCAATTTCTGCATCGCGAAACCCGAGAAACCGAATTTCTGCATCGCGAAACCCGAGAAACCCAGTGTCTGCATCGCGAAACCCGAGAAACCAGAAACCCTTGTCAGAAAAAATGGAAATGAGTTACCCCTTGATTTGCAATTTGTTTAATGTTATTACTTCACTATTATCTACACAAAATGCAACGTCAAATAATTCATAATAATGTTATTTATATAAAAATTACTAAGCATCTATCCTAAGATTATCAAACAAAAAATCTCAAACAAAAATTGATGGAAATTCCATTGGAAATTTTGTGTGGAATGTAGATATTCTGTGAAATTTGATGTTAATATTTTCAATACACTTTTTCGATCAGGGAAATTTCAAGGACTCAAAATTCACATCCCTTTCTTTCTCGATTAATTTGCATATGTCTATCACATTCTTTCGCACTCTTCTTCTTCTTCTTCTTCTAAATATCACACAAAATTCAATTAAAGGCGTCTACACATTGGGAGAAATTTTCGTCAAAAATTGCGTTTTTGACAGAAATTTGACGTTTCCCCCTACAACGCTGCAGGGAATTTCCTTCAAAAAAGCAATTTTTGACAAAAATTGCTCCCAATGTGTAGAGGCCATAAGATCAATCTAATTTGAGGTGCGAAAGAATGGGATAGATATATTCGAAATGAATGAGAATGAAAAGGATGTGAATTTTGATTTTATGAAATTTTCCTGATCTAAATGGTGTATTAAAGCCATAAATTTCCAGAAATAGTTCCATGAGATTTTGTCTAGGAAAATGCATTGGATTTTTTTTGCTTTCCATGTAATTTCAACATTTTCAAGCAAATTTTTCATATGAAATTCTTTGGAAATTTCATAAAATTCCGCGAAAGGTTACGGAAAACGAAATATCAACAAATCACGGTAAGGCGGTCTTCAGACTAGAAACTAGAGGTTTAGTCCAGTTCCCGAAAATCTCTAATTCAAGTATTTTTAGTAGTTTTTCAGAATTTAATTGCATCATGCACCTTAATGTGCTGGACATTCTTATACCCTGAACACACTTACAACTTAAGCCGAGAGACGATAACGTAGTTATAATCAAAATAAGTATTTCACTGAATTTTCGTCTGTTTCGCACTAACTAAAATGTTTCTTGACTTAAGCCGAGAGACGGATTAGTCAGACACTGATGGAAATGTAATCGAATCATTATTTTCATTATAATTACGCTAAGCTGTCTTTTGGCTTAAGTCGTAAGTGTGTCTAGGGCATTAGGTTTGAAGCCCCTATATTTTTTCTGCACATTTAGTGCTCATGGAAAAGGTGTTGAATGTAATTAAATATGTGAATGATATTTTATTGAATTTATGAAAAGTCATAAAATATAAAGGACAAAATGCTTTGCTCCATGAGCTCAACAACTCTATTCCCGGAAAAAAAGAAACCATTTTTGCGATATAGAACCAATTATATTTCGAAATCTGGACCATGCGCTTTTCACATAAAATTAAAACTAATAATTACGATTTTTAATTGATACAAATGAGACGCTCAGAGCAGAAGTGGTCCTCTTTGTATATATTTCCATATTAAAATAGTCCACTTCTACTCTGAGCGTCTCAAATAAGGTGATTATTATTTTAGTTTTTGGACATGAAAAAATCATTGTGGTTTGAGATTTTTACCAATTGCGTTACGAAATCATTAATGTTTACTTTAAAAGCAATATATGCCGGTGTCGAATTTGAGAAGCAATGAAAATTAAGTGTGGATTTCCAGTGAAATCATCAAATTATAAAATTTCCCTCACAAATAGTTCATATTTCCATTCTGCAATTTAAAGGCGTCTTTCATTGCTCGAACTCAAAGAGAATGTAACATGTAAAAAAAACACAATTTGTTCAATTTGTTAAAGGCTTGAAGCTTAAACTGTTGCGAAATTACATTTATTCAGAAAAATATGAAAAAAGGACAGATAATCCTAACCGGCTTATGTAGGTGAGATTCTTAACGTGAGCTAACTCGGAGTGCATGCAAATTCGATTTGATGCTGAAGTAGGGAGACGCCATTCAGTTATCTTGAATCAAATTCGTGAAATTATACAAGTTTTGTATTTGAACCAAAATGTCAAGGATTTGGATGAACTGACAGAAAAGTGTTATATGGGTGAAATGTAGACCAGAATGTTCTCTATAATTTTGCCGTAGAACTTGAACTCATCGATTACTCAGAAGCCAAGATAAGCGAGGTTTTTTGTTTCTTAACTCGTTTTTTCATCCAGAGTGCCCCAAGTGTTCATTTGTTGAACTTCAACTAAATCAAAGAATTGTTGTATTTTGCGGGACTTTCCATTTAAAACCCTATTTTAAGTGTCTTGGTGGAGTAGAGGCAGTCAAATTGGCATCTGAGTGATTTCAAAGCGTTATTATTGGAAAAATCAATTTTTTCACACTTAAACGGCAAAATCGGAGCGATAGCTTAGTCTGAGCGGAAAATGATGTATGGACGAAATGTAGAGACAAATGTGCTCTACAATTATGTTGAAGTAATCATCAAAATCGGTTCAGCGACAGTCGAGATAATTGAGGTTATGTGATATTGAAATTGGTTTTTCGACTGTGGCGCCCCTGGTGTTGGTCCCATGAAGTTCAAACATTCTAGAAAGTTGTAGCATTTGGTGAGATCTTTCGTTTAAGCCCTTATTCATCAAAATCGGTCACATAGAACCGGAGATATGATTTTTTGAATTTCGTGAACTTTGACCCCTCATATCTCTGGTTCTATTGAAACCACAGCGCACATACGCACCATTTTGGAAACGTCCTAGACTGGACTACAACATACTAAAATTTCATTAACTTGCACAATGCCGTTTTTGAGAAAAGTGACTTTGAATTTCGATGAATTTTGACGCTATCACAGCGCCACCTGTGGTGACTTTTTGAACTTCCATCTGAAAGTGCTCATCGAGACGAAACCAAAAAGGTAAAATTTAGGTCGCTATGTTAATTAGAACCGGAGATAGAGGCCGGTCAATGTTCGAACTTTGACCCCTTATAGCTCGGGTCAGGGGTTATGAATCGACTTAAGGTTTTTTTTGTTTGATAGGTATAATCAACGGCTACAACATACTAAATTTTCAGTCCGATGCACAATGGAATTTTTGAGTTATTTAACTTTTAAGATTTAAAAATTTTCTTTTTAAAAAAAGCGCCCCTAGCGGTGGTTTTATGAACTTGCGATGTTAGAAGGAGAAGTGGCATTTCACGAGAGCTTTCCAAAAAGCCCTCACTTTTTAAATTCTGACAATTAGAACCGGAGTTATGGCCATTTTAAGAATTTTTTTTTGGACCCTTATAGCTCGGGTCAGGGGGGTCGGGGGACCTTAAGTTTGGTATTGATGGAAAGCTCTAAGGCCCAGCTATAACATACTAAAATTTGAGCCCGCTCGATGCCATAGGAGCAGAGCTATTGAGAAAACAAAAAAAGGGGGGTCTTCAAAATGGCGGAAGGAGGGGTGGGGGGTGGGGGGTCAATGCACCATGTTGCAATTTTCATATGATATTTAACCTTTGCCGAAAACCGCAAGTCGATATCTTTTTTAGTTTAGGAGCTATTAAGCTCCAAAGAGCGGCCGGCCGGCCGGCCGGCCGGGAACGTAAATTAGCCACATATATATTCGTGATCAGGAAGTGCTGAAACACATTTTGGCCAAATTTGAGGTCGATCGGACGACATGAAATTTTGTTAGGATTATAGTAGGTGAGATTGTTAAGAATCTCACCTAATAGTCATTACGAAGCTTGGAGTCGTACAAAGCATGGGCACTTTCCCCTACCTAGTGTAATCCGATTTTCTTGAAGTTCCTTAACGATCGAAGCGAAGTAGGGGGAAGAATAATTGGGGATGTAGGTTTGGTCTGAATCTTCGACAGGATACCATTGATGAGACTGCATTGGACTGTATACCATGGTGCTAGGGCAGGCGTGATTTGCAAAGTGAACCATCAATGGACAAGGATGAGAGAGCAGGCGGATTATTTCACCATAGCCTATTAAAGCCCAACCGCTCCTGCATTATACAGTATCTTAACCAGGTAGGAAAGTGTACCCGTGTACCGTAAACCAAGAGATCTGCTGAAAGATGTAATGGCAGACAAAAAGGGATCACCAGAATTACACGAACAGAACAAATCTGTAACTTAAACTATTACAAACTTGAACCAAATACTTGGCTGCCTTGGCTGTAATGACATTTAATTGAATTTAAATTGAACTTGACTATGAGAATACCTTCATAGGAAATTAATTTTAAAAACCTGATAACTTAATTATCTTGATCTAATAGATTGCTTGCAAATTGAGCCTGGGGAGTGGGGACTCCTGGGCTCCTTATTTTGTAGCCCTATTATGGCCGAACTTGTCTCCGTATCCGAAAAACTTGAAGTGAAACTGAAGGCTAGCAGATTAGCAAGTAGCTTACATCTTTTGTTCTTGTAAACATCCTTTATTTATTTTGATATAGGAGAAAGGGTGCTACCTTCGGACGACTGAAGCTTCGGACAACCCAGTCGTAAACTTGTCGTAAACAAGTCTTCAGAGATACAAAAACAGTTTCTAACAGAAAACAACTCGTCGCTTTAACAATTCTTTGCAAAACACGTCTGAAGTAACCGACTGCTTCATTTGGAATCGATCTGAATGTTGATTTTTTCGATTTCAAATATCTTTATTCGTCTATGATCTTATTTCTAACAAAAGATGGATATTTTCTTATTGCTATATGCAAGGAACATTATATAAACCTTTAGCGCATTTTTGATGTGACATGCTATTAGCTAAGTATTTACTATGACGGTTTTTAATGAGTCTTGGGATTTTAGTTTCCACAGGAAAATTTTATAAAACCTGCATTTCTTCTTGGATTTTTTGTACTTAAATCTAACTTAACTACCTTAACGAATGCTTAACTAACTTAACCTACTATCACAAGACTACGCTCGAATATCGAGCTTTGGGAGTCCTAAATTATTTTTAGCCTTTTTAATTCGGCTAATTAGTGGATTTTTATGATAATAATAATAATAAATAAAATAAAAATATAATAATAATAATAATAAATAAAATAAATAATAATTATAATATTTTTATTATAATAACTTGGTATTTAGCTTTCTGATAAACTTGTTTAACATTGGAATGTCACAATCCCGATGTAGATCTACTATCCTTGTGTCTCTAGGAAGGCTGAAGGCCATCCGGAGGCATTTGTTTTGGATACGCTGAAGGCTATGGAGGTGGGTGGAGCACCCATGTCTCCAGGTAATGGAACCATATGTCATTTTCGGCCGAATTATGGCTTTGTATAAAAGAAGTTTGTTCTTTTTACTAAGGGCAGAGCTAGGATTCATAAGATGCATTAAAGCACCTACTGAATTCCTAGCCTTCGCGTGGATGGTCTTTATATGACTTGAAAATGTCATCTTGTGGTCAATGTTGACTCCAAGATATTTAACTGTCTTACCCCAGTCTATCGCATGACGGTTAATGGTGATGGACCTTTTCATGATGTTCTTTCTGGATTTTGCCTTACGGCAGAAAACTATGGCTTCCGTTTTAGCGGCATTTATTTTTATTTTCCATTTGGAAAAATAATCATGAATCTGAATGTTGATTTTGCTATGCTTTTTTGTACCCAGGCTATAAGTGTTGCGCGTATGAATTATAGTCTTAAATGTAAATTCTGATTTTTTCGTCACTAATAATATTTCAAAGGGTTAGATTTATTTCAGATTTAAAAAATAAGCAAAACTAGACATTATAAAACTAAAGTTCGTCACAATATCGTTGATATGCGTCAATGATCTCATTTTGCTCATTATGTTTTTTTCAATGTCAAATGTTGAAGTTCTCTAAAATTATTTCACAGCTAATGCGAATTAAGATTACTTCAGTGTAGGTAAAAAATCTCAAAGTATTTCATTTCGAGAGTTCGAGCATCCAGCAAAGCTGACACTCTTTCCACTGTTTTTTTTTTCGATTACCTTCTTTTTTATGCGATACTCTCCGTTTTTTAGTGAACATGCAAATTATACAAAATATTTGCAATTATGTCCACGCAATATAGGGGCAGTATTTTTGGCGCCAATTTATTCGTCTTCCTCACACCCTTTTGCATAAAATGTTGAGAGTGATTCATATTAGAAAATCCAACCTGTTTGCATCCCACGGATCATTATGTTTTCTTTCAGCGTTTACTTTGAGGGCATGATTGCGTCCAATCGTTCGGATGAACCAATTTTAACTAGTTGATACTGAATCACATTGGATTTCCATACGGCTGTGTGCCATGTCTTTCTTGGGTGAATATTTGGAATAAATAATTTCAAAAATCCATTTAAAATACTGTACTAAAAAGCAATAAAAATGAATGGCAGTGGAGAAAAAAAAACTTGATTTCTTTTGCGCGATGGTTTATCTGGGGTTCTCTGTGTGTGTTTTTCCATTGCTTGAGTCTTTTGTGTTGTAAAATACATTCATTAATCGGGTGAAAGAAATAGGGTTCTCCTCACTGAATCACAATTGCTGACGCAAAAATAATTGCCTTTAAGGAAAAGTAGATTCTGAGAGAAGGGTAAGATAGTTAAGGTAGTCAAGGTGTATTGTGAGTTTCATGCAACTTCCCATCAAGGATCAATCCCATGCTCACTGAACTTATATCACGTTATGGGTTGATGAATCAATTTAATTTCGCTAAATAGATGAAGCTACTGTCTCGTTGATGCAGTCGACTCATCACATTACATAGTCATGTTGTCTACTAGCCGTGTGCTATTGCAGGAATCTCATTTTGAGCAACTAGTTGCTTGACTTTGTTTATTCGTCGCGTCTCATTCGAGGCAGCTCTCTGTTTCCGAAGGGGCTTTATATGTTTTAAGCCACACTGCGAATGCTCAGTTTATTCTTAAAACGTTAAGCAAACAGTCGTGATTTCAGTGCTCCCCTCATAAGAACATCAAAATCACTCATTTAAGTTTAAAAAAAACAGCCTGAAAATTGAATTCTTGTCAATCAAGATATGACAAATGTTTATTCTTAAATACTCGTTTTAAAGCCGAAAATATCGACATTAGACTTTAAACGGAAAATACATCTGCAGACTGCTTAAAATAGTGCAAGATTTTAAGTGTGTATAAGTGTTAATCCATGAAATGCAAAAGATATAATAAAATTTTGGTTATGAACAAGTTGTTCATAAAATAATGAAATGTGACTTAAAATATTTATTTAAGTGTATAAACAAGTCTGCTAATCGTGGTGGTCTGTGTGCTATTTATCTGCAATTATTTTATAATTAATTTGCTTCTTTTTTTCTACATCAGTGAATTACAATTGCAGAAAAAAGTGTTACTGGTGGAAGAAGTGCTGAGAAAAAAAAGACTGAGAGTATCACGAGTATTGCAAGTGAATAAATAATACCTCAAAACCATTGCAGGGGCATTTAAATCTCAATATCGACGTATGTATCATTTTTTTCCTTAAATAAATTTTAGTTATTGTGAGTTCATTAAATTCAATAACAAAAAGATCTATTGCACAACTTGTGTCTGATTTTGCTGGTTTAGCGAGAAAAACGATTTTTCCTATAATAATGCTGTGAAAGCATAAATGCCCAATATGACTGCTTTTAGATGATCAAATTACGTACGATAAGGCTAAGAAGAACATTCACATAAAATTCAACAATTCTTCGAAATAATTTAAATTCGTTAAATTAACACTAAAAGTGTTCCAAAGTAGTAGGATAGTTTAATTCAGAACCTTCTCCAAATGGGATTTTTTAAGTTAAAAAAAAAATATTATAAGTAATATATTATAAGTGATTTTCAGTTTACCTAGACCACCACGGATTCAAAAATTAGGTGAAGTAAAAAGTTCTGAGCCCTTTTAAGCTCTATCTTATTCGATAACTTTCGCCCATTTTGATGGCAATTTCATAATTCCAAGATTGAAGAAGTCATCGTCCCTACTGGTGAAAAACTTGATTAGATGATAATCACTTGGTGCCAGGTCTAGACTTTGTGGTCAAACACACAGAGGCGTACAAGAACCGTTGAAACCGAATAAACGTCAAAATAAGTTTGCTGTGGTAGCGTTTTGACCATTGACGTACAGTAGACTCTCGCTAATTCGGCTCTTTTAAGATCGAGATACTTTTTAATTCGTGCAGCGGTTACATTTGAAAAACATTTGTTGTCATTTTTCAAGTTTGATTACGATTATCAAATGAATCAAATATGCTCAAATTTGGCATGGTTTGTCTTAGTTCTGATGTGATTTTGCATTATTAAGGGATTTTCATGAAATTTACGATATATATTAGTGTGTAAACTCAATATCTATATGCAGATGAATAAAAAATCGTTGCATTTAAAACACTTTGACGCCCGAATTTCTGTCTAATTCGGTAGACATTTCGGTCCCATATGCCTGAATTTGAGAGAGTCTACTGTACATCCCGCCAAATCATTGCTCTACCTGCCGATTTTACTCGGAAGTTTTTTTGAATTTTAACGATATATTCTAGTACATTCAGAGAAAATCTGTAGATTTTCGGCAGAATTTCTGCGTAGAATATCTGTAAATTTTCGGCAGAAATTCTGCCGAAAATCTGCAGATTCTCGGCAGAATTTCTCCCTAGAAAATCTGCATAACCTTCATTACTTCACAAAAATATTGTTGATTTATGAAGAAACTGTAGATGTTATAAAGAAAATGGTATGCTCTGCTTAACAAGCATTACCGAGTACACAAAAATACTAATTTCTTAAAAATCGCCAATCGAATGATACAAAAACACGAAATTTTGGTCGACACTCTCTTTAAAGTTTTCACTTTACTATTCTCTACTTATACCACGGCGTCGCAGAATTCTTTATTTTATATAAACACTGTGAAATCCCCAAGAGAATCACTCTATTGATTTTTGCAAACTTCAGTGAAAAATATTCCATCTTTTCAAATACAGCTGTCTGGAAAGTCTGGAATGTAGAAAAATCTACAGAAAATCGGCAAAATATCTACAGAAATTCGTCAGAGTATGCACCAGGATTCGTCAGAAAATCTGCAAAAATTTCTGACGAATTTTGTCCCAAGCCCAAAATAAAATTCGTAGGAATATCTACAGATTTCTCGGCAGATTTTCGGCAGAGGTGTAGATATTTTCTGCAGAAAACTTAAAGATATCTGACGAAATTATTTGACGGGCAATCGCCCGAATATCGGAGAGTCCAGTATTATATCATCTAAAGACATCTAGCGAAAAGGGCTCAGAACATTTTATTTGACCTTAATATAGATCAAATAAAAATGTTGTAATGTATTTATTAAGGAGATTAGGCTATTCTAACCTAGTTAAAAATACCAGGTTTAACAATTCTCAAATATCTCAGTTCCTAAGTTATTGATAAAACTAAGGCCTAGGGAAGACCGGGCAGAATTAGTCAGTAAATGAAATTTTACTTTCAGGGAGGTTCTTATTCTGAATAAATATGGTTTGCTCAATATTTTTTGTGAGGCTTACTACAATATCATAGGGACTAATATTTCCCCTGACTAATCCGGCGCTGCTCCGCTTACATTTTGCCTATTTATTAATTTTTTGTTGGTCTACCCAAAACCGAAATATTTAGGTTTCATTGTGATAATTCTGTTTATTCTTAAATTTTACACAAAACTACTCGAATTGACTTTCTTGAGGTACCTCAACGACTATACCGATCTAGATCTGGACTTATCATTGGTTTATTGATATATTTTACCTGAAGATAGAACATTATAAATTTCTTTAAAAAAAATTCACTGCTCGAGCTCGACCATCTGGTTCGTCTAACTGCTCTGGTCGTAGTCATACCTAGGCCACATGGTTAGAGATAGCAACATATGATCTACGACGACCTTTTCCGTAAATCGACCTTGACGGTATTGACATGATCTTGACTTTTTCGGCTTTCCTTCGTCCATGAAAACACCATTAAATCATTCCTGATAATGATTTTTCAAGGTTAAATCATAAAAAGGGTATAGGGCACGCATTTGTCAATCGATTGAGGTCATGTTTGATATCGTTCGAGAGGTCTTTGAATTTTTGATATATCTAAACCGGTTCAAATCTGTTATAAAACGGTAATGTACTATTAAAAAACCGACAATAAATTGCTATAATAAATCTTTTACATATTTCATAAACCGGTTAACTTTATATAACCGGTAAGCTTTAAAAAACAAATTACATAAAGGAAAAAACACTGCAAAATAATCAAACTCGTGATTATGAGGTTTTTCCCCATCAGTTGCATTGCTATAAGAAACTTTATTAATACAAATATAAAAAAAAATGCCATACTACTTTTGGGTAGTAGCAACTAAAGGCCCATACACACTGGGACCAATTTTTATAAAAAAGAACATTTTTTAACGCAATTTTTGACGAAAAATGCGTCCAATGTCTAGAGGCCATAAGTCACGAGTCTGAACATTCCACAAAACTGGGACGTTTTGTAACTTCTTTTTTGTGATCAGTATCAATAGTGCGAAAGTTGTTACATTGTGACTTTCTACTATGATGTTGATAAAACATTTTTTGATTCTTTTTCTTTAATATTTCCTATTAAATTCATTATCAGTTCAATATTGATTATCGCTTTATACAGGGGGTCTCAGGTTTAAACACATTTTCAGGATCAATTTGTAAAGTGTAAAATTTCGTGTTATTTCCAGGCTGAGTTCTAGAAACTCTTTATGTTTTATTTATTTTTTTCTTTATCTTTTACTTTTTGCCTATTTTCTTTACTTTTATTACTTTGTTTTTTTTCTCTGAATTTTTCTTTACTTCTTTTCACAATTGTAAGAGGGATGATCCTATTTTTGTGATTAATAAATTTAATAATTAATTAATTATTATTATTAATTAGTAAAGTATCAGCATAATATAACAGCAGAGGTAACAGTAATACGGACTTCAGATATAATAGATAGCCATATGGCTTAACTGCTCTAAATTCCTATCAATCAAGATTTTTTGGAAAAAAAAAATAACTTGGAATTGAATTATTAAGGACAGGTGACCTATTAAATTTTGAAAAAGCAAAAAAATTGGTTGATATTTGGGATTTTGAGACCTTCAGGAACTAGGCTAAACTTCTAGTCTGAATACCGTTTAAGACACTCACTAATTCGGTTTTATTTAACGGGCAGCTGTTAAATTTGCAAAAAAAGTTTAATTTTCGAAATTTTTCCAGTTTATTTACTTAATTCAATTTATTTGTTATTTATTGTAATTTTTCATATTTGTCGGATTCTCATGGAAACATTAATATGTCGTTTGACAAAAAAATCTTCGGATTTTGAATTGTTTCATGTCCAAATTTGAGAGAGTGTACTGTATCCTTTGGGCTGGTTATCTAACGGATTTATTTTGAATTTAGATCTTTCGGTGTTTATCAGTAGCATGGTTTTTTCTTTCAAATAAAAGAACTTAATCTTTTTCCAGAGCTTTTGGCTCTTGGATTGGGTCTTTCTTAGTGAACTGGGAAATGTTTTATTTTTTTTTATTTTTGGAATTCTTGATATAGAGCGTGTGGCCCATTTGACAGTTGTTAACCCAGTCTTTCCTATAAGACTTACATTTACAAATGAAGTAATTTTGTAAATTTTCTCCTAACAGTCGGCAAAAGCCATTTTTAAATGATAAGAAACACGGATTTTGACCTAGAGCCATTTTTTATCGTTCATACCAATATTGTTAATCCGGAGATCCCCTGTGCTTTTAACAAAGTGACTTTCATCTGAGAGTGAGAGACTATATCGACTCACAGAAATGTCTATCTATAAACCAGAATTAACCACATAAATCTAGGCAAATAAACGAAAGCTGAAGAGGCTGTCCATTAACCAAGATCAAGAAAAAGACTACATGACAGAAAAAAAATCCCATTATCAGGCTTCAGAATGAGATAAATACGAATAAAAAAAACAATGCGTCTGCTTTAGATTTTTAATAAATCAACAGAGAGTGATGCTTAGAGCAAAATCTAGCGCGATAGTGTTGTAAAGACAGACAAAAAAAAGAATTATTTTATATTTTTGCAGTGCAATCAAATGTTCAGCAAATATTGCACACAATTTAAACGAGACTTAGTGGTTCTTATTTGAATAGACTATCACGTGAGATTAACCCTAATTGTTCGTACATCTCGTATTTTAAGAGGAATTAATTAAACAATGCGTTGCAAGTGTGATTAAATAATTAGATAATTTCTTTCAATTACATTAACAAGATATTCTCAAATTGCTCGCCTCGGGATTGATAATGGATAGCTAGCAACAAAAAATGCCTCTTTTTTTTACAATAATATAATTAAAATTACTCGAATCAATTAAGTACTTTGAATTATTTATTTTCCTTCTGTTGAAGGTTAAATCGTGAAATTCTGCAACATATTAAACATTTTCAGTGGTTTTTTTTCTCAAGACAAGATACTTGGGAACTCTGGGGAAGTTAATTAGTCTACATTTAATTTATAAAACGATAATGGACGGAAGAGTGATTTTTAAAATGTTCTAGTAATTTTAGATATTTAAAATATTTGATATTAGGGGGAAGTAGGTCACCTTTAAATCGTGATACCTTGGAAATTCGACTTTTTTCTCCTAATTTTAAAGTATATTAAGGCTTATCATAAAGTTATTGAGCATCACAATTGACTTGTCGAGCTAAATTATATCATGGTAAAATTAAACAAATATTTCAAAATAGGAGAAAAAAATCCTATTTCAAAGCTGTCCCATTTCAAAGGTTCCCCACGTCCCCCTAGGTAAATTCATTGTCAGTTTTAGAGGCCAAAGTTTAGAGTGATATATCGAAGCTTCGCATCAAGATGATTAAACGAATGATTTATTGTAGGAAAGCTTGGTTCATCACTTTTCGGAATCTGGTACCATGGTATATTATTTTGTTCTGCTCAGATAAAATCATTGTTATCCAGAACAATTTGTGTCAATATTTGCAATACTATTTTTGGAAATCTACTGGAACCAGAAGCGGTTCTCGATACTGGGACAAGAATAGATATGATCTTTAGGGGAAGGAAATCTTTTTGGACATCTTACATTTCTTTATTCATCCACT
The DNA here is from genome assembly GCF_024763615.1 of Phlebotomus papatasi. Classification (NCBI taxonomy): domain Eukaryota; kingdom Metazoa; phylum Arthropoda; class Insecta; order Diptera; family Psychodidae; genus Phlebotomus; species Phlebotomus papatasi. Next base: position 109,743,610 of record NC_077222.1, on the reverse strand, counting down.
TTTTCAAGAATTTGGTAATCATCATACTCGCGAAGAATAATACAAAAATTCAGTCGCAGATCCTCCGGTGTTCGCCAGAGAAATCGTTCTTTTCAAATCAAAAGACTCGGAATTTTTTCCAAAATTCGGCAAAAATTCGGTGTTTTTTGATTTGGAAAGAACGAATTCTCTGACGAACACCGGAAGAGCTGCGACTGCATACAACTCTGCCAGATATATAATCCAAAAAATACAAAAATCCTTCTGACCCATGTTTTGGACAAACTGATGAAGAAATGGACTTAGAGTGGTCTAAGCACCTCCCTCTCCTGTAAGTTAATTTAAGAAATACAAATGCCAGAAACTGTTCTTTTGGGAATACTCATATCTCAATAACCAGATCATCGATCTATTTCATTTTTGGATATATTTTAGAAGGGTTTAGGGTGAAATCCCGAAATCCAAAAAAAAGGAAATGACAAAATCCTAAATGGAAAATTCCGAAAAGCCAAAATCCTAAAATCCAAAATCCGGAGTGATCAAAATCCTGAAAGGGACGAAATTATACAGAGTATATAATGTGTAAAATAATTTCCCAAAATACAGAAAATTTCCTTTTGCCTCCAGTAAGTGCAAGTTCGGGATTTTGGCCTTTGACGATTTTAGGTTTCGGAGTTTTGGCTTTTCAGGTTTTTGGCTTTAGGAATTTTGACTTTTTGGGATTTTGGCTTTTCGAGATTTTGGTTCTCCGGAACTGTGGCTTTTCAGGATTTTCTCTTTTGGAAAGTTTGGTTTTTCTTGATTTTGGCTTTTCGGGATTATGGTTTTTGGAATTTCTCTTTTGAAATTTTAGCTTTATGGGATTTTGGCGTTTTGGGATTCTGGTTTTCGCATTTTTTTTGGAATTTTCGGGATTTTGGCTTTTCGGGATTTTGAATTTTTGCTATTTCGGCTTTCGGGATTTTCTGTTTTTGGTATCTTAACTTTTCGGGGTTTTTTCTTTTGGAATTTTGGCCTTTTGGATTTGTTCTTCTGAAATTTTGGCTTTTCAGGATTTTGGCTTTTGGGATTGTCTCTTTAGGAATTTTGGCCTTCGGGATTTTGGCTTTTCAGGATTTTGGCCTTTGGGATTGTTTCTTTTGGATTTTGGCATTTCGGGACTTTGGCTTTTGGGATTTTATGTTTTGGGATTTTGGCTTTTCAGGATTTTGTTTATTTGGGATTTTTTCTTTTGGAATTTTGGCTTTTCAGGATTTTGCTTATTTGGGATTTTTTTTTGGAATATTAGCTTTTCGAGATTGTAGCTTTTCGGGATTTTGGCTTTTGGGATTTTCTCTTTTGAAATTTTGGTTTTCGGGATTTTAATGTTTGGGATGTTAGCTTTTCGGAATTTTGGCTTTTCAGGATTTGACAATGACAATCTCATAACAATGTATGACAATGTCATGATAAATTAAATTGTTTTATGTGGGAAATTCGAAAGAATTAATTAAAAATTCGACCCATATCAGTTACTGAGACCTTCACAGAGCAGCTTACAATGGCTATTAGATGCTCACTGGGCTTTAATATTCTCCTACTCCTGAATGTTACCACAAAAATTTGTCATATGACATTGTCATACTCTTACAGAATTCTTTTACAGGATAAGTTTTCTACGACAACTTTAAATGATTTATTAGTAATTAGAAAAACTTTACAAAATTACAGAAATATATAAAAATAAAGCGCGTTGGCACTATTGGAGTCGTACTGTACTGTTCTTTCGGTAAAGGCGAACAGTTAAAAGATTTTCTGCAATAAAAATCTAACATTTTCCCATTCAAGATTTTATTTATTTTCCTCGACTCTTTCTATCGTTAAAATACAAAACTTAGTAAAGTCAAGGGAATTCTTGATAAGTAGTTATTTAAATGAAGAATTAAAAGAATCTCGCGTTCGTTGGAGCCAAGGTCTTCAATCGTTTATTGTGAAATCAATGCGTGAGGACTATTGAAGTGTGTTAAGGTAACAAAAATATTAGGCTAATTTAAATTGAGTAATATGAGGAAATTTAGACTTCTTTGTAAAGTAAATCATGCGGGGAATTTTTATTCCACATGATCGCATGATCCTTTTCGATAATATTATAATCATGAGGCGCCGTGAATTAAATTGAATACTTAGGCACTGAGAAAAAAAGGCGCTTGACATTGGTTCTTAAAACATCAAATACTTAAGATCATCTGCTCGTGATTAACGACGTCGTGAAAATTGTTAATTGATCATCTCAAGAACCATCTTTTTACACACTCTTTCACGGTACTTGAGAATTTTGTTCACTCTCTGGCAGAGAGTCTCTGCAACAACAAAACACAATTTAAAGATCGTTTTGCTTTTAAAAAGAAGTGCGGTACCACGGAGACAAATAAACAATCCCATGAGTCAATAAATCAACGTGATGACCGCGATGAAATTTCAGGTTCATGAGGTAACAAATAGTCTGCCATTTATGCTAAGCTGGGTAATTCACTTTTGCAGATGACGAAGATTATGGATGAACGACGACCTCCAGAGTCTCCGGGAGATTTAGCATGGACGAAGTTGTTGGACGAAAATAGCTCATCAGGACCAGTGATTGTGAAAATTGATGACAGTTTACAAAAAGAAAGCCCCACATCGTCAGATACGCCACAAATAGAAGGTCGAAGACAGTCAATTCTTGGAGCATTTCAGCGACAAATACGACTATCTCTTAAAGCTGTTAGTGATTCTCCAGGACCAATTACCAGGTAATCCAAAATGTTTATGTTCATACACTTATTCAAAGTTCATAAACAAACAAACAAATAAGTTATGCTGGGAAAAATTTTACTGTTGCTTTTTAAGATGATTCTAACGTAGGAGAAGGCTTTCAGGCTTCGTAAACATTCCGGCTTCGAACTTTTCATAATCTTCCCGTATTAATAAGTAGTCTTAACTCATAAATTTCCTTTACTTAGAATTTATTGGATTCATTAAATAAATTTCAACATTTTGAGAAAAGTGTCAATAGGGGTTCCCTGTCGAAGAGGTGTTCCTTCAACCTTACATCAAAAAAAAATCTCCAATTTTTTCTAGTAGTTACACGTGAGTTTGAAAACTGATAATGCTAATCGAGATTTTTTATCATATCACATGACTTCGAGGATGCAGTTCATTGATTTTTTAATAGAATCTCTTTGTTTAGTGATATTGTGCAAATACAGTCCGTTTTCGTTAATTAAATTGCCATAAATCTGAAATATGGGACTTGTGAAGATGCCACATGACAATGTCACAGTTACAGAATCACTTTTTCGAAGGAGCTCTTCTAAGGTTCGAGCGCAATTTGTCAAATAAAATGGCTAATTTTTTGAGATTCTTTTGTCAATTGTCCGATGAAACGCTTCACGAAACCCAAAAATTGCATCTCAAAACCAAAGAGACTCAAAAATTTCATCGCGAAACCTTCTCTTTGGACTCTTTGTATCACGAAACTCGAGAAACTCAATTTGTCAAAAAAAAAGGAAATGAATTGCCCCTTGGTCATATGACCTTGCCAGAGTGTTACAGAATCCTCCTACAGAACCATTTATTACATATTTCGAAATACAGTGCCCGCTTTGTAATCCGGATGATTGGGAGACAAAATGACAGATGTCCGCTTCGTAATCCGGATGGATTTTTTGAATTTGTTCAACGTCTCGAAAATATAATACAAGATTTTTTTTGTAGAATTAGAATAAGACTTTTAAAGAAGATTAAAAGACATAATTGGACAAGTCTATTGTATTATACTTCATTTATTAAACAAAAACATCACAGGATAGTTCATTTTCATTGCTGAGCACTCATGCATACATAACCTCAAAAGTATTTTAAATGTAACCGTCGAGAATTTATCCGGATTACGGCGATCCGGATTAGAAAGCGGGCACTGTAAGACGACAGAAGAATCCAATATTCACCGTAGATACGGGTGATTGCACCCTGGACCCCTGCTTTTCCGAAGCTTTTCTTAAATTCTAGTACATTAGGGATGGTCTTTATCGATCCGATATATTAAATGTCCGATCGGCAAATATTGTTCTTAACCCTTTAAGAAGGAAAGGGACACCGGTGTCCCAACAATAAAAAACTAATTTTTCGGCCTATTTAGAGGACAAAATAACATTCTATAACCAAAAATATGTTTTTGTTTTTGGGACACTGATGTCCCTCTAGTCTTTAAAGGGTTAAGTGCTAGAATTCAAGAAAAGCTCACGAAAAGTAGGGATGAAAATTTACCCGCACCTACGATACTTTTAATTATCTACAAAACATTAAGTCATACACTACTAAATTTGTTTTATTAATGTTTAAAATATATAGCTCAATAAAGCCTTTTTAATTATTTCGCTCAAAAATACTTCGCTACAACATAAATATCACAAATCTTCTAAAAATTATAAATTCTAATATTAATAATTAAATAAAATATACTTTCTATCATCCATATTCAATTTTTTTTCTTATATTTCTTAACGTAATTGAATATAATATAGTTTTTAAATTCTAGTCTTTTTTAATGCTTGGGACACTATTAAATATTTTATTATTTTAATATTATTTTATCTGTTTCATGAATTATCAAAAAATTATTCCGAAACTTAAAATTTTTGATGAAATACGATTGAAACAATCTTAATCCATGTGCAGTTTTTAGAGTACTTAATCATTATGGAAAATCATTAGAAGAAATCGATCACTTAGAATAAGAAACGAATAACTCGCAGTAGGCAAATTTTAAAGGAGAGCGATTTGAAAATAATTAACTTGCAACTATAATATTCACAGGGAAGGTAGTGAGTATAAAGAAGTATCCAAAAAGCGATTAAAACGATTTTTGTAAAAAATCAAGTTGTTTGACTTATATTGTGAGTCGTCGAAATGAACTGAGGTCTTTGGCATCGACGGCTCAGAATAAGACTCCAACAACTCGAATTTATATAAAATTTATTTTTCTCGCTCTTTCGATACTCCTTAGTACCCTATACCTTCCTTGTGAGTATAATACTTTAAAGTTGTATGCTTTTTAAGTCAAAATAAATAAATAAATAAATAAATAAAACATCTTTGTACGACATGTAAAATCTCAGCTTGAAATCTGTTTCCTAGAAAACTTGTAATTTGCGAGTTATTCGAGTTTTTTTCCGACTCTTCAAAATAGATAAAATCTTCGTCTAGACAGATCTTTAATCATATCAGAAAATAAAAGAAATCGTTGGAGCCGTTCTCAATATAAAACATAAAACACAAGGGGTGATTTATAAAAAAATTAGAGTGGCTCGAGTTTACGGTTCTCCAAAAAAATATATGAGTTCCCCAAGTTTCTTGGAAAAATGTATGAGTATCCTGGGTTCCTCGAGAGTTTCCTAAAAAATATATGGGTTTCTCTTAGGTTCCCTGGGATCCCCGTAGGTTCCTTAACCAGATTGTTTCGAGTACCTCGTAATGAGTAACGAGTCCCAGTTGATAAAACATGATTTTTGAAAGAAAAAGGAGCAGTGAGGGAAAAGGAAAAAAACAAATTTAGAGATAATATAGACTTCTCGGATAGGAGGGTGTCATTAAAGACCGGATGTCGATATCTCCTATCGGTTAGGCTTTGCCAGTAGAACAAGTAGAAAAAGAAATATTCAAGAAAGATTAATAAATTAGAAGTACTTTACCGATTCATTATCGATTGCAACCGATCCAGCAGTGTTGGAAATTTCAAAACTTTTCCAAAAAATTTAAATTTAACCAATCCCGGTGAGAAATAAGCACTGAGTTGACCAACAAAAAAATGCTTAGGGGAAGGCGCGCTAACTTCGGACGATTCAAGCTTCGCACAACTCATTTTTTTCAATATGTTTTTAATTAATTTCACCAATTATAATATTATATTTTAATAGATAGTCTAACGCCCCTAACGCCACAAATTTCCAGAAAAGAGCCATAGGTCAAATCCATTAAGAACTTAGGAAAAAATTGATTTGTCCGAAGCGTCCGAAGCTTGAGTCGTCCGGAGGTAGCGCGCTTTCCCCTACTGATCAACAGTTTTCGAACAAAAAGTGGTAACCAAATATATCGCTCCTTGGAAATTACAAGGGGCCAACTAATTTTCGAGCATTTTTCACGAGACAGCATGAAAGATTCAACTTTGTGTACATAAGTATCTCAATTTAATGACTGAACAAAAACAATTTACAGTAGAGTCTCGCTATAGCTCATATTTGGTTTCAAATTTGACACTTGGGTCGCACTATAGTCCATGTAATTTTTTAAAATTATCAACGATTTTTAGTATTGAAATTGCTCGACGGTTTCCACTTTCTTTGCGATTGTGGTACTTGTCTTCGCTCTCTTCATTGTGGATCACAATTATCACAACTACTTAATAAAGTTTGCCAAAAATATTAAAATAATTATGCATGTCGCATACTACAAAAAACAAAACCTGACTTAAAATCAGTGTTTTGAAATCAACGGTCGATAAATTGTGGACTATAGAGCGATGGCCTATAGCGAGACTTTACTGTATTTCTTTTCTATTTGTATGAGCACTAATATAAACATCGAAACTTTTATATTTTTACCTTTCAAAATATGTTTTTTAATGAGTTAGCTCCTTGTCGTGCTAAATGATGTGCAAATTTTGCTGAAATTGGAATGACAAGGGATCAACTTGTTTGAGTTAGTCTTCTGTTTCACAAAAATTTGAACGATGAATATATTTTGTGCCCTTTACATCAAACAAAATTATGCAAGTAATCAAAAAGATTAAAATTTTGAAAATCTTTTCTAATAACGAAATTTAATGACTTATATCATCTGAAAATTTATTAAATTGCCTTTCTAAGTACATTAGAATCTCAAAATCGCAAAAAAGTGAGTTGACCCCTTGTAATTTCCAAGGAGCGGAAAATGGCACTGCCTTGCGAGTGTCGTTTTAAGATTAGCAGGATTCAGCTGTATATACAAAAAAATAATAAAATCAGTTGGAATTAGTTGCTCGCTGGATTTTATGGAGCATAAACTTTGAAAAGATCAATTTGAGCAATTTTTTCAGGCAAAGGAAGAGGAGGAACGATCTATGCAGAAAGTTGAATCATCATTCTAAAATAAAATGGTTTTTCGATAATTATTCGTAGTTTTTTACGAATTATCTTTTGCATAATGTACTGTATACCATTAGTCTAATAAGCCGGTAATAAGTTGATAAAAGCGTATTAATTATCATGCTCTTTTTTTTGAGTTCGAGTAGAAAAATCATAAGAGATCGAACCATAAACAACCGGAAAGTTCTGATATTTTTCTGTTCAAAACCCCTCGGTATTGAGATAAACAAATCTTAAAGGTTCAAGTTAAATATTTAGTATCAAAAATGATTTCCAATACTGATGAGTTAAAGGCTAATGACAAGTTCACAACAAAATCCAAGGTAGTAGTACAAGGTATAATGAGATGATCAAAGCTCTTTTGCATAATCACATAACTGCCTTTGCTTAATGAGTATCTCTACACAAATCAATTGGGGATCCAGGTAATTTCATCACAAATTTCCTATCAGCTGAAGCAACATATTCACGTGTTGTGCAAAAAAAAGAGACTTAAAGCTGAACAATTAATTGCATAGAGAAAATTACTTTATTGGAGCAAGGTTCTCGGCCATAAACTAATAAGCTGCCCAATGCTGATGAGATAAAAATTGACTTAATTGGGTTTTTAATCGTTTATTTGTCCCTTCGCACCACTTTGCACTCCTCATATTTGTTCAGCTATTTGGTCCGAGGATACGAATTTGCAATTATAATAACACCCGGAGAGTTAATGATTGAAATAATTTTTAATTACTTTTTTGTCATTGCTTTTGAAGAAAAATAAAACACACACAGTTTAACGTCTCTCTCAATGGAGGCTGTCCCATAATTGTGGAAAATTTTTTCCTCCAGAAAGGACTATTGATTTAAAAAAAATGAATTTAACACAAAAGGCCGCTTAAGAGTATTAAGATCGAATGTCTTGTGCTGAAATGATTCTATTTATACCAACAAATTGACCGATACCAACAATAGAATAATGCTATAAATGTTTTCTAAACGCACAATTCAGGATAAACGTTGCTACAAATAAATCTAAAGTATGTATGTCTCTATGTTGAATTTCTCTATATGCTGCTCACAATGATTTCTTTAACGACTGTAAACACAAAGGCGTATTTAAACACAAGCATTTCACTATTTGCCAGTCGATAGTCATTGTAAAAAAATGGGGATATGACGTATTGTGAAAAATTCGTAAATAACACCTTCTTACACATTTTGGGAAAATTTTGAATTATATTCGTCTCAGGAGACTTTTCAAAATTAGTGCTTTTTAATTATTTTAAATTGGTTTTTTAGATTAAAATTGTGTTGTGAGAAAAATCCTTAATATGAAAAAGTCTCCTAGGTTTCTACCTATAAATGAGACATAAGTGATGCTTACGACCCTTACGACACATATAGTTGGCACACATGTCCAAAGATTATTTTTTTCATAAGTCAGTCATCTGTAAACAATAATCAATTACAATATCTGTAGATAACGCAACTACTAGATATCGCAATCGATCTTTTGAGTTTAGTACTAAAAACCAGTATCTGCTGGGAATGGTTCATTTGCACTTTAACTTGAATAAAAAATCAAGTAAAGTATGTCATATGGTTAAAAAGGCTTACATCGAACATCCACCACAGTAAAATACCTGAAAATCAGTTTAAATGCTTCAGAAATGGCTATTTCAACGGAGAGGACCGAAGGACCAAAAACAATTGATTGCGCCTATCTGCAAGAGTAACTGGATGAAGATCATAAGTTTAGCTTACGGGAGCATTATACATGATTCGCAAAGGTGTTTTCAAGTTTTCACGCACCATAGGATAGATCCAAATGGAGAAAAATGGAAGCTTTATCGTTTATCTGAAAGACAAAAAAAAATCAGAAATGATCTTTTGAAGTTTTGTCTCTGTGATATGAAAGAAACAGCTTTTAGCATCGAATTAGTACAAATAAGGGAAAAAAGGTTATGGTTCGAGTGTTTCAAACTCAAAATAGCTTACCGAGGACCTAGTAGAACCAACAGTAATTTAAAGTAATTTAATACTAGCTATAAAAAAAATATTGGAGCGTTATGATCATGTGTTTAACTTGGTGTGTATGCCCAAGATTATTTTGTTTACTAGTGTCAGTCAGAAAGAGTGGCACCCAATCCTCAGTTCTCATCTGAGACAGGAAAAATTCCTGCCTCCACTCGGATTCGAAGTCAGGGCCTTTCACTATCTAGGCTCAGTGTTAGAGCAGTCGTCTAGATAGCGAAAGGTCCTCAGTTTGAGTAACTCTATCATAGAGGTTCAATTAATGGGGAAAAACATAATGTTTACAATTTCGAGGATTTTGCAGTATTTTCCACTGTGTAATTTGCTTTTAGTTTATCGGTTTACCAGTTCACGCAACTGATTAGCTAGCAGTTCTTTGGTAGTTTAGAACTGATCGAAAAGGCTTCAGACTTGTAAGAGATTCCAAAACCTTTCCAACGATTCCAAAAATGACCCCAGTCGTTTGAGAAATACGCTTCCTGGAGTCTTTTAATCTTTGACCTTGAAAAATGCCCTTTAAAGTGATTGAACTGTATTTTCGTAAATGTGAGAAATATCTGCATAGGAAAGCTTCAAAAATATTGTAAATCTATTGAGTAAATATATTATACAAAATAAGAACATACACTCCTTCCATTGCGTCAGGGGTGTTTATCCTTTCCGACAGAAACACACAAATAGTTTCCCAAAGCTTTCGGTGCTATAACCGGTACGGCTTAACGTAATTATAATCAAAATAATATTTGACTAAATTTTCAATAGTTTTGAACAAGTTAAGCCGTTTCTCTGCTTAAGCCGTGAGCCGGATTAGTCAGAAACTGATGGAAATGCATCCTGAGCATTATTTTGATTATAATACCTTAAGCCGTATCACTCGGCTAAAGTCGTAAGTGTATCTGGAAGAGCATAATGCGCCTTCATCAGTGAGGTAAATCGTGATAATGTCTTTGAACTTTTGGATTTTCTAACTCCTCTACGCCTAATGGTCAAGTGAATTGTCCTTGGTTTGAATTATAGGGGGCCTCTCGAAGATACGAATTCACTATCTACAAGCGTTTGGTCTGTAGATCTGATGTCAACCGAACGGTCAGATGGATCAGACGGTAAAGCAGCGTGATCATCATGGCAAATGGTGCAAATTTTGAGAGTCGAAAAATCAAGAGATTGTACTAGGGGAAAGTGCCCATGCTTCGTACGATCGCAAGCTTCGTAATGACTAAATTTTTCCTATGTTTCTCAATTAATGTGACTCATCGCAGACATATCTTAAAAACTAGAGGAAAATGCCCAGTTTTTAAAATACATTGCGTTCACTGAGAGAAATCCGAAAAAGTTAAAATAACATTCCGGAAATGTTAATTTTACCCTGCAGTATTGATTCGAAATCGGTGTAAATATTACCCTTTTTAGGTGTATTGGGGGTAAAAGTTACCCTTTTTCATATTAATTTCACCCTTAAAAATCTGTAAAATAACCATTAAAAAATGTTGATATATTTTTACACCTAAAAAGTGGAAAAATTATGAGGAAAAAAGTTAATCGCACCCCTGTTTTTTTCTTAGTGTAATGACTAACTTTTCTTATGTTTCTCAATAAGTTTGACAACACTGAGAAAAAAAAGAAGGTGCGATTAATTTTTTTTCCTCATAATTTTAACACTTAGATGTAAAAATATATCAACATTTTTAATGTTAATTTTACACCTTTTTAAGGGTAAAATTAATATGAAAAGGGTAACTTTAACCCCTAATACACCTAAAAAGCATAATATTTACACTGATTTCGGATCAATACTACAGGGTAAAATAAACATTTCCGGAATGTTATTTTAACTTTTTCGGATTTCTTTTAGTGTACGAAGCTTGAGATCGTACAAAGTATGAGCACTTTCTCCTACTCTCTCAGAAGAGTTCGAGCAATAAAAACTAGAATTAAAAGTGAAATATCGTGACAGAATTTTTCTCTGTGCCCAAACATGGGCTCAAGAAAAATCGAGAAAATTTCAAGGAGAAATGAATTATTTCTTGGAAAAAATTGCAGCTTTGTGCATGAGTCCCTTGCAATCTCTTTTTTAGTTACACAAAAGTATTTATTTATAAAAAAAAATCACAAATATTTTCCTCAGTCAAATATTTGTAATTCAAAAGATATTTTTAGATTCACGTAAATTATTTCTCCAGTTGAGAAATCTCATTATTTCCTCCCGATTGAAACATTTTTTGTGCAATCTTGTTTTTTATATTGGCCAAAATCTTATGAATAATTATTTTTTTTACTTTATCCCATATTTTTTAAAAATTGCTGTCGCGTGAAATAATATTATTAGCGTTAATTGTAATTAAGTTTTAGTGTACGATACGTAAAAAAGGCGCAGACGTAAGAAAATTATGACTATTTTTACTTGTAAAGGTCCTCATGTGCACTTCATCATCAAGTGCGAGCAGAATACATTTATAGCAGTACACTATTATAATGCATAATAATATACCATCGCTCTTTTAGAGTGTTTAAACTAAAATTAGTTTGGTACAGAATGGTGTTGGGACAAGCGCCGTTTTTATTGTGTGTCAAATTGTAAGAAAGTAAGAAATGAATCAATCAAATTTATAAAAGATTCGTATTTATCTACCAAAGTGCTAAGAATAAGGCGTCGCGAAATAAGTAATTCGAGTTTTTCAAGAAAATACTATTAAGTGTAATTTGATGGTGCTGGTGATTCTCAAGAGCAAAATGTCTACATTGAAGAGATGTCTTAGCCAACTGTCCATGATTGTGTTTCGTGCGGAATCCTCAGGGGAGTCAGCCTGGCGCGAAGAGTGCTTAAAGTAAAAAAGAATTCTATAATAAATCGTTTATTAATTCATTGTGTTATTAATCAGCTGTTCGCTCTGCACGTCATCAACAATCTTTAATTGTTCACGCCTATATATAATTTTATCTCATTTGCAATTCCTGCAAATTGATTTCTCTTTCTAACTTGACACTTTGCCATGCTCAACAACGTGTAGACATTGATAAAATATGCCGCACTCATCTCTGTGCAAGATTATCGATAGGAGTATATTTAGAAATATTAAAAAAATTTTTTTGAGTAATTCTGATTTAAATTGACTTTGCTGCGGATATTTTAGGAAAACGTCCAGCTAGGATGCACATTTTAGGAAAATTGACAGACATCGATTGAGAGACAAAGTTTTACACTTGAGCCTATACTTCAGGAGGCTAATACATATGCCTTTGATTATAAAGGGACCCACTGAGACAGTACTTAACACTGATTTTTTCTACACTATGTGGATATATGTCGACCATTTCTTTAGTTAGTTTAAAGTGTAAAGTCTACTTTAAAAAAATTTCAGTGTTTACAACTGCTTCAGTTTCCCTTAAGGACTGCAATATCTGTGTCAACCCTTACCAGACACGAACATCTCCCTTGCTCATAAATTCTCTATGATTGCGAAGATCAGATTGAATAGCATTTGGGTACACAGACTCTCAACTTTTTGGGATTTGAAAAGCGGAACCTCAAAAAGAAGCCGATTTCATTAGAATTCATGAGATCTATTTTTCAAGTCATTCTAAGGACTTTTTATCAAACACCCTAACGGTAAATTGTCCCCATTGTCGGCCAAAATCTCGAAAGCCAAAATTGGGAAAGCTAAAATCCCGAAAGCCATAATCCCGAAAAACCAATATCTCGAAAAGCCCAAATTTCGAAACCCAAAATCCCGAAAGCAAAAATCCTCAAAGCTAAATCTCGAAAGCCAAAATCTCGAATGGTCAAAATCCTGAAAGGGACGAAATTATACAGAGTAATGTGTAAAATAATTTCCCAAAATACAGAAAATTTTCCATTTCCTCCAGTAAGTGCGAGTCTAATCATGGGAGTAGCTGTGACACTTCCAATAATTCCAGATTTTGGCCTTTCGCGATTTTAGCTTTCAGAGTTTTGGCTTTAGGAATATTGGCTTTTTGGAATTTTGACTTTAAGGATATTGGCTGTAGGGATTTTAGTGTTCAGGATTTCGGCCATTTTAGGATTTTGGCTTTTCGAGGCTTTGGCTCTCCGGGGCTATGGCTTTTCGGAATTTTCTCTTTTGGAACTTTAGCTTTTTGGGATTTTGGCCTTTCGAGATTCTGACTTTTTGGATTATCTCTTTGGGAATTTTCTCTTTTGGAATATTGCTTTTTCGGAATTTTGGCTTTTCGGGATTTTGGCTTTTGGGACTTTCACTTTTGGAATTTTGGCTTTTAGAGATTTTAGCTTTTCGAAATTTTGTCTTTCCGAGATTTTTTTTTTTTGAAATTTTGGCTTTTCGGGATTTTGACTTTTCAGAATTTTTGTGTTTGAGATTTTAGCGTTCGGTATTTTGATCCATCCGGGACTTTGGCTTTGTTAACAAACAAATATTTGTTGGTCCATAATTCCCAAAAAAATTCCCAAGGAATTCACAAAAATTTACAAACAATTTTACGAAATATATTTTTTCTGTTTATCATCTGTCCTTTTTGTCAATTTTAGATTTTGAAATGGTTTTCTGATAATTTATGAACTAATTTAAATTTTATTAGTAAACCGGAATTGATTCCAAAGACTTCTAAAACGTAATTTAAGGAAAATTGTATATCGAAAAATGTGAATCGCTTTGTTTCGTTTTTAAAGGGAACACAAAAATTTAATTTTAATATTAATAAAATAAATGATATCTTTTGCTAATTCAACATAGAATCATACCACTTGCAATCGAAAAGAAAAAAAAATGTACACAAAGTTTAATAAAGATTTTATCAGCTTCTTCTAAATTTTTGTGTACTTGTTGTCTGGTGATTTTGAAGACTAATATTTTTTTGTCTTTTCTCCTATCACCTCAACAATTCTTAGCGAAATACTTCGTGAGTTATTTTTAAACAAGAACAAAATATACACGATTCTCATCAGTATTAGTTCAACAAGAAATTTTCTTATCATATTCGTATGCTTTTTCTCCACTTTTGTCACGGTATTGCTAAAAGAATATCTCACTGCCATTTAATGTACAATTCTAGAGTGACCAGTTTTTTCAATTACGTAACTTTGGAATTTGTTGTAATTAGTGCAGCATATTTCAAAAAGTAACTTTTTAATTTAGATTTCCGAGAAATCAAATGATTTTCCACGTCATGTTCTTAGTTTTCTAATTATCTGTGCTCGATCTTTTTATTACAGGGTATTTGTTTTGAAAAATATACTTATTAAAAGGCTTGGAATCGTACAAAGCATGTACACTTTCCCCTACAATATTTTCCTGATCAATTTAACATTTTATGGTGCTCGCACGTATTTTCGTAATTCGTAATGATAAAATGATAAAGTGATTTAAGAGTTCTAAATTCATTTCAGTGCCAAAATCGAACATTTGCATTTCTGGGATATTTGGGCAATCACAATTGGTCTTTTGATCTCAACACTGATAATACCCGTCCTTCCTTTACAGACATAATTTTTACAGCAAATATTGTCTCAACATCTTTCATATGTACAAAAATATCAGAAGGTTTCATGCGGGCCTCTCTGGTTTGATATACATATTATGGGAAAGGAGTTTAAAAATAGGATTGATATTTTTCTCACAACACGATGGTTATTGACAAAGAATTCGAAGCCATTATTCACTTTTTTTCAGTTCCACAAAATGTTTTTCTTTTCAAAGAAAAATTGTTAAATAATCATAGGGAAATATTTTGCTTAAAGTTCTCAATTATCTCATATCAGTCAACACATAATACAATTCCTCAAGGGTGGTTACTTGTAACCTTTTACAATTTTGCCAGCGAATCTTCCTACATATGAAACAATTACTGATGTTGTGTAGGAAATCAGTAATTAAATTTCCATCCCACAACAATAATGGTTAAACTGCGGAGTGTAGATGTACGTGAGTGCGTGTCAAGATGAAAGTACAGAATTAGAACGAAGTCTTTATCTCGAAATTAACATATTTAGTTTCATTCTTTGTATCACTTGTTGAATGGATAATACAATATGTATCTTTTTATAAGAGCATTGATAAATAAATTCTGCCTTCGAATAACTGTAAGCTTCGGACAACTGAATTTCTTCTATATTCCTAAGGGATTACACTTATAGCTCTTTTCTGGAAATTTGAGGCATTGTACTAGCTATTAAAAATGTAATATTATAATGGGTTAAATTCTTTAAGAAACATATTGAAAAAAAATGTATAGTTCGAAGCCTGAACTGCCCGAAGGTAGCGCACTTTCCCCTTACATAACTTTTACTTGAAATTATTATTTTTTTACTTGACCTTAAGTTTGTTCTCGAGCTAGAGATCAAACGGTAAGAGATATCTATTCCGGTCTTCGATGACCCTCCTCCCCCATAAGTGGACATTGTATCTCGGACGGTCTGTTTGCTTTTCTCCTATCCCTCCAATATATATATCCTTTTGAAAATATTTTAGAGGTGGTTCAGGCGAACATTTCGTTTAAATATAACTGTGACCTTAAAAATTGCCATCTTGAATTTTTAAAGTACACGTTTTAACCAGTCTAGAGGGCCTAATATTCAATCGATTTGGTTAAACTTCGATCTTTTGGAAACGTTTTGAGATCAGCAATAAAC
Source organism: Phlebotomus papatasi (assembly GCF_024763615.1). Taxonomy (NCBI): domain Eukaryota; kingdom Metazoa; phylum Arthropoda; class Insecta; order Diptera; family Psychodidae; genus Phlebotomus; species Phlebotomus papatasi. The sequence continues at coordinate 109,727,848 of NC_077222.1, read as the reverse complement.
CGGTTAAATATCCGTAATTGACTTATCTTTCTCATATTTACATTTTTTGTTTGTCCGTATTCTTGTAACTCATGCCAGAACATTCTAGAATGATTATTTATTTACGAATTTTTGATTTTGAAATGCTTTTATAAAAAAAAATAAAATGATTAGAAAACGATTTTTTCTGATCCCCAATTTTAAACCTTCTCGTCTTTAAAGGGTTAAATTACCGATATTTTTCTAGAACTGTTCTGTATTCTTAAATTAATGTTTTAGGGGAAACTGGGGCACCACCAAACATGGGGTAGCACCAAACACTGCGATTTTTAATCAGATATTTGACTTCAGAGGACAAGACTTATAGAAATTTATAGGCATTATAAGGATGCTTGTCCACTGAAGAAATGCTATAGATAGTACAAGTAGTTTAGGAATAAAAACTAGCGTTGGGTGCTACCCCGTGTTTGGTGGTGCCGCAATTTCCCCTATATATATTTTATTACTAACGAGCAATTAAAATCGACATTAATCTTATAGAGGAAGTGCTCATAATTTTGAGTTCTCATAATGTTCTAAGTTTGAAGGGCGATATTTTCAATACTAATTGATTTTTTATTACTCTAATCGATTTTTTATTACAAGGAAGATTTTTGAGAAACTTGGCAAACTGTTTATTTTTTTTGTTTATACTAAAATTAGTCTTAAAACGTTTAAAAATGAATTGATCTGTAGAGGTGAATTTGACTCAAATTTTGGACAACTTGGTTGTAAATTTGGACACTTTGGTTGTAATTTTGGACAGCTATAAAACCTCAACAGAATGCTAATTGTTCTCTATTTCAATAGCCTATCTTACCAAGTTTTCTTACTGGTTATGAGAAGGAATCGTAGAATGTCACAAGAAGTTCGGAAACTTTCAATATCATTCATTAAAGTGAGTTGACTTCGACAATCGAAGTGCGCGCGGATTCGCGTAATCCTTGGCCTTTGCGGGAGCTTTTTAAGGATTTTCTCACTATATCTCATTGGTGGAGATGATGTTTCTTTGTTTCTTCAGTCATTTATATAACCTAGTCAACACAAAAGCCTATAAACTTAACTTAAAGTATCACCTCTCTGGTGAATATTTGAGAAAATTGTCCATTTTTCACACGAAAAACATAATTCACAAGGCAAATTTCACTTCAGGTCAAATGAACAAATCACTGTCGACATTAATCAACACAATATTCAAGGAATATTTAATAACATCACTTTAAAATATCGAGTAAAGATTATTAGAACTTCACCACAGGTAAATAAGACAGAAGTAAACACGAAGTTCTGTAATATTTCTTTTAAGCAACTGCTCACACTGATTCAAATCATCGTCAAAATTTAACGAATTTATTGTTACAATCTATAAAAATTGTTAAAATTGTTTAAAAAAAAAAAATAAAAAGATGGTATCATTGGATACAGAAACCTTAGATCTACATTCCCACGAAATTTTATGTTAATTAAGATATTCCAGCAAAAGTTACAAGAAAAAAAAACTGAACATCCGCGTGCCAAATTATTGAGTTTTTTGCCCACAATTTTACTGCAAATAACTTAAAAGTAGCGTTAACCATAAGATGCGTAAGTATGATAAAATATAGTTTTAAAAGCTGAAAATATACTAATTGCAGTAAAATTAATAAAAAAAAATTTCAGCTGTCAAACTTTAAACCTCTGGCCTATTAAGTTTACATTTTAGACTTACAGTACTCTTCTTTGGAGCCAGCGATATTTTTAGTGTTCAATTTTACCCTCACAGTGTCCAACATTATGAGCAGTTCCCCTATGAATATAAAAACCGAAAACGAATATAAGGCTGGGCTTCTTCTCGGGAATTAGAGCAGCTCGCAAAGTCTCGGACGCTTCGCCATCCCTTTTATTTGAGAATGTTTTTTTTAAATGTAAAAATGCATTACTGTAGAAGACTTCCGCTTATCCGTGCTTACGTATATGTCATCCGTATTCTGGATTTAATTAAATTCAGGTTTACGTAAATTCGAATTATCAACTTTTCGGTAATTTCGTCAAAGTATTGAATTTTAGTTAGTGTATCTAATAAAATGCTAGTAATATGACGTGTTGTTATTGGGTCCCGGTCAAAATCCCGAATGGGCCAAAATCCAGAAAGCCAAAATCCCGAATTCTTAAAAGTATCATAGCTACTCCCACGATTGTACGCGCGCTTGCTGGAGGCAAAGGGAAATCTTCTGTGTCTTATGAAATTATTTTAAACATGTTCCTCCATATAATTTCATCCCTTTCAGGATTTTGTCTTTCGGGAATTTGGTTTTCGGGATTTTGGCCTTTTCGGGATTTTGGCGTTCGGGATTTTGGCTTTCGGGATTTTGGCTTTCGGGATTTTGGCTGCCACCGCTTGCTATTAATCTTCTCTTTTATATAAGGATAGGTATCCAAATTTAATAGCCCAAATTATGGTAAATGCCACTAGGTCAGGATACGCTTTCTTAAAGTGCCGATACGTGTTCCTTCGACCCTATATCATTAAGAATTTTACAAAAAAAAGCTATAATGAGAAAGAACAACAACAAAACAGAGAAAAACCTTAACAAATTTGTGTACATTTGTTCCATACGATTAACGTAATCAGACTTTTCAAACTGAATTGCCATCCGGATAAGGAAGTTGCGAAATCGAAAATAATGGATAAGCGAGAATGTATACTGTAAAATGTTATAGAAATTTTACTTTGCACCTAATCATATACGAGATGTGTGAAAATTATTCTATTTTCAGATATCGTCAGACAAGATTTTCATCGAGGCGGGTGAGGAAACGTGTAATTTTCAAACATGGAGATTGTAATGTTGTGCAGGGAAATGTGGCTAAGCGTAGACGACGGTATATGCAGGTTAGTAAAGGTTGGCTTCTGTTCAACAAAAAGGAATTGAGCACAAGGAAAATTAAGTGATATAGAAGAGATTCTCCTCAATTCTAAGATAAAGGTAGGGGAAGGTTTTCAGGCTTCGCACAGACTCTGGCTTAGAAGCTTTCCTCTACATCAATTCAAAAAATATTCTTTGATCTTTAATTTTATTTGTAATGATTATGTCAAGTGGTTCTAATATCTCAGTACTACTTGATCCATAAAAAAGTTGTGTGACTTTTTTATATGTAAATAGCCCAGTTTGTATTCTCAGGACATTTTCACAACGCTGGTTGATGCTCAGTGGCGATGGACTTTGCTAGTATTTGCACTGAGTTTTCTGCTATCTTGGACGGCATTTGGGATAATTTGGTGGCTCATTGCTTACACACACGGTGATCTGGATGCTCTTGAACCTCAAGATCCACATGTGCGCCTCATCCACAATAAATCAACAAATCCATGTGTAACAGAAATATATGGCTTCACAAGCTGCTTCCTGTTTTCAGTGGAGACGCAGCACACGATCGGCTATGGAAATCGGTACATCACTGAAGAATGTCCAGAAGCGATCTTCATAATGTGTCTCCAGAGTATTATGGGTGTTTTTATTCAAGCATTTATGGTTGGCATTGTCTTTGCTAAGCTCTCTAGGCCCAAAAAACGTGCCCAGGTGATTGTTTTTATCTATATCAAACGTTGCGATTGATAGAAATGAAAATTTTGCTTAAGAAATTTGCTTAAGACTTAATATTTATGTTGCATTCCTTTGCAGACACTTCTTTTCTCGCGAAATGCTGTGATATGCCATCGAGATGGTATACCATGTCTTATGTTCCGTGTTGGCGATATGAGGAAAAGCCACATAATCGAGGCGCATGTCAGGGCACAAATTATCAGGAAGAAGGTAAACGAATCAAGTTTTAAGATACAGTGTTCTCTTATTTATAGAATAACACATTTTGCCTATTTACCGGCGATTAATCATACAATTTTTGCTATTGAAGGTGACCAAAGAAAACGAAGTTCTGCCGTTTTATCAGCAAGAGCTCGAAGTGGGAGCTGATGGCAAGGAAGACAGGCTGATGTTTATTTGGCCAACAACAATCGTCCACAAAATTGATAAGCATAGTCCTCTGTATGCACTGTCAGCGCAGGATATGCTGAAGGAGCGTTTTGAGATTGTTGTAATGCTCGAGGGAGTTGTGGAGTCAACTGGAATGACCACACAGGCTCGAAGTAGTTACCTCCCTTCAGAGATTCTCTGGGGACATCGCTTTGAACACGTGGTTTCTTTTCGTAAAGAAACGGGAGAGTATGAGGTAAGGATGTCTGTCTTTTCTAAATAAAGCACGCACTGAGTCGATTAATTGCAATGGAATGAAATAAAATAAAGCACATCGCACTATGGAGATTTTAGTGGCGTTTGAGAATGACAAAAATTAAATAAGCAGCTAAAATTAAATTTGAATATTAATAGCACTTGCACACCTCTTAGATTAGGAAAATTTCGATGACTCAGAATATAAGTCGAGCACCTCGATTTTTTTTTACAAAAATCGTTTTGTTCGCTTTTTGATACTTTTTTATACCCTCTACCTTCCCTATGAATATTATGCTTATTTTCAATAATTATTATTATTTAATAATAATTAATAATTATTTTCAAAGTTATAGAGATTTTAAATCTAAAAAAATCTTATAGGGTAAAGTGATACAGTTGGACATAGTTTTTTTCTTGATAAATACTGTACAAAATTTGTCTTTAAGCACAAGGAACCAAATTATAAAACTAAAGCATTAAAAATATGCAAATAAAAATTAAGTACTAAATATAGCAAGAAGAAAAGCCCTGTCCAAATTTTACCATTGTCCAACTTGTACCACTTTACCCTACTCTGCTTGTAAAATCTAAGCTTCAAATCGCTCTCCTGTAAAATTTACCTACTGCGAGTTATTCGTTTCTTATTCCGAGCGGTCGATATTATAAAATCAAAATTCATATCCGTTCCTTTCTCATACGTTTTGCATATGTTTATCTCATTCTTTCACACTCTAAATTTAATTGACCTAAATTGAATTTGTTATGATGTTTAAAAGAAGAAGAAGAATATTGCGTAAGAATGAGATAGACATATGCAAAGCGTGTGAGAAAGAAAAGGATTCCAATTTCAACTTCCAACCTCCAAGTCTACTTACACTAGCATCAAATGATTGTATCACAGGGTCCAGAAATCTTAAATCTACATCCCCACAAAATTTTATATTGATTGAGTTATTGCATTTTAATGTTTAATAAATATTTAATGTAAATTGTTCAAAAATAGAGTGGATCAGGAGATATTCAATGGATATGATAAAATAATTTTGATTGTTAAAAGTCTACTAATTGCAGTGAAATTAATGAAAATCAATATGAACTGTCAAACTCTCCCGAAAAGTTGAATTTTAGATTTACAATAGTGTTAGTTGGAGCCAACGATATGTCTATCTTGTTCTTTATGCCCATGGCACACGTTTTAGCCTCTTTAACATCTAAAAGAGACCCTTTAGCATCCAGAATTGTTGCAGATAGAATGAAAAGCCTTTTATTTTCCCATTGCCAAAATTTGGACGATAATATCACTGTTTCAATTTTTTTGTTACTACTCGATTTTAACTTTTTACTGCTCATTTATACAATGCCAATTTAATTTAATGACGTTCAAAATAAGAAGAAGAAGAGTCTGAAAGCATGGGATAGATATATGCAAAACTTTTGAGAAAGAAAAGGATGTATATTAACAATTAAGATTGTTTCAGGTTAAAGGAAAACCTATTTATTTTTATTTCTCAAAACTTTCATGAAAATATTTCACTCATTTTGAAGTTTTTAATTAAGTTCTGAATAAAATCTTTTTTTGCTGACCAAAATTATTTTTTTATTGATCATTTCACTCCTTGGAAATTACAAGGGACTAACTAATTTTCGGCCATTTTTCAGGAGACAGCATGAAAGATTCAACTTTGTGTACATAAGTATCTCAATTTAATGACTGAACAAAAACAATTTATTTCTTTTCTATTTGTATGAGCACTAATATAAACATCGAAACTTTTATATTTCTACTTTTCAAAATATGTTTTTTTAATGAGTTAGCTCCTTGTCATTCTAAATGATGTGCAAATTTTGCTGAAATTGGAATGACAAAGGATCAACTTGCTTGAGTTAGTCCCCTGTTTCACAAAAATTTGAAAGATGAATATATTTTGTGCTCCTTTACTTTAAACAAAATTATGCAAGTAACCAAAAAGATTAAAATTTTGAAAAACTTTTCTAATAACGAAATTTAATAACTTATATCATCTGAAAATTTATTAAATTGTCTTTCTAAGAACGTTAGAATCTCAAAATCGTAAAAAGTGAGTTGACCCCTTGTAATTTCCAAGGAGTGGTTTGCAAAATGCCTTCTGTATTTTTTTTTTGATTTTTAGATTTTTATGGCTTTATATATAATTCAAATTTGGTTTTACCTTTAAAGGTTTCTCTTAAAGATTTTAGATTTTCTAACCCGTTTCTTCCTGATAAAATTTTTTTTCAAGATTTTCTTTATACTTTTACTTAGCACTACAGCGGTTTTCATGGCGTTGTGATCATTTGAGTGTTTTTGGAGATAAAAGCTCTTAAATCTTGAATTCCAGTTCCTTATTTTGTTTAACGGCTATTTGGACCAATCCCTGATATCGAAAAGGGTTCTCATTAAAATTAAATAATTATAATGAGCTCTATAGGTATCTCTGTTGACTTCAAATAGTCTAATGGAACTAATATAAATATTAGTAATATTATTAGTAAATTATATTATTATATAATTATATAAATTATAAATTAATAATAATAATTATAAATTATATTATTATAATATTATTATTAGTAAATATTATAATTAATCTTAAATTAATTTTTAAGACTAGCCTTCAAATTTCTAATTTGTAAAATTCTCTATTTAGAGAAAAATCTATAGAAAAGGATTTTCCGTCGATGGTTGTAAACGACGTTAAGACGGCGATGGCCGCATGGGAAGAGGGCAAAAAGATGAAAATAAAATGAATTGAATTGAAAAAAAAATTAGTTGCAAAATCGAAAAATTCTCACGCCACTAAAATCGCCACTGTGCGGTGCGGTATGTTACTAATAAGAAGCTTAACTTTTAAAAAATTAATTATTATTATAAGGAGAACGCAAAAATAAATACATAAAATAATAACAAATTATTTTATATTTGCCAAACAAATTAATAAGAAATGTAATTAATTAATTAATTAATCAGGTGGATTACACACTCTTTAACAACACCTATGAGGTGGATACACCCCTGTGCAGTGCTAAGCAGCTCGATGAACTCCGTGCCGAGTTGAACTCACCAAATGGATTAGGTATGACTGCTGGAGATTGAATCGATATTAACACGTGAGCTTATTTAATCTCATTTGACTCTAAATGGCATTAAAAAAAAAAACAACAGAACGACTTTGTTCATCGGGCCTCCTGCCGCGTGTGTCATCGGCAGCATCCCTGGATCCAGCCAGTGAAGAATCTGGTGATTCTGGTCGCTTGCAGATTCGATCGTGTTCTGTGCCCAATGGTATTCCGGTCGCAGAGGCTTTGCATCATAAAATTAATGGACAGAAAAAGACACAATCTGGACGACGTCTGTCCATCAAGCAAGAAGCACTTCCAGTGGATTCAATGTGCTGATATTTGATCAAAATCGGATTAGGTTAGTACTTTATGTATGGACAAAAAATATTCTGCCTTGTCTTGCATTATGGTGCTATTACAGTGGAAAATGAACATGTTTTTTTTAGCACTTCAACTGTTCCCAAGTGCTTCTATATAATCGACTTTTCTAATGGTTCCTGTCACGGCTATTTGATGGTTTTAAAAAACGGCGAGGACTGTGGAAAACAGTCGATACAGGAATCAACACAAAGAAAAATTGATAATGCAGAAGCACTTAAGAGCAGTAAAGCGCTAAAAAACATGTTCATATTTCATTGTAATTGCATTATTACTCAACATACTTCTGAATATTTTTATCACTTGAATTTGTAAATTTTATGACTTGAACTCAAAATAATTCGGAATATAACGAATTCGGTTTAGTTCTAAAGATTTGGGAGGAAGGAGGGTGTTCACTAATTTAATATAAATTCATTTTGCATCAAGGAGGTCCGTGGTGCAATTGGTAAGAGCGTTCGGCTCTTGGGCGGTGTGACACTCGGCTCGACTGTTACAGTTGTGAGTTCGAGTCCCGCCCGGTGCAAATGATTGAATCGTCTTGAATCGACATTTTTCACGTAACATTGTAAACTGAGTAATAAATTTGTAAACTGAACAATGTTCAAAATGGCAGAAATAGCCCAGTACATCAGAAATAAATATAAATAAATATTTTACATCAAAACGACAAAATCGGATAAATAGCGTCGACAAAAATGTCTTTTCTAATTATGCCGAAGTATTCTGCAAAATCATATTAAGAGGGAATAGAGATAATTGAGGTTATGTCTTATGATAATTGGTTTTGCAACAAAGGGGCCCCTAGCGTTGGTTCTACGAAGTTAAAATATTCTAGAAAATTGTAGTGTTTTGTGAGACCTTTCACTTGCGGCTTTTGTCATCAAATTCGGTCAAATGGAACCGAAGACATAGTTTTTTTTAAATTTAATTTCGTGATTTTTGACAGAACATACATATCTCCGGTTTTCTTAAGAAATGCTTTTATTAGGAAAATGTTAGTCTTGGCTGCAATACCTCACAATACTGATTTTGGAGAAGAACAAACTCGAATTTTTAGTCTATCTCAGCGATCTCAGCTGTACCGATCGAGAATTTTTGAACAGTCAATTGTAAAGTTTTGATTCAAAATATTAATTAAACTGGAAGACATAGGCTAGTCAATTTTTGAAGTTTGACTTTTTACAGTTGGGTCAAGGGCGCCCAAGGGAAAGGGTTTTTAAATAAACTCATAAACTTCGCAAAAATATTTTGTAAAACAATCTTGCAAATTGAATTGATTCGTATAAAAAGTTTAGGTGTTTGGCTACCCTTGACGCCATGCCATTTTGAGTCTTGTAAAATCTTGTTGTTCTCAACAAGATTTGTGTAAAGTTCTTCTCAAAATATGAATTTTATTGGAATTTCTTAATACATGGCGCTTGAAAACACAGTTTTTCTTTTTCATTTTTATCTGTTTCTGTCAAAATGGACTTGGAATATTTTTTTCTGATATTTGTCAATTTGGTGGAAATGATAATCAAGATTGTCATGATATTTATTATTCGTACAAATTATTCGCTGATATATTTTTTGTAGATAATGATCAAATTCTCTCAAATTTTGATGAATAAAAACGCGAGGCAATAATTTTACAAGATTGCGACTGGAATAGCCAAACGTCTCGATACTTTTCTATGTGGGGCAACAAGATTTTACAAGATTTTTATGAGAGATTTTTTATTGCTCGAACTCCGTAGAAAAAGCAGTATATGTGATCCATTGCCACGCTGTTTGTCTGTTTGTCCGTCCAGACGTTACCACACCTAGAACTCAAACCGTTAGACATAGTGACTTGGAACCTTTAGGGACCCTCTCATAAGTCGACTCTGCTATCATTAATACACCGCTTATTTTCCCCATTTCTCTCCTTCTTCTCCAAAACCATGTTTTTGGGATTGCTCGGAAATGCGTCGTATGATTTTACTTCATTTTTGGATAGAAAGGTAGTGTAAACGTTATGCAGAATGTCTGTAACTTTGACTCGGTCGATACAATTACTAGATAGATGGCGCTAACAGGGGAGAAGTCTTGAAAGAACTAGAACAGTCTGTTTTAGGTTTTTGAGAGGACCAGAGGTGTATCCCGAGTGTGATCCAGTAGATATTTACAATAGATTAGATAAATTTATTCATTAACCACGTTTTCGAAGAACAGTTTCGGACTAGTCCCCGGCGAGTGGCCTTTAAAGTTGAAGCCAATTTCTTACTTTGACATACAAATGCGTATGGAAATTTTTCTGCACTCGTGATCGTTATGCTAAATATTTAAAAAGTGAGAAGTTCTTCCGTATTATAAGATACCTTTCCGTATGGATGGATAAATATACTAAATTTTTGTTTAAATTATTTTTTTTCTTTGGAGCACTGTGAGCTGAGTCCGAGATCAATTTAGGAATTGGCTTCAAATAGCTCCATATAAAAAGGCCAACTTGCCAGGCGCTTGGTTTCGGACATGTTGTCCTTATACAAAAATCCCGTTGAATCATTACTGTGTTTTCTGCTCATCATTTCTATTCAAGGTTAGATGTTAAAAAGGCTCTAGAGAGCGTATCTCTCATCCGAATGATACCATGTTTTTGCTTGTTAGAAAGGTCTTGAAATTTGTTACCGGTCTGAATAGGTTCTAATCGGTTATGAACCGGTTATGCACCGATAATCGATTTTTATCCTAAAATTAACTATATAATCCTAAGCTATTTTGTTTGATCTTTTAAAGTGATTCATAAATCGGTTTAAATCGGTTGTGAACTAATAAGTGGTAAATGATCTGAGAGTAATTTTGAGGTATGACATCTAAGCCATTGATTCGAGCACTCCGCAAAGTCTTTTTTGCTATCTTTTTCAGATCGAATTTTCATGTATTCAAGAGGTTACCTGCAAAGAATCTCAGCTATCATAAGCATGTCTCGTCTTATCATTGATTTTCTGCTAAACTATCTTTTGGAAACTCCATAATCATTCACAAATAAACAGTTTTGAATTGAATCAACTGTTTATAATTGCGCAATTTTGCAATAAACAATGATATTGGCGGGAAAATTCTGAGCACGTTAGAATAAAACGTGCAATTCTGTGATTGTCACACAGTTAATTATCTAGATAATTATTAATTAATTTTTTACGCGTCAGCGAAGATGTAAATCAAGGTCTAGGTGAATTTTAGTTCATTTTCATTCTCTTCCTTTTCATTCATGCATCCGAGCGTACCCACAACTATGATAAAATTAGGTTACGCGTTGGGGAACAATTTGGATAATTTATACTTCCCATGCAACGCCAATTCAGAAGATTGTACAAATGCAAAAATGCTCTATCATCATAACGTGGACAGGGTTTATCAATTCATAGTGTTATTGTCCTACAAAATTATTGATACTCTGAGGCGACAAATTGGCAATTTTTGAGTGAGCCAGAGCTGCCAGAGTGGCTGAAGTGTGGGTGGAAAAATTTAGCGTGAATACTCTGGAAGAGTGTAAGATTGACCTCAAAGGTTGATCACATCTGAATTTGAAATAATAATAAAAAAAAAATGGACTTGTTCCATTTGAGGCTCATCATTGAGTTCTATTAGGGAGCACACTCCAGTCGTTTGTTGCACGTCAAGCTCGGGACATAAACTTAAAGTCGGTAATAAACTTTTCTTTCTCTCTACCGTTTACTTTTCAGATGTAAGATTGAGACCAATTTTCCAACCAGGTGGTGACTTAGTGTGAATTTCCTTCGTGGGAAAAGTATAATCAATAGAACGCGTGCTGAAAGAGTTAAACACTTTCTTCTCAAAAAAAATGTGATTCAATTTGAAAAGAATTTACTAGGAATTATGCTGATAAACCATTTAATTTGATCTACTCTGAAAGGGTTGTCAAACGATGGATTTTAGTTAACAATTAGTTTTTATTCCAGCAAATAAATTATATGAGAAAATAAATCGATAGCCCATAGTGTGTAAAGATTTAAATAATTACCGTTTAAAAAAAAATGAACTAGCTAAAGTGTAGAAAAAAAATATTTTTTTGCCATTTTTATATCTTACTAATTAAGATTAGAAAAAGAGTCTTATGTGAGAGAATAAATTGCGAAATATTTGGACATATTAATTGGTGCAGTTAATTAATTTTGTGCGAGAAGTTGGTGTCAGCTTTGGGTCAATTGAGTGGCATGAGAGGCGTGTGGCAATGGAGGTGAAATTATTCGTTGACTCCTTGAAGTTCAATCATGAAGATAAGAGCCCGAATCCGGATCTTACGACTAAACAACGAACGCCCAAGAGGACATTTTCTGCTCCTGTGGGCGTGATTGAAGAGGAACCGGACTCCTTAGAAAGTGTCATCAGCAATCCTTCACTTTTGCCCCTAACCATTGTGCCTACGCATGCAAGTGGATTAAGCAGACTCAGTCGCTGTGGAAGCCACAAGTAAGTAAGATGATGGCAACAAAGAAACTCCCCTTTTTTTTTTAAATAGCGCCATATCAAATGAAAACTTATGAAATGGTTTGTTCGAATATCGACGGCTCAGAATATAAAAAGGAATAAGCCGCGAATGGGCAACTTTTCAGGAGAGCGACTTTAAGCTGGGATTTAACATGCTGAGTATAGTGGAACCTCGATAGAGTCAACACCCGATAGAGTCAATCTCCAATAGAGTCAACAGGCCTGGAAATAATTAGTTGACTCTATCGAGGTCTCACTGTATATCATTTTCAGGATTTAATACCCTTATAACCGTGGAAATAATTAACTTCCCGGTGTAATATTCACAGGGAAGATGGAGGGTGTAAAGTTGTACCTGAAAGTGAAAAAAAAAAACGATTTTTTTCAAAAATCGACTTATTCGACTTATATTCTTTCTGACAAGTCGGAAAACCTCTACTAGTGGTGTGTTTCCGTAATAAATTCCCCCCGCTTTCTAGGGTAAAGTGATACAATTGGAACATAGTGTTACAAGTTGGACAATTCGCCGGTACAAGTTGGACATGGCTTTTTTCTTGATAAATACAACAAAATTTGCACACAAGGAACCAAATTATAAAACTAAAACATTAAAAATATACAAATAAAAATGAAGTAGTAAATTTATCAAGGAAAAAAGCCCAGTGCAACTTGTACCATGGTCCAACTTGTACTATTTTACCCTATTATAACTTCCCTAAGTGTGTCCTTACTAAAATAGAAAGTTCGTGGGACGTTCAGGTAAGTTCCAGGAAAATATCATTCAATATCACTTATCGACCGCTCAGAATAAGAAACGAATAACTCGCAATGAGCACATTTTACAGGAGAGCGATTTGAAGCTGAGATATTGTAGATTATATGATTTTTTGAGATTTAAAATCTCTATAACTTTGAAAATAATTATCTTGCAAGCATGATATTCACAGGGAAGGTAGAGGGAATAAAGAAGTACCCAAAAATCTAATAAAACGATTTTTGTAAAAAAAAAACAAGTTGTTCGACTTATATTCTGAGTCGTCGTTATGATTTTATGAAATAGAAAACCTAAAAAGGATTGATAAACAATGGTATTATCCAAAAGATTCATTAAAATTTCTTTCATGGCCAGATGGCCCTTAGATGGAAAGTAGTACTCTGCTCTGTCACTAAAAGAAGCATTCCGTGCAATTCCGGGGCAACATTAAGGTTAAATCAACACATTTTCTAGCTAGACTCTCGAATCACTCGAAATATTCTTATAGAATCTCAAATAAAGCACTTATACGCAGAAAAAAATATTTCGTAAAATTGTTCGTAAATGTTTGTGAATTCCTAATGGAAACTATCGAAATGCTCGTAAATCGTATAACTGACAAACAAGTTCGTAAAAGTTTGTACCTTTTTCACAAACATTGTTCGGTATAATGATCATTTGACGAGCATTTTTTGTACTTTTACAAACATTTGTTCGTATATTTTTGTTTGTTTGGCAAAAATTTACGAACAAATTACAAAATCTTACGAATTTTTTTGTGTGTTTACGAACATTTAAGGAGAATTTTTTGTGTTGAATAAAAAAGAATCACAGAATTCAAATTCGGTTACGCATCCGTCATCCGTAGACAGCGCTAGATTTGTCTACGACTGATCACTTTATCGACGCTCAAATTCGGCTGAGTGTGGCAATGCTATCCGTTAGAAAATGTTTCAGAATCACAAATGGAATAATTTAGTTTGGAATCACGAAATACTGTGTTGAATTATTGAAAGAATAATGCATATGGGATACATTGAAATTACTTCTGAATTGAATGGATACATTGAAATTAAATCTGAGCCGAGGCTCAGATTCTGGGATGGATTTAGGGGACTCTCCGGTGATGATCAGAGTTTTTTAAGTCATCTCACAAAGAAAAGCTCAATCTTGCCCAGAGCTTTCGGTACTGAATCCCCTCGCTCAGTAAAAACCTTCCCGATTTCAAACATCTCTCCGGTTGAGGTTTTTCTGTTCCGATTTGGTATATCAGAGAGAACTTCCAGAACTGATAACACAAAATTTATAAAATCAAATATGAACATTTCTTAAAATGAATTGGAGGATATCTAGAAATGATTCTACAAAATTTCTAAAATGAAACCTAGACTTTTTAAATTAAGAATCTTAATAAACTTTCTTTATTTGCTGACTTTCTCCAGTTGAGGTTAATGCTGTACTGATTCTAAAACCATTATTGTCAGTTTTAATAAAAATTAAACCGATGAGTCGTACAAAAATAATAAGCTCATTAAAAGGACATTTATTTTATTGGAATCGAAATTAAAACGTTCGGCCTTCCTGAAATTCGACAAAACTACACAGGATTTCACTTTTGAAGTGTCCAGGAGGGGAATCCTGTAACGCTCTGGCAATGTCATATGACAAATTGGGTTCGAATCTTAGGAGAGATTTTCCGAAAATGCGATTCTGTTGCATTTTCTAACTCATATGATATGACAAAAAAAGCTCGAATGGCACTTCCAGATTTCGAACTCATGCGTGACAATGCCACGAAAATTACGGAATTCCCCTACAGAATACCGAAAATTCGAAACAGAAGAACAGATAGCGCTAAAGCGGCGGATATGTGAACTTGCAGTTTAGACTTCCAGTCGATTTTCGAAGTGGCTTTATCACTGTTATTACTGTGCAGAACCAATATTACTCCAATATTGATATTGACATTACGGAAAGATAAAATTAAGTATTTAATTCAATTAAAATTTAAATACTTTTATTTATTTATTTATATTTATTTATGTATTTATTTTGAAAACTGTTTTCATGATTTATATCTTCAAATTTCCTAAACTCAGTACCAGTTGTTTTTAAAATTAATCAAGTTCTCTTCTAAATTCTGTCTCATTTAGAATTGATTGGGGGTTTTTAGTAGTAGAATTTTTAAAAATAACTAGAATAAGGGACCCCGGTCAAAATCCCGAGAGCCAAAATTCTGATTAAGTCGCAATCCCGAACGCCAAATCCCGAAAAGCTAAAATCCCGAAAAGCTAAAATCCCGAAAAGCTAAAATCCCGAAAAGTCAAAATTCCGGAAGTTAAAATCTCGAATTATTAAAGGTGTCATACCTACTTGTCCGTACTTGTTGGAGACGAATATAAATTTATTATGTTTTGGGAATTTATTCGACACATTCTCCGTAAAATTTTGTCTCTCAGGATTTTGATCATTCGAAATTTTGACTTTTTGTAATTTCGATCCATTCCGGATTTTGTCTCTTTGGGATTTTGGCTTTTAGAGATTTTGGCCGGCACCAATTTCAAATGGAATAATTTGATTGGGTAATTCAAATCATTTCTTGATTTGAATTATCTTTCAGTGTCTCGAACGTATTCCAAAAGAGGCTATTAATGGTTCTTGTACCCTATTCTTCTCTAAAAATTTCACACCTTCTGTTCCAATGGGGGATTTTGGGCGCTAATAAGAGCCTCAAATAAAATTCGAGGAACTTTTTCGGGTGCCATGGAGTCATTTTCATCTTCATCAGCAGTTGTGGTTTAGAATGAGTTGCGTTGTGGAGGCTGCAGTTGATAGTCCCGAGGGTGAAAATCGAAATTTATTGCCGTCAAGCGAATTTAAGTGCAAGAAGCCTATACCCTTCAACAAGGAAGCTTCCTTATCGCCTAGTAATCACATCTACTCAACTCTGAGAACGCCTGATGGCACAGTTCTACGACGGTGAGGAAACTATCATTCGTAGTTCATGCTGAAGGGTTGAGCTATCATTTTTGTAGGTGTCACTTCCGCCTTGGAGACTTTAAGGCCACAAAGAAGCGTTTTGTCTTTAAGAATGGAAACTGCAATGTGACTTTCTCGCACATACAGAGGCGAAAGGAAAAGTTTCTTAGGGACATATTTACGACTCTTGTGGAATCCAATTGGCGATGGACACTATTCATTTTCTCGATGAGCTTTATTTGTTCTTGGATGGGTTTCGCCGTACTCTGGTGGTTGATTGCCTATACCCATGGAGATTTTGAAAGCTACAACCTTCCATCCAATCAAGGTAGGATGGATAGGAAGTCTCTTATGCTCTAGACAGACTTACGACTTAAGCCGAGAGACGGCTTAGTGGAAAATTATGGAGAAATAGTTTAACCATTATTGCGAATACAATTGCGCTAAGCCATCTCTTGGCTGATCCTCATGTCTGTCGAGGCCCTTAGGTTTCGCACATACCCTGGCTTCGAACAATTCATATTTTTCTCATATTCCCTTAATGAATTTGACCTTAATAGTAAAAAAATATTAAGGGTTCGAAGGCAGATTGTGTGCGAAACCTGAAAGCCTTTCCTTCAAAATTGATTTGCAACCATTTTTTTTTTAAATTATCCTTTTGTTGTGCAGAAGAATTCAAATGGACTCCATGTGTATACAACATCAATGACTTCATATCCTGTTTCCTATTTTCAATCGAAACCCAGACTACAATTGGCTATGGGGTTAGAACGACAACAGAGGAATGTCCTGAAGCTATTTTTCTAATGTGCCTTCAGTCGATCTACGGGGTCATGACCCAGGCTTTTATGGTTGGAGTAGCGTTTGCCAAAATGGCTTATAGAGGCAATTGCTCTCACATTTTGCAATTCTCCAAGTTCGCAGTAATCAGCCAGAGGGAGGGCGACCTATGCCTTATGTTCCGAGTAGGAGATACTCGTCAGAGTCGTATGACTGGTGTGAATATTAGGGCAAGACTGATACACACCCGGACCACTGCTGAGGGAGAAAAATTGGAGCATTTTCAGGAGGAACTGAAAGTGCAGATAGACGAATGTAATCCTTCAGATGTATTCCTTGTGTGGCCAGCTATAGTGTTTCATCGTATTGATTGTACATCACCACTTTACAATCTGTCACCAACATCACTAATGCAAGATAATTTTGAGATAATAATTCTCTTTGAAGCCACAATTGAGTCAACAGGTCTAAGCACGCAAACACGCACCAGTTTCCTGAACAGCGAAATACTCTGGGGACATCGTTTTGACTCAATACTCTTCTATAATCGGGATTATCAATGCTATGATGTTGATTATTCAAGATTCAATGAGACCTTTGAGGTAGAGACACCTCTTTGTTCTGCAAAAGATATCGACAACTTCCTTAGCTTATAAACGATGCTTAACACAAAGATTCCAATAGAGTAGATTGGGGTAATTTGGAATCTGGTCTAAATCGATTTTTTTTGTAACCATAAATTGGAACGGAGAATTTCTTCCTCAATCTATACAGTAGGGGAAGGCTTTCAGGCTTCGCACACACTCTGTCTCCGCACACTTTATATTTCTTCCATAGAGTTTGAGTTTGAAGATAACATGCCTTTATTCGTTTTTATCGGTCAATTAGTTTTCTTTGTACTACGCATACTACGCGATTTAAAGTTTTCAATATTCGCATGAACGCTTACAAATCTGCTTAGTGCTCTTTTACTTCTGTTTTTGTATCTTTGAAAATATTTTTTCGGATTGATTCCTAATATCTTTCATACTCTTTAGTTTATCAATTTGTGCAATAAAAATTGATATATTTGACTTTGCAATTCAGGCAACCTCCTTAAGGGGGAAGCCTGAATTACAAAGTCAAAAATTGGTTGAATTTTTCATTGTTTAAATAGATAGATAAACTATCATAGAATATCCCAAAAAAAATTTAAAGGTGGATTTGAAATATTTCCGAAGATACAGGGACGAAAGCAAAGGAGCGCTGAACAGACTTGAAAGTGTTTGGACGAACATCCAAAACTTTGAAGCACGTTTTTTCCACTTCTAATTTCCACATTTCCTTGGAATAGTTGGGAAAGATTAAGAAAGACTTATAAATGGTATGAAAGAAATAAAGGCTTATTCTTTTCATAATTAAATTCTCTTCTAATTGAACCTCTGTGATATTTGAAAAAAAAAAAAGTTTTTTTTTAATATCTTTTATGCAGCGTTTTACTAACGAAACGTCTTTTACTACGAAAAAACCTTCATAAAATTAAAAAACTTTTTAGATTTTCTTGCTCAAACAAGAAATACGAGCTTTAGATTTCCCGCCAGTGAGGTACAGTTGCAACAGAGAAGAAGCTTCTGCTTTTTCTTTTTTGTTCTTCTTTGATTGGGATTTTGTGGATTCAAAATATTCGAACTTCGAACATGTTCTTATATGATTGGAATATACAATATGAGAAAGAGCTTTTCCACCGTTTTGCTCGGGAGGTTGAACAACAACGCTAAGGCGGCGGTGGACGCTGAAAACTACATGCATCTCATTAAAACGAAACTGTACTTCGAAAACATTTTTGATGAATAAATTTATCTATCTATCTATGTATCTATTCAATTAGGAAGTGCTGTGACGAGGCGCTTTAGTGAACCACTCATTAGCCTACCATTTTGTTTTTTTTTTTGTGAGAAAAAATTAATTTAAAATTTGAAATATATGTATACATATGTCGAAAATTCGTCAGTTAAATCAACAGTTGTCGTAACTTCTTACTTAGTTTTTTAATTAAATTTTCGTAATTTACTTAGTTTTCTGAAATTTTCATTTCAAAATTTTAAAAATTCAGCCATTAGGACCTGTTTTTCGGAGACAGTTTAAAAAAAACTTTTCGGTAGACAAGATTTCTCAGAGTAGTATTCAACTGACGTCAAAAAAAATTAATATTTTCTGTTAGCATTTGAACGGTTGTTTTATCTCACCTTGATCACAAATTATTTTAGTGTATAAAATATTAGCGTAAAATACGATGAATATTCTACTTTTTTGTATAAAATTCTACCAAAAATCCAATTTCATTAAAAAAAAATATACGATTCAGGTACGAGTTTAGCTCATCAGCTAAAAGGAAATATTAAGTTTTTTTTGGTCGGCAGACGAATATACTCTGAGAAATCTTGTCCATCGAAAAGTATGTTTTTTCAAAAAAGGTCTTCGAAAATCAGATCTCAACGGCTGAATTTTTAAGAATTTTAACGGAAAATTTCCAAAAATAGAGCTTTAATGTTGTCCTTTTATATGCTTAAAAACTTAAATAAAAATAAAAATTTATTATTTTGAAAAAAAAATTGGAAAAGTATAATCTTTTCCAGTCTTTTTGACCAACGTAACCCTTTAAGCCCCATAAGTCATTTCGGTTTGGCCATAGGGCTATAAGTAGCGTCATTTTGAGGTATTTTGAAGTCATTTGGAAACTAATATTGATAGACTTTTTGAACTAGTCATCAAATTATGGACGGAGTTAATGCCTTGAATTGACGAGTTCTTTCTCACTAGGGATCATCCTGGAAACCTTCCGTTGCGAAAAGTTCCGACGCTTTGAATAGGGGAGACTGGGGAAAAACTTGTCAAAACGCATATTGAATTCTTTCACGAGCTCTGAGAAAACTTAAACGTTTTATAATGAGCATATTCTTATAGGAAATTTACTGCTCTACAGCATTGCAGAAAACTATTCTCCACTATCTAGAAAGAAACGTGACTTTCGAATCATTTTCTAAAAGTCGATTTTGTGGAGATTCTCAAAATTGCTGGGGCAAATTTTGTCAGTCTTCGGATAATTTGTGACGTTTTACTCTCGCAAACGTTAAAAATATCAAATAGACATATTTTTATAGGAAATTTATTCCTCTACAACTTTTCTATAATTTTTCTCTATCTTAACGAGAGATGTGCTTAAATTGAGCTAATCAGTATTGATATTTTTTGCAAGCCAAATATTCCAAAAATAGGGCTCAAAATTTCGTTATTTTTTATTTTACATAATCCTTCCTCGAATCCCTTGAAACTTTGTAAGTTTAAGAAGGTTCATGAAGGCTATATAATACAAATTTCAAGCCTCAGTCTCTTTTATTTTAGAAAATAGTGAATATTGAAATTTTCGTTTTGACAAATTTTGCCTCAGTCTCTCCTACTTTTTTAACCCCTTCAAATTTTATTTAAAGAAATAGTAACTAATGGTTCCGGCACGCCTTTTAGAACAGGAAAATTCATAAAATCAAAATTCATATCCCTTTCTTTCTTAAAAGCTTTGCATATGTCTATCCTACTCGTTCGAACTCTTTTTCTTCTTTTCAACATCACACCAAATTAAATTTTTGTTTGATTCAATTTAGAGCCTGAAACAATGAGAGACACTCATGCAGATCATAAGAAAGATAGGGACGCGAATTGTGGTTTCATAAAATTTTACCGATCTAAATGCTGTGCCGAAATTATAAACAGTTGAATTCTAGAAGAGTCAAGGGACAAATTTATGTTCCCAAATTATTATCTATGATTCCAAATTGTCTCTGATGACCATGCCACATATAAGATTAATACTTTCTGAAATGCGAGAATGCCACGAAAGATAGCAAATGTTTTATCTTGCCTCTCTCTCGCGTTTCGCTCGAAATCTGATCGAATCACTGTTGGTACGCATGGAAAATTGATACAATTAATACAATTCAGAAAACAATTAATACGAACAGTAATATCTTACTAATAGTATTACTCCACTAGAGTGTACTCTTTCTAACACACATGTTTTTCCATTTGAAATTTTGCATACTATACACCTCTCTTTCCGTTTTTTCTTACTCTTTGTATTAAACTTATATGTGACACCGCGGTGAGGAACCTCGACCTAGGGGGTGACCTAGGACCCTAGGACAAAGTGGCTGAATCAAATTCAGGATTTGGTCTTAGAACGCTTGGGGATTGACAGCGAACATCTTCCTGAAGTAGCGGAGGATCAATGAAGCGGGTTGTTAACATGGATGTCCTAGGCCTGCGATCCCGATTGGAACGGTCTTGCAAACAGTTAAAAATGAATGAATAAATTAATTCCAAATTACCCCAATCTACCCTAGAGATTTATATTTAAGAATGCCTCATTTTTCGAGAATAGTGAAAGAATACAACAAATAAATTGTTTACGTTGTGAATTTGCATGAAATTGTTTTGGTCACAGCGGGATGCCAATATGATCGCTAAACAGATTTATTTTCTCCCACGGGTGCGAGGAAGTCGAGGATGGATGGTCTCAATAGCGCATTATATGTAATTAGCACCTTGTTGCAGAGTACGGAATCACGCGGTCGCCCCTTAAGCACGCGGTGCTGTTTTACGCCCGGTAGAAAGCCCACAGTGTGTGGCTGGGAGATCAACTCCTGGGTCTACATCCAACTTCTGAACCGCACACCTGTCAATCAGTTTGCTTCAAACCATTGACTCGCAGAGACTTCTCTCTATTAGGTTCTCTTGACTTTTTCACACGGTTATTTGCGTGGTGTCGAGTAGCCGATAATGCCTGAATAATTCGCGATATCAGGAGATTATCAGGAAATTCTGTGAAGAGTGTGGCTCGCAAAAAATCATTGTGTAGTTATGAGTGTTAAAAAAGATAGTGATCAATCACTGCTCTCATCGCCATGGGATCATCCGCCTCATATTGTGATTTCAACTCAGAGAGATCTTGGGGATGTAATACCATCCTCACCCTGTTCCCTATCTCCAGGCACCCCAAACAGTCCATGTAGGACCCCCAATGGTTCCATCAGAAGGTATTAAACATGGAAACAAGTCACTTGAAGCCAATTTGCATATGATAGAATTATTTCAACCTTGGTTATTGAGAGTCTGCAATGCATCTCATTTGCATATTTTACCCACACACAATATAAGCCACTGCATTGCTTCCGGAAGCATTCCAAACATTTGCATTCTTCTATTGCATCTTTTCTCTAGCTTCTTGAACAAAAATCACTCTGACTCCGTCATAGGCCAGAGTTGAAAAAATTATCTTATTTTTATTTTTTTTTTTGTCTTGAAGGTGACAAAGTATTAGTATTTACTATCTTATCGCGACGACCGCGAAAGTCTTATCACACCTGAGTATACACGTTTATTCAGGCATTTGGGCACCGGGAGGCCCTGAAACTCTCTTTGAATTTATTCACACTTTGAATGTATCATTGAATATTACTTGTAATCTTCCACAGATAAATCACATATAAGTTTTACTTATTTTCTTTATCGTAATTTTCAAAAGAATTTTGAGTATTTCCATAGCATAATGGTATCACTATCTCATTAATCACTAAAATCACACAAACACATTTTTAAGGCACCTTCTTCGAAGTCATTGGTCTTCCTTGATAAATTTCCGCAGTATTGTGTGATATGTCGATGAAATCATTTCGTTCAAAATGAGAATAAATTTGAGCAATGTTACTGAACTTTTGGATAACGAGTAAGATCACAGGAAAAAAGGTTAAAAAAAAATAACGTGTAATTTTTCGAACTTCGTTATTCTTGTTTTAAAGTTTCGGTTTTTAGCGCTCGAAGAATGGAAAATTTGGTGTAAAAGGGAATTCTTTTAAAATGAATAATGTTTAAGACTTAAAGTGTAATTTTTCAACCTATAAAAGTGATAAATATTTCATAGAGTGTAAAATTTTTATTGCGTAATTCTCAAAGTGTAATTTGTACCACTATAGGGGAATGTAGGCATGCTTCGCACAGAGTGAACCTTCTAACGATGTGAATTTTCTCTTTGTTTGCAAAGAGCTGACCTACCATTTCTCATCTCGTTTCGTGGGCTTAATAATGATCTATCTTATGGCTAAGAAATGACGAACTAGCTCTTTGCAAACAAAGAGAAAATTTGCGTTGTTCGAAGGTTCACTCTGTGCGAACCATGCCAACATTCCTCTAAAAGTGATAAAATTTTGTGTGTGTAATTGAAAAATGTGTAATTTCGACATTTGCTAAAAACACCCGCACGTCTGTGAGTATTTTGAGTATTTTGAGTCTGTTTTTTGTATTTTATACTCCAAAACATTTAATTAAAAAAATATTAAATTCCGGAATCAAAGTTCTTCCGGAATCCAAGTCTCTGTCAGTTATGTCCTCTACGTCAATTCAATTTCACACATTATTTTTCTTTTCAATTTCAGACATGAATGGACGTAAATTGACGGTAAGGTTCCGGATGCAGGAAAGCTGATAAAGTCTGCTGTTTTAAAGTCTGCTGTCCGCTGGAATAATTCAGCGATGTAGCCTTTAAACTTGTATTTCACACAAAGATTTCATTTTTTAAATAAAGTGTGAAAGTTCTTGAAATTACACGATTTTTAAATTACACTATGTAGACTGCTCGTTCGAATTTTACACACATAAGATTACACACTCAAAAAATTACACGTTTTTCAAAGTCGAAGATGTTAAAAATGACACTGTCAGAGCAAAAAGGGCCTATTTTAAAATAATTTTTACATTAAAACAGCTCACATTTCATCTAATTTATTCTAAGATACTTAATATAGTGGTCTTATTCTGATTTCAGAAGCCGCAATTTTCGTCCAGGAACAACAAGGCGCTTTCGTAGGCGAGCTGTGTTCAAGCATGGAGAAGTAAATGTGATACAGTCTAAATTGAACAAAAGAAAGCTAAGATTCCTTCAGGATATTTTTACAACTCTTGTGGATACTCAGTGGAGATGGACTCTCTTGATTTTTGCACTGAGTTTCATACTGTCCTGGTTAGGATTTGCAGTTATTTGGTGGCTCATTTGTTTTACACATGGGGACCTCGAAGCGTCTCACTTACCACCGTTGCAAGGTAAACTTATTTACCCTCAAGTCTCTGATTTTTCGTATTTTTGGAGATGAAAATGACAGAGAAAATGACATGTGTTTGACAGCTGTCACCCAGATATCGGACAAGCGGTTGACAGCTGTCAAACATTTTAAAATATTCAAAGAATCTACTAATTTAAAATGTTATCATTTACCAATTTTAGAAGAAAATAACTGGACTCCATGTGTGTACAACATATTTTCCTTTGCGTCATGCTTTCTCTTTTCAATTGAGACACAACACACCATTGGATATGGATTTAGGACGACTACAGAAGAATGTCCTGAAGCAATTTTCATGATGTGCATGCAGTCAATTTACGGAGTAATGACCCAGGCTTTTATGGTGGGAATTGTCTTTGCGAAGATGACTCGTCCCAAGCATAGATCCCAGACTCTGCTCTTTTCCAAGAATGCCGTAATTTGTCAGAGAGATGGGGAACTGTGCCTTATGTTTAGGGTTGGAGATATTAGAAAGAGTCACATAATTGGGGCGAATATTAGGGCCAATCTGATAAAGTGCCGTACCACGAAGGAAGGTGAATTCTTCCAACAATTCCAGACAGAACTGGCTGTAAGTACAGATGGCTGTGCTTCAGATCTGTTCTTCATCTGGCCAATGATTGTGGTACACAAGATCAATGAGGAATCACCATTTTATACCATGTCAGCATCTGACATGCTGCAAGAACGATTTGAGATTGTTGTAATTCTAGAAGGAACTGTTGAGTCTACGGGGCAGAGTACGCAAACTCGATCAAGTTACTTGAATACAGAAATCCTTTGGGGACATCGATTCGAATCTGTGGTGTCATACAATAAGGAGCGCCAAAGTTACGAAGTCGATTACAGGAGGTTCAATGAAACTGTTCAAGTGGACACTCCCCTGTGTTCAGCCAAAGAACTCCAAGAGATCTGCAAGTACCAGGACGACTTGACTTCAGCAGTAAAGGGTGAGATGATAGAATAATTTACGTTTTGTGTTTGTGTCAATTTGTGTTGTTTTTTTTTCTTTTTTTGCTTACGACAGAGGGACCACGCTTTCATTTGGGACATCCGACAGATCAGATGGATGCTTAGCTTCCTTAACTTAGAGACTATGTAAATGGCTTGGGTAACAGTGATTTGGGCTTGTTATTCCTCAATTTCCAATCATTCTTAATTAAGGGCGTATCAAGGACTTAAGTAAGAGGGGGCTAAATTCGAAATTATATCAGCTGATTGGGCAAGGCTTTCAGGATTCGAACATTTCATACTTCTCCTATGTTTCCTTAATGAATCTGACCTAAGCTTTCTGGAAATGTGTGAATTAACCCTTTAAGGACGAGTGGGACACCGGTGTTAGAAAAACAAAAACATTTTTTTTGACTATAAGTTGTTTTGTTCTACAAAATGTCCGAAAAATTAGTTTTTATTTTTGGGACACTGGTGTTCCATTCTTCTTTAATGACCTCTACACATTGGGAGCAATTTTGTCAAAAATTGCTTTTTTGAAGGAAATTCCCTGCAACGTTGTAGGGGGAACCGTCAAATTTCTGTCAAAAACGCAATTTTTGACGAAAATTGCTCCCAATGTGTAGACACCTTAAGAGGTTATAAGGCTGGCTATTGAAATATATTGCTATTAAGTCAGATTAAAAAAGGAATATGGGAAAAAGTATGAAGTGTTCGAAGCCAGAGTAAGTGCGAAGCTTGAAGGCCTTCCCCTATTTGAGCGGAAGATTTTTGGATGGTTATAGGCTAAAATTTGAAATTCCGAATAAAGCAATTTGGTAGCTTTCCAAATTCCAGATTGATTTGTTCGGAATTTCGAATCGTTCGGAATTACAAATTTTTCCTTACCTTAAAAGAAACATTTTTTCTACACAAAGCAAAACAAAAAGTAATTTTTTCAATAATTCGCTAAAAGATTCAATGCCAAAACGATTTTGATTATTTTGGGCAAATGTAGAAAGCTTGAGAGATTCTTTGAAAGCTCCTCCCAAGAAGCAAAATATCTGCCTTATAGAACCAAGTATTAGACAAGTCTTTTAGTGCATTTTTAAAAGACTTAAAGTGAGAATTTTCTGTTTTAATTCCTATAGAAGCTCTTAAGATCCTTAAGAGTGCGCCACTTTACTTATAGTATTCTCAGTGATGGAACCAAGAACGTTATAAGCATTTAAAAAGATTTTTGGTTCTATAATGCCTTACTTAGGGAATTCTACAAGACTATTATTAAGAAAAAAATGCTTCTTGGGTTCTTTTGTAGCTTTCTTGGAAACGATGTTCAGACTGGACATTTATCCCAGTTCTTGAAGGTCTTGAAATCCTAAATAAGAAGGTTTTTTTTTAGAAATGGAACTTTTACCCTTATACGGGTTTTAGACTTAAGGCTTATCCACATGGTTTACCTTTTCTAATTTCTTATCAGTCAAGAACTTCTGGTAAATTTTAACTCAGTATTGAATTATTCAATGTAAATGATCTATTAGACTCTGAAAAATCAATAAAATTGGTTGCTAATTCGGGTTTTGAAACCTTCTGGAACTGGACTAAACATCTAGTCTGAAGACCGCTATAAAAAGTCAGTATATAAGAAAAGTTGATCAAAAGCTTTCTTGAAGTCTTCCTAAAAGTCCATTTAAAGTTCTTCCCATTAAGTTTTGTGGAATGTTTCTTTTAAAAAAAGCATTATAAGCTTATTTTTAATTCAAATTGAATGATTTTAGCGTTTTTGAGAAGCTAAGAAGACTCAACAAAAGTCATTTAAAAAATCTTTAAAAGTCTGTCTCTAGAGGAATCCTTTCTCCTGCAAGGGAGCAACAATATGACAATGTCATATGGAAAATTCAAAAATTTTCAAGTGCCTAATTCGGAAGAACTAATCGAATAACCGATTTAAATCAATTGCTAAGAGCTTTATAGATATCTTTCCAATGACTATTCAATGCTCACTGGGCTCTAATGTTATTTTGCTTCCGAATTTATCATGAAAATTTGTCACATGACATTGTCATTTGTTACAGAACTCTCATATACTGAACATTTTTTAGTACATGACCGTTCTCAAATGTTTTCGTATTATTAACCTTTTTTGTGTAGGTTCCTATACTGAGAAAAAAAGAGGGTGCGATTAACTTTTTTTTCTCAGAACTTTAACACTTTTTAGTTGTAAAAATATATCAACATTTTTTAATGTTAATTTTACACCTATTTAAGGGGAAAATTAACATAAAAAAGGGTAACTTTAACCCCCAGTAAACCTGAAAAGTGTAATATTTACACCGATTTTGGATCAATACTGCAGGGTAAAATTAACATTTCTGGAACGTTTTTTTTTTAACTTTTTCAGATTTCTCTCAGTCAGTGTATCACGATTGCTTTGTAGTTTCGGTACACAACGCGGACAGGGGAGAACAATCGAGACAATAAGTAACACAAAGAACAGTCGATTATGCAGAAGCACATGTAAACAGTCGTGTACTAAAAATATGTTCAGGAGAAAGATTTTCCTTTTTGATTTTCCATTAGAATAGTATCATAATGGTGCTATTTCCATTATTCCAATGAAAAATGAACATGCTTTTTTTTTATCTCTTTA
This sequence comes from Phlebotomus papatasi, assembly GCF_024763615.1. Classification (NCBI taxonomy): domain Eukaryota; kingdom Metazoa; phylum Arthropoda; class Insecta; order Diptera; family Psychodidae; genus Phlebotomus; species Phlebotomus papatasi. Next base: position 109,700,449 of record NC_077222.1, on the reverse strand, counting down.
CTGTTCTTAAGTGCTTCTACATTACCGATTTTTCTTTGTATTGGTTAAAGTTTGGATTATTTGGTGCATTTGGTGGTTTTATAATACGGAAAGAACTGTAAAAAGCAGTCGAGTTAGGAACCAAAGCAAAGAAAAGTCGATAATGCAGAAGCGCTTGAGAACAGTAGAGTGCTATAAAAACATTTAGAGTCAATAAGCACGGTATAGGGTAAAGTGGTACAAGTTGGACAATGGTACAATTTGGACAGGGCTTTTTATCTTGATAAATTTAGTACTTCATTTTTATTTGTATATTTTTAATGTTTTAGTTTTATAATTTGGTTCCTTGTGCTTAAAAACAAATTTTGTACTGTATTTATCAAGAAAAAAAGCCATGTCCAACTTGTACCGGCGAATTGTCCAACTCGTAACACTAATTCCAAATTATATCACTTTACCCTAAATCTTTCTTAAAACTTCTCTGTTTCCTTTTCTAAGTAAGTAACCGTGTTTCTTGATTCCAAATTATCCACAAAATACCGAGAATACAAATCTATAAAAACATGTTCATGTTTAATTGGAATAGAAGCATAAGGCGAATTAAATCTCAACGTTCTTGAACTATTTTTAGTTTATTATTTTTTTTGTAATGAAATGAATATTGTGTAGTAGGGGATGGGCAACAGACCTATCCTACCGATTATATTTCTTCCTAGCTACGCCCTTATTCTAATTTATGTAAAATCGAAATGATCACACTGAATTGCAACTTACGTTTTTGCTTTTGTCCCAATCCAGACTTCCATTACGATATTGGAGGAGCATCACCGATCTTTGCACAAAAGCCCCGACTACCGTTTCTGCTGGAGAACTGGAAGCACCAACTTCTTCCCAATCCGAAATATTCTCAGTCGCACAATTTCCTGCACAGGACTCGCCATTTTGATACAGACTCCATAAGATCGCATCCAGAATAACAGAAGCAACGTCATCTCTCTTGATAATCTTGTGATCATAACTTCAATAAACACACTCAATCTAGTCACTGTCTTCAGCCCATGTGCTTCATCGTCGCTATAAATTAGTCTGTCGAGGAGAGATAAGGTGAAGAAGATCATTCGCTAATCCCTTGCAATGGCCGATTTTTTTTTTCAGAAACATGATGCTCGGTATCAGTATCTTTTCCGTTGAGTTAAAAAGAAGATCGTCTTGGATTTTCTTTCTTTTTGCCATTGGGATATTAATTAAAAGTGGTTAGTGAGATGAGTAAAAGTTGGAAAAGTGATAAATCCAGCCAAAGAGATCAAGAAGTGAATCTTCTGAATTATAAGGGGCATAGGCCATCTGTAGCCATTCGAAGGCAGAGACCAAGGGCTATTCTGAAGTCGGGAGACTGCAATGTCCTTCAGCACAATCTCAGTCGGCATCAGCTAAAATTCCTTCAGGATATCTTTACCACTCTCGTGGATCTTCAGTGGCGGTTAGTCCTGTTGATCTTCGCTTTGAGTTTTCTGTTGTCCTGGTTATTCTTTGCCTTCATGTTCTGGCTGATCGCACTGACTCATGGGGATCTTGATGAACTACATCTCCCGCCAATGCAAGAAATCAATGGCTGGAAGCCCTGTGTCCTCAATATTTATTCCTTCACTTCCTGCTTTCTCTTTTCTCTGGAATCACAACATACTATTGGGTACGGTGTTAGGGCTACAACGGAAGAGTGTCCGGAAGCGGTTTTTGTCACGTGCATGCAAGCAATCTGTGGAGTTTTGGTTCAAGCTTTCATGGCGGGCATTGTTTTTGCCAAGCTCACTCGGCCAAAGAGTCGCTGCCAGACTCTTCTCTTCTCCAAGAATGCTATCATTGGTCAGAGGGATGGAGAACTACGTCTGATGTTCAGGGTTGGGGATATGAGGGAAAAGAGCCACATAATCGGTGCCAATATTCGAGCCCAATTGATCCAGACAAAAGTATCTCCAGAAGGGGAAAAAATCAATCAGTATCACACGGAACTTGAACTAAAAATGAATGACTGTGACTCTAATCTGTTCCTAATTTGGCCAGTGGTTGTTATGCATAAGATTACAATTGATTCACCGCTCTATGGGCTCTCACCCTATGACATCATGCAGGATCAATTTGAGATTCTTGTCTTCCTTGAGGGTACAATCGAATCCACAGGACAGAGCACTCAAGCTCGAACCAGTTACTTAAATACTGAAATTCTCTGGGGATATCGATTCCAAGAGATTGTAAATTTTAGTGCTGAGAGTCGCGTTTACGAAGTGGATTATTCAAAATTTAACGAAGTCATCCCCATTGAGACCCCCTTTCCATCTCCAACTTCCGATCGACCAGAAGAAGTTTATCAATCCCCGTCGGAAATCTATCACACAATTCGTAAGTTTTAAAGAAAAATATATTTCCACAATTTATTCTCAAATTCATTGTTTCAGAAGCAATACCAAGCACCCCACACATTACACCAAATACTATGAATCTTCAGCTTAATAATCTCGATCACTATCACATTTTCAACAATCCCAACCGTTCCTTTAAAATTTATACCGACGCCGAATCTGTGCAATCTCATCCCGGAGTCTGTCCAGTTTGATGAACTACTTTACTCAAGCACCAGGCGTCTCCATCGATACAGCAGAGACACATTGTGCTCCAACAACCGATTCAGATGATCGGAAAAAAAAAACGTACACTGGAGGACAAATTTATCTGAACAAACTGATTATAGCAAATATTTTCGCAAAATATGAAAATAAAAAAGAGCTATAATTTTTTTATCATAGATAAGAATAATAAAAAAAATAAACTATACAATTTGAGATTTAATCCTTTTTTCTGTTACACTGCAACACATTTTTCTCCCATTATCTGCTCCAGAGCAGTTTAATTTTTTCCACACCATCTCACCATCTTGTTACTAAGTGTTTTTCGTCACTGAAAATGTGGAATTGCTGAAAAGATTTCAGCTAAAGATAAATCACTGAATGACATTAATTACTTTTAGTTGTAAATCAAGTTGAAAAATAAGAGTCAATTTAGAGGAGTTGGTTGTGTATTGAATTAATTTTAATTTTCTTATATGTCTTGGTCTTATATTTGTTGCACCAATTTCCTCAACTTCATCAGATTTAAACAGGCTAAAATATCTCTGTAATCTTAACGATTTTGGTAAAACACTAAATTTCAAGAACAAGTTTGTATCAGGGTGATTTTGTTTAAATCTAAGAGATCAGAATGCACATACTATACAATGATGTGATAAATTGTATAAAGTAAATGAATAGTAGGTGATATTTTTGATGTGAGCAAACTCGTATTGCAGGCAAATATGATTTGAACCTAAAGTTTAGGATGTTATTCATTAATTTTGATATTTTTCGCAAAATATCTAGGATTTTCATCAACTGACAGAAGGATTTATGGGTGAAATATAAACCAGAATATCCTGTATTATTTTGGAGACGATCTTGTCTTATCGTTTGTTCTTTTGAACTTCATTTCAAAAAACGTGGTTGAATAAATACGGTCAAAGGTATGACGTTACCTATGTTTCCCATATGTTTCTAGCGTGCTGAAAAAACTTTTGAGTTTATTAGCTGTTTTCTGTCATTGTAGAATGAATTAGCAAATAATACAAACACAAAATAAAAGCCAATTTAATATAGAATAGGCAACCGAAAACCCCAAATTGGCAACCTACGTAGTTTTGGAGATATCGTGTGAAATGTGTACAAAAACGGGGAAAAATTTACACTAAAACTGGTCGCATTTTTCAGAGCTAATGTCACCCCCTTGAATACGGTTATGTCAGTATCTGTGTACTTCCACAGCGTTAGGATTTTTTTACACTGGAACGGCAATGTCGGACCGATGATGGCATGATGTCCTCTACAATTATGACGAAGTAATCATCAAGATCGGTTAAGAAAGTGTTAAGGCCTCTACACATTGGAAGTATTTTTTTTCTACCAACAGAGCTGCACGCAATTTTCTACAAAAAAGCAATTTTTGATGAAAATTGATTCGCAGTGTGTAGAGGCCATTAAGATAATTAAAGTTATGTGCTATGAAAATTATTTTTCCGACTCTGGCGTCCCTACTGATAGTCCAACCATATTCAAAGGTTCCAGAAACTTGTAGCGCTTTGCGAGAGCTATCATTTGCGCTCTCATTAATAAAATTCGGTCCAGTACAATCAGAGATAAGGTGTTTAGAATTTCGTAAACTTTGACCCCTGCATATTACCAGTTCTGTTGTAACCACAGCGTACATTCCATGAAATAAACACACCTATATTTTAGGTCCGCAGTCTGTTTAATGTTATCACTTCACTGTTATCTACACCAGAGGTGTTCAAGAATCGCTAAAAACTGAATCAACGTCAAAAGAAGTTTGTTCTAGTAGCGTTTTGACTATTGACGTACATGTTGCATTTGACGTTTATTCGGTTTTAACGGTTCTTGCACGCCTCTGATCTACACAAAACGCAACGTCGCATAATTCATAATATTATATGTAACAAAGAAATTACTAAGATCTTTGCATAAAATTTGCGAGCAAAATAATTCATCTATTTTGTAGCGCCACAAACATTTTCTAGCGGTAAAGCGAAGAAACAAACGTGTGGTATTTTCTTAGGAAAATAATTGTGGAAAGGTAATGGAATTTTCCGTAGAGTTATTCCTTGGATTTTCCCCAGGAAATAAGCAGGAATTTTTCTACAAAAAGGGGGCGTGTTGCAGTAAAATCCATGGAAGATCCATAGGAAAACTTCTGGAATATTCCATGGAAAATTCCAGTGGAATCCGCGGACGTTTCACGTTTAATTTTTCATATAAATTTTCCATGGACTTCCAATAGAAAGTGACGCTGGATTTCCAAGGAATGTTTCGCTGATGTTTAACTTTGCGGAAATTTAGCGTCAAAATTCCATGGAATGAGCGGAATTTGATGCAAAATTTCCAATGGAATTTCTGCGGAAGTTTGCTATGGGTTTTCTTTCATGGAATTTATTTTTTTAGGATTTTTTTTGCATGATAGCTTTTTCTTATCTAAAGTGTAAATTCCTTGTCGCTGATTTAATAAAACATGTCAAAATCCTCGTGAAATTTACTATTTTTTTAATATAGGGAAATGAAAATATGAGATGCAGGAAGCAGCGTCATTTATTCTTCATTTTCTTCGGTGAAAAAATCCATATTCAATCCACGTTAATTTCCTGGGAAATATTTAACACAAAAAATCCACTATAAATCCATGATAATTTCCTTGGGAATATACCATGGGAAATTTCCGTGGAATTTATCAAGGAAAAATACTAGAAAATTCCGAGGAATTTTTCTTTGTGATTCCTTATTCCGCTTTCTGCTATGGGGAACCCATGTCACTTTTTGGAAACTTCATAACCTAGAACTATATTACAACAATTTAAAATTTGATCAAAATGTATAATGGTATTTTTGAGAAAAAATAAATTTGAATTTTTACGCTATTGCAGCGCCACTAATGGTAAATCCTCTAATTCCTCCTATTTCTTTTTAATACTATGTCTTTCGGTTTATTTTTAAAACGGTTCAAAAGACTTCTTTCATTTTCGGATATGTTTTAGAGGTAGTTCATATGATTATTCGTACATAGATGCATATTAGCGAAAAAATATTAAAATCTTACTTTTCAATATTAAATTTAAACCACTTTGAATAGGCTAATTCTCAACGATCCTTGAAATACTCAATCCGACTGTAGTGGTCCAAATCTATAATGGATCGATAAAGTACTAGTAATTGATTTTTTGTCCGAATATTGATTTTCATAGGATTCTTTTTAGTGTTTCCCAGTAAAAAGATCATCCTAAGATGAAAATACGTTTTTCGTCTTTCCCAGAGCTTCCGGTCCCGACGTGGACTTTCTTCTGTGCTCTACTGCAATGACCGAAAAAGGTTCACATTGGGATCTCTGTGCAAGACGAAAAATTGTGACCTTTTTCATTGGCGAACATTGGAAAAATCCCTGTGAATGAACATTTAGCCAATTTATCACAACTGATTATATTGATTTTTCATATGTTGAAGTCAAACGGAAAGAGATATATACATCCGGTATTCTCTGACTCCACCAAAGGTTAATACTCTCAAGAGATTTTTTGTTTTCTTTTTGGTTTCTATATCTCTTTAAAAACCATGTTTTTCTTATAATTTTCCAAAATACTTCAAAAGATTTTCTTTATTTTTAAATCAAAGTTCCTTAGAACTACATCACAATTAATAAAAAAGCCATATGCATTCGTTTAATAGAGAGTTGCAAGAAATGTCTTGGGAATGTTTGAACCCAATAGGAAGACATGAATTTTTGTAAGGAATATTACCTAGTATTTTTGAGGATGACTGTATATATTTTATAAACACATCAATAAATCTAACCTAATATAGTTTCTGAAGAAATATTTTGCAAATCGCTTCTCATCATCTTGTTCTTGTTTATTGGAGATTGAATTGTGATTGAGTTCCACAATGTGCCTTTCATATGGCTATTTTGGTGTAATTGGGATCCAATTAGAACAGGTTCATAACGATGATAATTCTTTTTCTTCTTCTCCGCTGCTCAAGTTAAACGTTGATCACGCATTAAATAAGTTTCAACTTAATAATACAAAATTTGCTAAAATTACAAATTTGTGTGCGCGAAAAAATGTCACAGTAATTTCCGATAAGCTAATTTTGGGTGTTGATCGATTAATTATTTAAATGTAAAGCAAAAAAAAGTATCATCTGCCCAGATACATCTCATTATGACTCTCACGAGTTAAGTTTCCTGCCAATTAAATTTCAACGTCTTTTTCTTCTATCAAAACACACACTTTAGAAAAAACGCTCTGTTTACATTCTAATACGTCCGATTATCACACTCTTATTTTGGACTTTTCCGGTGGATCTGTGAACTTTTGTAATGTACCGCCTTACCTTTTGATGGAGACACGTTTGTATTGCAGAATTTTAAATAAACTTTATCTTCTGTTATGTAAAATTCAGTTCGAATTTATTAAAATTTTATTTCACCTTAATCTAATTGGGAATATTTTTTCACTATCGTAATATAATTTAGAATTTGATACTTATTCCAAATTTCGAACATCAATCATTTCCTTTTAGCCGAGCCACATTTGAAGATATCAATTCCCGCAGCAAGGGCACTGAATCAGTCTAAGGGCACAAATAGACTCAGGCTAATGCTTGAAAATATTTGACTTGTAAAATTTGGCTGTAAAGGATTAAAGGAAATGTATGCACACTGAGTGAGAGAAATCCGAAAAAGTTAAAATAACATTCCCGAAATGTTAATTTTACCCTGCAGTATTGATCCGAAATCGGTGTAAATATTATGCTTTTTAGGTGTATTAGGGGTTAAAGTTACCCTTTTTTGTTAATTTTACGCTTAAAAGGGTGTAAAATTAACATTAAAAAATGTTGATATATTTTTACACCTAAAAAATGTTAAGTTGCGAAGAAAAAAGTTAATCGCACCCTCTTTTTTTCTCAGTGCATGATGATCATAAGCCCCCTAATATTCTCGAGGGCAAGCCTGAGTCCATTTGGGCCCTAATATGATCTTGACTTATCACAGGTTTTAGGTCCAGATTAATGTGACAAATCGATGACAATAAAAATCATATAAACGACTTTATTCCTCAAGAAATAGTTGTATTTTAGTTTCACCGTGTTTATGTTTTTATTAAACATCGTTAGATGATTCTAGCTCGCTCTCATATATAGAGAGATGCCTCAAAGATAATGGCTTTAGAACATTATTATTTGAATTGCTCTGCTAAAAGTATAGTGAACTTTTTACACATGTTCTTCCATAAATGACTAATAAAATAGGTTATAACGGTTATAATTGTTTATTTTCCCCAATTTGTGTCGATTTCACGATGAAAATATTTTTTTAAACTCTCTCTCACACTCTTAATCTGAAGAATGTATGTATATAGCACTAAATGCGGGGTGGATTGGTTATACTGATATCATGATATTTCATCGTTATAAAGCATCTTGAATAACTTTAAGTACATCAAAAACTATCGGTCATTTGACGTTGTAATAGGTGGCCTTTACTGTAATTGCTGAAGAAATAAATAAATAAGTAAATCCCCGTTACAATTCACTAAGGTGGTCTTCAGACTAAGGGTTTAACCCAGTTTCCGAAAGTCTCAAAAACCTAAATCGCAACCAATTTTATTGATTTTTTCAGTGTCTTATGGGTCATTTGTTGTTAATATTCAGGGCTAAATCAGAATTGTCCTAAAAATCTTGAATGACAGGAAATTAGAGAAAGTAAGCCATATGGCTAAGCCTTAGGTCTGAAGACCGTATAAGATTCTTTACAACTGAACGCTGTAACTTCGTATGACTAATTCAAGGATTTAAAAAAAAAAACAACTTCATTGAAATTATTATTGTAATATTCATTATTGTAATGAAGGCTTGGATCTGTCTAGTTTAGCCGAGATATAAAAAATCATCTTGATCGAACTTATATCTCCAATAATGTTAATTGTATTTGATTTCGATAAATTTTTTTTTCAATCATGTATCTCATTGATTCCTCACTTATAGTTAAATGGGATTCAAACTAAAATTTTAATCCCGTTACCCTAGTGCAAGCTTCAGACCTAAGACTTAGCCATATGGCTTAACTACTCTAACTTCTTATTAAAATCCCGGAAAACGAAAATCTCGCAAAGCCAAAATTCGAAAAATCAAAATATTGAACCGATTTTGAAAATATTGAAAATCCCGAATACCAAAATCCGGAAAGGATCATAATTTAGATTTTTTAAAAGTGTTCTACCTAGTCCCACGATGGCATCCGAGCTTGTTGGAGGTAAAAGAAAATTTGCTGTTTTGGGAAGTTATTTTAATCATTACCCATCGGATTTTTGAGATTTTGACTTTCGGAACTTTGGCTTTCAGAATTTGGACCCTTAGGGATTTTGGGTTTTCGAAATTTCGACCCATTTGGGATTTTGGCATTCAGGATTTTGACATTCAGGATTTTAGCTTTCCGAGATTTTGGCGTTTATGATTTTGGGAAGCACCGGTAAAGGATTAGGGAAAGAAACTTTACACAAAGGTTCTCTAATCGATGATCCTAATACTTCCTTGTCTAACAGTTTGGGATAAATCTTTTCTGCCACATTTAACAGGCTAAATATTCTCGAAAATTATCCTGAATCTATTTGGGTCTTAATGTATTTTCGGCAATGGCGAATGGATGAACTATCTGTAATAAGTGAGTTGATATTTCTTAGCGTTCATTTGAAACTGCACTGAGTAAATATCTTTAAGAATCAAATGATTTCAGAACGCTGTTTGTCCGTTTGTCTGTATTGACTGTCACCGAAGTTGGAGACCAAACTGTTTTACTAGGTTCAGTTTAGACTTAAGGCTCAGCCTTAAGTCTTAGACTTAGAAAGTCAATAAAATCACTTGCTAAGAATAGGAATTTCAAATCTTCGAGAACTGAGCTAAACCTTTAGTTTGAAGGTAGTTTTAGATAGCAGGTTAGGGTCTAAACCGTTAACGAACCGCTTATGGGAACCGATAATTGTTTTTTCTTATATTGTTTTATTTTTTATGTTGGTTTTGATGAATTGGTCATTCGACTTCTGCATAACTTTATTAATTATCTATAGGAGAATAACAATAAATAACTTTAGGGGTAGAGCATTCAAATTACGTGTGCAAAAGCTAAAGCTAAGACGCTTTACCAGTCTTTTTCATAATAAAACAAGAACAGGACTTTCAAGCTTCGCACATACTAACTCTGGCTTCGAACGTTTTATATTTTTCTCTTATTATTTTAATGAATCTGAACTGGGTTTTTCAGGAAATATGTGACTTAAGGTTGGATATTTAAAGGTATTGATATCACGTCATATTGATTAAGAAGGGAATAAAGGGAAACTGTATGATGTGTTCGAGGCCAGATTGTGTACAAAGCCTGAAAGCCTACCCTTATTCGTTTTCTGTTTTCCTGTAGAATCATAGTGTTTTCATGAAGATGAATAGATAAACTATGCAAATGGTTCTATTTTGAATTCATTTTACATTCGAATTTGCATTGTATTACAGAAAATTTTCACTACAAGAAATTGAAAAAAAAATGTTCAAGTTTCAGGAGTAAAAGTTTAAATTACGCAAAATTCAGAAGTTCAGAGGTGGAACAATTGAGCATAAATTGAGAAAATATTCATTAAGTTGTGAAAGCTTTATTCTCTTCAATTACTGATAAAGAAAGTTTTTTTTTATCTCTGACAAAGAATATGACGAAGTCTAAAAAGCTTGGTGGAGTGAGAAGAAGTCACATTATGAGAAAATTCAAAGATTGGTGGACCACACAAGAGCGGCGCCTTTTTGCACGTCGTTGCATAAAAATCCACCGTCGAGTGGCTCATAAGAAGCACCATAAATTTCGGCAACGAACCACCGCGTGCGGAATTGACGGAAGACAAAGAAAGAGTGTTGCAAGAAGAAGAATTTCTTAAGTGCTTTCAATCTGGTCCGAAGTGGACAGAAAAAAAAAGTACACAAAAATGAGGAGAGAAATCTACAAGGGAGTATACTTTGTAAGTTAATTATGCCCTAAACTATCTCTCGTTCCAAGGGTTAAAATTTTAATCTTCCACCCTCTTTCGCTCCTTTATGATATTACAATAATTTTCAAATTTGGCTACTTTATCGCGACTTTAAGGCGGTCGATAAACTTCTGGTCTTCTTACACTTTGTACATATATATATATATATATATACCTTTCCACTTCTTCGTGTGATGGATTGTGTACTCAGGAAGGCTATTTAGGAAGGGGATAATAAGTTTTCTTCTCTTTGGCTTCACAAAAGCCCCGAAAACGCCCCGTTCTTTTAAAATTTTACCGTGTTTTGACTTTGCTACTTTATTCATTTTTATTTTTTTCGCTTTTATAAACCGGTCAATTCTCCTTTTTTTCTTGTTCACAAAAACACCATGGTCATCCAAAAAACAGCAAGAAGTAAGGAAAATTGTCGAGGAATTTAGAGCGTAATGCGTAGTGAAGAACGGAGTCTGAACAAGTAGAATAGTTTTAGGTTTTAGAAATGTTTAATCTTACATTAGGGGGAAGTGGGGCACATTTGTATTGGGGCAGTTTGGAAACTGGACTTTACCACGATATAATTTAGCTCCACAAACGAATTGCAAAGCTAAATTAAATCATGATAAGGCTCAATTCTATTTAAAAATAAGAGAAAAAAGCCCAATTATAAAGCTGTTCCATTTCAACGGTGCCCCACTTCCCCCTAGGTATTTTAAACAATCAATAAAGTACAAAAGTTCTTTGTTATGATTAGAATTTTCTTTTTACAGCCAGGGTTGTGCCTTTACATAGTAAAAAATATGTAAAAATGTAAAAAAATATGTAAAATACAAAAAAGGAAAATTAAACATTTTTGAATCTTTTAAACATTTCCTGTAAGCAATATCATTATTGATATAATATCAATATTGCTTGCGAAGAATATCAAGAAAAAATTCTTGGAAAAGCCATGAACAAAATTTTGTCATGAAAACCTATTGATGCGTATTAAGTCAACGATTTTGTACACATAAAGCATACTCTCTCTGGTAAAATAACGTTACTATTTTCCAATTAATCGTTCTTCTTCCACAGATAGGTATTTCAGAATGTTGTCTATAATAAATCCTCAACATGTTGATTTTTTAACCTTTAACGCAAAATGGAACCAAAATTAATATTGTTAGTAAACATTCAAAACAATGAGACATAAAAATACAATTTTTCCACTATTCGCAAATAGGGAAATAGTATGATCAATCAATTTTTAAATCTAAAAAAAATATTTTTTTAAATAATTTATTATAGTAATATATTACACTTTGATATAATGACACGTAAAAGAACTTGAAATTTAGTGTATTTGCAACATTTGCAATAATTGTAATGTAAATATAATACAGTGATATATTTTCTACATTATTGATTATCATTTGTTCAGAAATTCAAACTAAAAGAAAGTCCTTCAAATTGAAATGTTGATCAAGAATTATTAAGCTGTTTTTGTGTATTGAAAAAGCCAATTAAAACTCCAGGAGGGCAGAAAAAATTAAGGATTTTGTGGTTAAAATTGGTAAACGGTTAAAATTGCAAATAAGGAGCGCACAGTTGCAGCACAAAACGGTTAAAATAGAGTATAAAATCCTCACAGCTTTCGAACGAAACGCTTAGCAAATTTAGGTCGTTTTTACTCGGATTCTGTGCAGATTTTATTAAAAATAGATATAATATCATAATTTCTGTGTGAATTTTTGTTGAATACGTTAGTCTCATTTTAATAAATAAAGAACAATGGATAGCAAGGAGACACTGATCCTCTTCATGAACATTGTTTTCTGGAATATGATGTTTTGGACAAGGTATATAGCAAAATTCCCAAAAAATATCGTTATTAATAGAGCAGGAAATTAATCTTAATTTAAATGATTTTTACAATATTGATGATTAGCAGAAACCACAGGACATTTGAGGAGCTTAGAGCAAAAAAAACGCTATTTTAATAGGGAAATGCATACGACTTAGAGTTTTTTTTGCTCCGAGCGCCTCATTTGAAAAACTCCCTGAGCATGTAGATACCCAAGCAGCAATTTTTTCTTAATATAATCTTGTAGAATTCCTTAAGTAAGGAACTATAGAACCAAAAATCTTTTTATTTACTTATAATGCTCTTTATTCCATCATTGAGATTACTATAAGTAAAGTGGCGCACTCTTAATTATCTTAATAACTTCTATAGGAATTTTAACAGAAAATTCTCACTTTAAGTCTTGTAAAAGTATACTAAAAGACTTGTTTAATACTTGGTTCTATAAGGCAGCTATTTTGTTTCTTGGGTATAAAAGTTCAAAAATTATTAAACGTTTAGAGTATAGATGGTTACTAATATTGGTTCAACCCTGTAGTAGAAAATTTAAATTAGGATTGCCAGTAAATTTCATCATGCATTTTAGACGACAAGCTTTACAGCAAAAAGCCGCAAAATTTTTACTGATTACAGCGAAAACTTTGAGTAAAAAATAAAAAAAAATTGAACTTGATATTTGATGGGTATCGATCAATTTTACATTTATACATTTTAACTTTACATGTCAAAAATGTAGCACATGTAGAAAAATCCATGTACCAAACATCCCCTTTTTTTGTCCCACTATACCACAGAGTGAAGTTATTCAGACAGAACCACAGATTAATATTTTTCTCTTCTTGAAAAAAATATTTAATTTGCCAAGCTCCATTAAGGTCTTTTAATATGGATAATACCAGTGGATATACTATGGATAACGTTTGCCTCTGGAGGCTGGTTAACAACGCTAAGACGGCGGTGGACTCAATAAAAAGAAAAGCAATCGCCGTTTCTGTAAATTGAAGCGCTTTTGAAGCATTAGTCGATGAATAAATATTATTGATAATTCCCTGAGGCAAAATACAAAAAAGGTGTTCTAAATATCCCCGCTCTCCCCTAATACCGTCGAATAAACAACGTGTAAACCCGAGAACTAAATTTTATCTATCCCTCAATGAAAATTTTTCAAACCCAATTTCGTTGCTCATTCTTTATCTTTCTCATCCTGTGATGGTTTTCCTACCTTCTCAATGTGAATTTTTTGACAGTAATTGCAGAGTTGTGTCGTGTTCAAAAGCGCCGTTTTGCCAGAAATCTGAGATGCTTTTGTGTCCATGGACCTCTTTTTTCTTCAAACTAATTTTTCTTTCCAAGTACTGCGATACCTTTCCTCCTTCTTCTTGCGCAACAGCCCATTCTTGCATATATAAAGTGTATGCGTTATTCTAGTGCGATTCATGGCGAGTTCATGGTGATCAGGTAAAAGTGACCATGGTTATGTATGGTGGGACAGTTAAAATCAAAAAGAGAGGGAGACCCAAAATGTGGCCACGGAAAAACATTAAACTTTCATTCTTAATTGAGAGAGACAAAATGGGTGGACCAAAGACATGTGGTTTTGCGAATGAAAGGGGGCCCAAAATGTCGTTTGCGATAATTTCCATATGAAGGAAATACCGCAGGCAAACTTATTCTTTGATCAATGGCCACAGTCCACATGGAAAACTCCTTTAATGATCTGAATATCACCATTTTCACTGAAGTATCTTGCATATTACTCATTTTTTGTGTCCTTTTACTGCTCAATATTTACCCTTATCCCTGATAATTTCTCAATTTTTCAACTCTCAGAATTTCCCTTTTGACCACTTTAAAGGTATGATCTTTTAATAATCACACCTATTGTAATTTTTCAAGTAGTTCAATCATTTCCAATCGGTATGATGTTTTGAAATGTTCTGAAAGTTCTTGAGTCAAAAAATAACAAAACATAAATGCTTTTACAAGGAAGTATATGGCTTAAGACTGGTCAGTTTTATTAAAAGATGATAAAAATATTGTTACGAATTAGCACCCACCCTTACTGATGATTAATTTCCTAACTTATATCTGTATCTTCAGTGTCCTCAGAGTTTAAGGAGTGGTCCTCAGGTTACATCCCCTTATAGAAAGCTTCTGCATTTCGACTTCAAATGAGGCAAAAGTCGACTCATCTGGCTAAATGCTCTCACAGCAGACGGATTAAACCTGAATCGCGGAATTGTAGAGACTCCATTTACAGGAACAAGGGGTGCGTGGGCCTGTTGAGGGTTGACACGGCTATTGTAAACCCTGGAGCTTCCTCATTCACACAGCAGGTGACTTGCCATGAACTATGATTGGTACCACAGGCAATAAATTGATTGGGTCATAAAGGGGCAGTTTAAAGCTCCTCTCTTTCTCTCTACGCTCTCCCGAAGTTTACGCTTAAGTGTAAAAATTGTACTCAAGCAAATATGCTGCAATGTTCGCCCCAAAACAGGTACGTGAGGCTATGGAAGATCCATGGGTGCATTGTGGAGACAGGGGAGGATGTCTCTTGTGAATAATTCACCACCTCCTGGCAATAATGAGGCAAGTTCGTCACAATATGAACTGTTCGAAGGCAGAGTGTGTGCGAAGCCTAAACACCCAGAGAACAAAGTTAGCTAAAAAGAACAGCGTTTCAGCACATTTTTGCAAAGTCGATCAGTTGACCACCCATCAGATAATTTCGTCAGATATGTTTTAGATTTCTGCAGAAAATATCTACACCTCTGCTGAAAATCTGCCGAGAAATCGGTAGATATTCCTACGAATTTTGTTTGGGCTTGGGACAAAATAGAGAATAGTGAAGTGAAAACTTTAAACAGAGTGTCGACCTAAATTTCGTGTTTTTGTATCATTTCATGGGCGATTTTTAAGAAATTAATATTTTTGTCTTGAATCTTTCTCCTCATCTAAAATGTTTAATCGGTAATGCTTGTTAAGTAGAGTATACTATTTTCTTTGTAACTTCTACAGTTTCTTGATAAATCAACAATATTTTTGTTGAGACAATGGAGACTATGTAGATTTCTTATGCAAAAATTCTGCCGAGAATCTACAGATTTTTGGAAGAATTTCTGCTGAAAATCTACAGATATTCTAGGTAGAAATTCTGCCGAAAATCTACAGAATTTCTCTACATGTACTAAAATATACCGTTACAATTCAAACAACCTCCGAGCAAAATCGGCAGGTAGAGCAATGATTTGACGGGCAGTCAGCAGTTCTCTGACAAAAAGTGTCTTCGGAAAACAATGGAATAATTTTTTAATTTTATGGCACTTTCGGAATTCTCCGCCATTTCGAAATTAAAACTACATAACCTTAGGGCCTTGACAGACTAGAGGATTAGCCGAGAGACGGCTTAGCGTAATTATATTAGAAATAATGGTAAAAACTACATTTCCATCATTTTCCACTAAGTCGTCTCTCGGCTTAAGTCCTAAGTGTGTCTAGGGCATTACTCTCTGTTTAAAAACAAACGCAACTAGAGCGTCATTCTTTTTTAATCCAATAAATCTTGCTAAATAAATAAGTTTTAGTGCCCTTTTAGTGCCCTTTTTGTGCTTGAATAAACACCTGAGGAAGCCCGTTGCAGCCAGGAGAACAAAGTTTGAGAGGAAGGCGGTCTTTCTCCTGCGGATAGGTTTGTTGTTGGAGTTGGTCACCTGGAATATTCCCCACAAAGTGCTGATTCCAGATGCTATTTCCAGATGTATGGAAATGACAATGCCTCACGATTGTCGTTTTAAGGTTAGCAGAATTGAGCTGAAAATATATATGTTTTCACCTGAATTTAAATCAGTTGACATTTGGTGTTAGCTGGAAACCTTCCTCTAGTTTTCAAAATTAAATCAAGCAATTGACATTACCCAAATAGCACCAAATACTAACCGATTTTAACTTTAAAGCGAACTAACTTTAAAACAAAACTCGTGAGGCAGTGCCATTCCCATTTGGTTAGCACTTTTTGTTCGAGAACTGCTGACTGGTCAGCATAATTTTGCTGATTGATTCAGCAAAAATGTCGTTCGAAGTAGGACTAGAGAAATTAAGTCATATGCGAGCTTGAGCATTTCGCAAAGTTGGGATGTTTCGCTACTCCTTTATTTAGGACAGACCTGAGTTAATTGAAAAGTCGAAGTAAATTTAATTTAGAAAATTAATTCTCGGAATTCATCCGAAAGGCTTTTTCACATCATCTCGTAAAACGGAATGACATTTTTCATTTTTTTGCATTGTTTAATCTCTGTATGTAAAAACTAAAAATTCGTGGCAATTTGAGGAATAAAAGAATTGGTCGAAATTGCAAGCTGGTCGAAATTTCGGGCATTTACCCTATCTAACCTTCAAATTTACGATTTATGAAAATTTTTCCCAGGTGCCCCTATATGTAGAATTGGAGGGTAAATTCTAGTCAAATGTATACAGAAAATTTACAAACAAAAGGAGCCAAAGTTGATAAAGTAAGAAAGAGAACTAATAAACCACGACGATGAGATACAATTTTCGAAAGGAATTTTAATGCCTGACTCTCATGATGGACAAGAAAGATGGTGAACTGAAGATGGGGAGAAGAGACAGGAAGAGATGCTGCCCAAAAAATACTGAGGGGTTTTTCTTCCTTCACCAACATAAATAACGTCGTTTTGCCCGTATTGATTAAACTTGACATCTCTTAGCAATTTAACAACCACTTTGGATGTCAGCTAGTGCCAAAATGATCGCACCGTGATCATGGTGAGCACCAAAGGGAAGACCGAGGATGGAGATGAAGAGATGTCCGGAGAGAAAGACTTTCGCTTCATCATGCGAAATGTTGCATGAAAAGCAAGTGCCGCAATCGATTGCATGTGATCACACGGCAAATAATATTTGTGTGTAAAATGCCAAATTACAGGTTAACGGTTACACTTTAAAATTATAAAATGCTACGTATATTAAGGCACATAAATTTCCCCAATGGCACTGTAGGGCTCCTCTTAATTAAATACTTGAAGTATCTGACCATAGTACTTCACCATAGAGTGGTAGCTGTACCGATGGGAGTTGAAAATGGTTTATGGAGTATCCAAATTGTCATTAAGTATAAATATGTGGACGTCCCTTGGATCCATCAAACCATCTTTGGCAAGGTGAGAAGGTACAAATAAATGGTGTAAGAGATAAGAAGATAAAAAAAAATCAAAAAATCTACAATGTTAACACGATATGATGGAGAACCCCATAAATTCTTTACCAATATTCTTCATAAATTATGCAGTCCGTACAGCAGAGGAGATTTTTATATGCTTCACACATCATCTTCTCCACCTTAATGGCTGCATTTTACATTATGGATGAACCCAAGCATATCAGAGTATATTTAGTAAAAAAAAAACCCGCCGCAATTGCAAATTAACATATCGTCAACAAAATCAGCGATTCCGGTATAATGATAGGAAAACCTGTAAAATTTTCTGTGTCTCTTTCGGGTATCTGTCTAGATTTTTAAATAAAGGAAATAATTAGAATACTTAAAAATGAAACGATCTTTGATAGCCTCGATCTGTCCGCAGATCTCAAAAGGCGCGCATAAGAAAACAAGATGTTCTTGATATACCATATATTTAATGTCTCAATTTCAACAATTGACTTTTCGCGCGGTCTGAATGGAAAGTTGCCCAAAAAACTGATCCTGGACCCATGATAATAAGTATTGACTGCACTAAGTGCTATTGGTGGGACGGATGTACAGATCACGAAGACGCCACAATCAGAGAAACAACCAGAGAAATATAATTAAAGGAGTGAAAAATGCGCATCCGGAGAGAAATTATCGCGCAATTAGGGCCAGGGCAGTGCGATTGGTAATCATGAGGTCTCTCTGGTCATCTCTCACTACCAAAGTGTTTAATCAGTGGTACCCCAGAGATTCACCCAATGTGCCTCTATCAGAATGAGAAATGTGAAGCGCACCCGAATGAAGTCATTATAAATCGATGGGAGGTTTGAAGTGGAGATCTCCGTATGGATTGCTCTCTGGGCTCCAGGCAATATTTGTAATGGGTCATTCCATTCATGTATATATAAATATATACATATGTACATCATTTTCCAATTAATTCACCTCTGATTTTTGATTTTCCCGTCTTCTACAGATTTATCTCATTGACACCATTTATCACTCAATTATTCTAATAATTGAATCTCTGGAATCTTTGGAATCTCTATAAATGCACAAAAGAAAGGGGGGGGGGGTCACTAAAGACCAGAAGTCGATATCTAATACCTTTTGATTTGTAGTGGCTAGTACAGGTTACTTTACCGATTCGTTACCGATTGAGACCGACGTAACCAGCTTGAAAATTTCAAGACCTTTCCAGTAAATCCAAATTTGACCAAATGGGTTGATAAATAAGCTCTCCGGAGTGGTTGAACTTTGACTTTCGAAACTTCAAAAACGAAGTTGTTCATGTCAATGTTATGTATTGACGAAATATTCATCTGAAAAACTTTGTTTGTGCTTTAGACCGGTGATAAGTTGAAAAATATATTATCATCATCATTTGCAACCTCTTATCCCTATAGGGGTCGCGGGCCCGTGACATCAAGTTTAGCAGCCTACGCCTGTCGATTCTCCGCTATTTCAGGGAGATGTTCGGGTTCGATCTCAAGACCCTTTAGGGTAAAATCCTGAATTTGATTTATTCACCTTGTGCTAAGTCTGCCTCGAGGTTGACGCCTCCTTACAATGACTGCATAGCTTTTCTAGGAAATCTTTTTTGAAAAAATACAGATTATATATACTGCTCCCTCTTTAAGTTTGAATAGTAATTAATTTTGTAAAATAAAGAAAAAAAAGTCTGGAGATAAAGTGTTTTTAATGAGGGTCACCGAAGACCGGAAGTTGATATCTTTTACCGTTCAAGCTCCAGAGCGGTGACAATATTAAAAAAAGTCGATTATAATAACTCGAGCAGAATAATAATAATAATAACTCGATAATAGCTCGAGCAGAAAAAATAAAATAAAATAATAGAATGTAATAAAATATAAAATAGAAACTTCTTATTCAAAAATTTATTTTTGTGAAGCGACAAATGAAAATTTGTAACTGGCCTCACATTCTCCTATGCTTATTGAAGAATCTATTGATAAAAATATCGATTTCTTATCTAGATAACATTATATTTTTGTAAACTTTTGCATATCTATTGTTTTAGTTGATAGTTGTAATTAATTTTTAGAGCATTATATTCTGGTTTTAAGATAAAAGGATCAAAATTTAGAAGCCAATTTAGAACCAATTGGTTTGAATTTGAAATGGAAAAATCTGCTTTGATAAAAATCACAGCTAAAGGAACGGATTAAAATAATCTATAAAAGAGTCATTAAGTTTATATGCATTTAGCAAATCTGTTGATGAAAAAATTGTTGAGACTGTGAGAAAGTGAGAAATTAAAACTCCAAAAGCGGAAATATTCATAGAGTCAGTGCGATTAAGGGGTTACGTTGGTCATGAAGACTAAAAACAATATATTTTCTAATTTTTTTTTCAACGTAATAAAAAATATATAATTCAAGCTTTTAAGCATGTAAAAGTAGAACATTTGAACTATAGTTTCTAGAATTTTTAATTAAAAAAAAATTGCGGCCGTTTTTTTGAAAATTGAGGTAGTAAGGGTAGTAAGGATTACTCAGAGTAAGTTAAGCTGAACTCAAAAAAAAGGAAATATTTCCTGTTAGCAGTTGAGCTAAACTTCTACTTAAACGAAGACTTTTTGTTTCATTATTTACAACTTCATTCAAGAAACAAAACGTAATGTAAAATACGCCGAAAACGATGTTTTTTTATATTAAATTCTCCCAAAAACAAAAGTTTCATTTTTTCAAAAATCCCTCGCCTAAGTATGACTTTAACTCCATTAACTAACAGGAAATATTTCTTTTCTTGACTATCACGACATAAGTTTTACGATTACATAATTTTTTTCAAAAAACTACCCAAAAATCAAATTCCAAAGACTAAATTAAAAAGAAATTAAATGTAAATTATAGAAAATATAGTTTAAATGTTGTACTTTTATGCGCATTTAAGGGCTTGGGAACAATTTTTTTTTTTAATGATGTTGAACAAAATATTTAAAGAAAATATGCTATTTTTTAGTCTTCTTGATCACGTCACCCCTTAAGGGAGCGTTTGCGAATATTGGAACTTTTTTTTGTGAATTTTGGGGAATATTTATTAAATATCGTGAACATCTCGAATATTTGTAAAAATCTTTGAATATTACGAATATTTGGGAAAATACTCGAAATTTTCTTTTTACCATAGAAATTATGAATAGAAGAGACCGGGGTAAATTAATTTATTTGAGAAGATACTTTTTAAAATTCCTTATTTCAATTTTCAAAGCAAAAGAATCCATTGTATTCTGTGTCAGTCAGTCGAATGGTGGACATTGCGGATCAAGTTGTGATCCAAGTTCAAGTGCAGTGTAACAACTCCCACTTATACGTGATTTTCCCTAGCATATTCGATACCTAATGAAGAGGACATCCATCCTCGAAACGTCGTTGAGAATAAAATTTTGAAAATCAAGAAAGATTCAGTGTTTCCGGCTATTTCCTGCTGCAAAAGAAGAACATAGTCAAATTTTGCAAAGCTTACAATATCGGACACCTTTTTCATTTCCCAAAATTCCTAAAATTTTAAGTGTTTGTTTCAATGAAAGTTTTTTACAACGCTAAAGAACGAAAAATGCAGTAATTCTACTAACGAAATGCAACAGAAAATACTTGGAAGAGTTCCGGAAGCGCTGAAAATTGAGACAAAACTTTTGTCCGATATTTCACACAATGTAATTCCTATATTTTTAATCATTTTTAAATACTTTTAAAAAATATTTAAAGGAAAAGATGACAAATTGCGTTACCAAGGTAACATTCAATACTACTGAAACATTTTGTACAATCTGTCCGAAATTTGACGCAGATACACGATTTTTTAACCCTTTAAGGACGAGAGTACTAAAAGAGGTCGTATTTTCTGACTATTAAGAGGAAACATTTTTTTGTATCACTCTTAACGAGATTAAACATTGAATAAGTTTGAGA
Organism: Phlebotomus papatasi; assembly: GCF_024763615.1. Taxonomy (NCBI): domain Eukaryota; kingdom Metazoa; phylum Arthropoda; class Insecta; order Diptera; family Psychodidae; genus Phlebotomus; species Phlebotomus papatasi. Next base: position 109,678,835 of record NC_077222.1, on the reverse strand, counting down.
ACGTCTTTAATGCCAGAAAAAGTCCTGCTGCCCTGAAAAATACTCAAACCCAAGATACTTCCATCATACAGCAAGTACTCTACCACTTTGTCCATTGAGTGCCATATTCATGAATATATTTTAATTTTATATAAAAGAAACACTTTTTTCAAACACTTTTTTCATTTCTATAAATAAGACTTCCTCCTTAAAAACCAATACTGAGATTGTCATATTTTTTTGGGCGCTGAAAATTTTGTTATGTGATTTATAGTTTTAATAAATTGATTTCATCCACAAATTGCCAATCAGTTATAAGTTTTTGACGCAAAACTCAGGTAACACATTAATAACAATGTGTTGTAAACAATCATCAAGTTAATCGTGTCTCTATTCAACACAATAATATAATCAATAATCGGTCAGATTGAAATTCATAAGATATCTCTCTTATTGTAATCAAGAGGATTAAGAGTGAAAATGTTAAATATCTTGGGAAGATGAGATTACGTCTCATACAACAGTGTCTCATGAGAGATTTATTAATCTTTATTTTTAATTTATTAATTTTTTATGCAGTAAAATAAAGTTGTTAAAAGTTTCTGCATTTTTTTGAGCGTTTAAATGCTGTTGATATTTAGTTCTTTTTATGTAATATTCCAAAATTTTTGATTTATTTTTGTCAATTATATCCAAATTAGGGGAAAGTACTCTCCCTTCGAACGTTCATGCCTTCGAATAGTGTCAATTTTCTTTTAGTTTTCCTAAGAGACTCACACATTTCTATTAAGTATAAGTTGGTTTATCATCAATTGTTGATAATTACGTGATAATTTAGTGTAAATGTCTTACGAAAAACAAAGGAAACTCACATTATTCGAAGGCATGAACGTACGAAGGGAGAGCACTTTCCCCTACTCGACTAGAACAGTCATAGATTTCACTTTAGTAGAATAGAATGAAACACAGAAGAGAATTTAGGAACAAACAGAAAGATAGGAAAAAATTAGTATTATCAATTCCGGTAAGCGTCGGGGGATGGGGCAGCCAAGAAAAAATTTATGTTTTCCATAAGCTGTCCCATCCCTCGACGCTTACCGGAATTGAGAATACTTGAATCAACCGTCGGAAAACAGCAATGAAAAAATTAGTCATTCCGAAGCTTGGGATCGTACGAAACAGAAGCACTTTCCCCTAATATTTCTTGAAACTAGTGAAAAGGTTTTTAGACCTTTAGTTCTCATTTTCAATTAATTTCAGAGGATAATTTTATCGTTAGGGGAGACTGGGGCAAAAAGTAACAAAACGGATATTTTATTTTTTTATTTACAAGCTAGCCTAGCGCCCCAGAAATTTCTAATTAGTGCAGTTTTATAGGAAATTTACTGCTCTACAACTCTGTGAAAGTCATTTTCCTCTGTTTTGTAAGGAAATACATTTATCGAGCTGTTTTCCAAAAGGTAATTTTGTGACGATTCTCAAAAATGCTGGGGCAAATAGTAACAGGTATGGGATATTATCATATTTTGATTTGCTTTATTACGAGCTTTCGGAAATAAAAAAAAATAGCTAGGTGACATATTTTCATAGGAAATTTATTCTTCTACACCTTTTTGAAACACAGTTTTCTCTATCTGAACGAGATATTCAAGGTATTTTACAAAAAAAACACAAGACAAGAGACGCTAATCGTTTGACCAATGAAAACAAAAAGCGGCGACATGCGAAAATGATGTTTTTTCGCGCCGTGAGACATCAGAAATTGTTTCGGTCTTTGTTACTGTTTACCCCAAGTGGTAATTTTTAATAAAAGGATTTCTGGAGAAAAGAATCTTTGTAAAATTCTAAAATAGATAGTGGTTTCGTATTCAAAGAATCCAAATCATTTAGGAAATATTTACCAGTGCATCAATTTTGGAAAATAAATTCGTCAGTTAAATCAGCATTTATCGTAACTTCATTTTTGCGATTTTGAGATATATACATATTTGGAATCAGCGTAATTTTGTTTATTAAACGCATTTGAGAAAAAGAAACTTTTATAAGCCCAATAAAAATTATTTAAAAAAAAAATTGTCGTAAGTGCCCTTAATTAACAAAAATTTATCAGAATTTGTAGTAACTTCCATTTTTGGGGAAATTACGACAAATTTCCATACAAAATTTTCAATAATCAGCATTTGCCGTAACTGCTTTTGCTTACTTGCGTGGCTTGTAATTTGCAGCAAAATCGCAATATTTCTCAATAAAACGTTTATAAACTCTTCCAAATATCGAAAGATAGTCCGAATAGTGTAACATTAAATCATTTTAATTCAATATTTGCGAGAAAAAAGTGAGAAAAAATCCCTGCCCATCTGTCATTAATTCAAAAAAAAAAAAAAAAAAAAAACAAGCGACGCGGCGCACAAAATTTATTCAATAAAACTTATGAAATAAAAGCTTTTAGGGACAGGGATAACAGTATTATTGACTAATTTAGTCAAATAATGGCGCTTATTATCACTAGAATAATTCAAATTGATATAATGCATTTTAGAAAATTGTCGTAACTTCCAGAATCTTCATACATTGGAAGTTACGGCTTGATAAATGATGGAAGTTACAATAAAATATTATTGTGTTTAATAATTTTATAAAGATTTTCTCGAGTTAACTTACAGTTTATTAGTGCCACTTTTATTATTTTGACTCAAAAGTATCGCATACGGGGCTCATTTTTAAGAAAAATAATATTGAACTGAAAATTTCGTCTTCTGAAAAGTTGTCAAAAGGAAGTTACGACAAATGCTGATTTAACTGACGAAATAGGTAAAAGTTGATGCTGCAAGGAAAACATTTCAAAAATAGGGCTAAAAATTTTAATATTTTTTATTTTCTGATTTCCTTGTTCTAATTCCAAGAAATTTAGGACTTTGAAGAAGGTCTATGGAGGCCATCTATGGAAAAAATTTCAAGTCGCTATCTTTTTTATCTTGCAAGATATTGAATTTTCAAATTTCAAATTTGTGACTTTTTACCCCAGTCTCCCCTACAGATACCAATTTAAAATTGAACTGGTAATAATTACTCGTTGAATTTTTTTTTCCATTATAGTAATCAGAGTTAAACTTTTCTAAGAGTGTACCGAAATTCTTGGTTAAATGAAATTTGACTTCTGGTAGCTATAACAATGTTAAACTCTTTCAGAACATAACCTTGTCAACTTAATGAAGTTTACAACGGCTGTAAAAAAATATACACTGAATTGCAATTTGGCAGACCCATACGATTATCTTAGTTCATTGGCTCGAACAATGAATACAACTGGAGGCTGTTCACGGTGGCCGGAACTGAGATAGTGTGAAGGTTTTCGTGATCTTGAAATTCTTTATTTTTTTTCTGTCTTTTAAAGAATTGCACTCATTTGGCTCTATACGTCCTTTGGGAGGTCAAAATGCATCTTGTCAATGGCACTAAAGATTTTTTTTTTGAAATTGCACACGGAATTTTCCTTTCAAAAAAAAATTGTCATCATCCGGAAAAAAGCACTACTGCAAATATTTAGGTCACTGACGCGACTTTCAAAGTACCTATATAAGAAGTCTGTAATCAAAAAGTCCAAGAATAATACAAATCAACCTGCACACTTTGAGCATTCTCTTTAGTCTTTTATTTCTATATATATATAGGCATATTGGCATGATATGGCGGTGCTCCAGAAACCACAAGAATCGCCACAAAAGAGCACCACGAGGTGTATAAAGAAACTTCCATTAGGCTGAACTTGAAGAAAATTAAACATAAAGAGATGTAGATGAAGAATTTCGTGCTTGGTCATTGTTTGATCTGTTTTTCAAGACAAAACCAATTTCTTTCACCATTACGAAAGTACAAGAAAAAAAGTACAGTGTGACGTGATCCACAATTTTTATCATACACCTCCAATCAGTGTCCCAAGTTTTTTATTTTCGGACACGAAATCACGATCACCATATCACGTGGACTTGTCCGGTACTCCAGTCTCTCTCCCAGCCTTTATAACTTTCCAAGGGAATAAATCAACGAAGATGAAGCCAAAAGAAGGGAATTGATGATAAATTTTCAAATTATGCGTCGCTCAAATTGGCAAAAGCTGAAAGTATGATGAATTCTTTCATCTTCCCCCCTTTGCATTATTGTCGGGATTGTTGGAATTTTCTTTTGGTGCGAAAGGGATTTACCGTGGCCAATTAAAATTAATTACCCGTCAATGTATTGGCATCGAGAGCTAACCTACAATTTTCATCTCCGAAATCACCCATCATTCAATCGATCTTTGTGACACTGCCACCACAAAATTGTTCCATCAAATATTAATTATTTAATTTATTAATTACTTCATTAGACTCTCCTCTTCAATATCTCTGGCTATTACTCTTCTTTAGGATGCTCTCTTTTTGTTTTGTTTTTATGCTGATGTGAATTCCTCTGGTAACACACTCTTTTTCGGAGCCAAGGTGGAAACAATATTTTTTTTTCTCACAGATTCTGCATTAGGGCATTTTGTCGTCACGCGACTTTTTATGATAAAAATTTATGATTGAGTCATAATTAGGTATCTGGCCATACAAAAGATCACTTCGCACACTAGCGGCGAATAATAAATACTTGTGTAAAAACATCACGAGAATCATGAAGATGAAATAAATAGTTATAAAAAAAAATGAAATCACAAAAACTTTCATCCTTTTGGCTGTTAACTCTTCACTCGTATTTCTTGGCGATATAACACATTTGAGAATTGGCATTTTCCCCACGACCTCCAACTCCGCGTATACATTTTAGTTTAAAAATATACAACATGGAATAAAATGTAATTTAAATATTTTCTGTTGTGCTGTAAAACTTCATGCAATTTCTTTTATATGGTGGAGTGTGGTTTCTTTTTATTGTGCTTCCGCAGTGTACAAAGCAGAATCTGGACGATATAACCCGGTGAAAAAAAATGTAGCACCACAGAAAGCGAAGCCTGATTCAATTTTGGATTATTTTTTTTTTATACTGATTTTACTTCCTCCAACCAAGAACGAGAGAAAAAGGACAGAGACACCGAAAAAAGTTGATAAAGAGACACCATGGTGAAAAGAGAATAAAAATATGGGACTTAACATGAGAAGCCAATTAAAACGAGAAAAGTACCAAATTGTCGATGAGAAACACACACAAAATCGGTCAGTTTCTGAGCTTCGACTTTTATATGGGACTGCTAGAATGTCCTGATATGGGTGGCGATATTGTGCTTCTTGTGATTTTAAGTTAAATTGACCACTAAATCAAGTACAATAATAAGAACAATAACCTAAATTTGGAAGCAATGTTTACGTAATACAAGATTCAAAACTATAAGAACATATCAAGAAATTGTTAAAGATGATATTGTCATTGTAAATATGTCACAAATGTAACAAATGTCGATTTTACATGGAAAAAGCGTATATACAAATTACTTCTAATACTTGTGAATAATACTGTAGTTATTATCTTAGATGATCTTCTAGGAGCTATGATTCCTTCACTCCAAATTCAATTTATCTACAGACTTAAAATATTTAAAAACAAACCGAACCTTACAACAGTTTTCAAATAAGGTAAAGTACCCTATGACGACCACTTCAGGATAGATTTTGTGATCCTTATCTATCTAATTGTGAACTTCGTTTAGTTATAACAACATAATGCCCTAGACATACTTACGACTAAAGTCCAGAGACGACTAAGCTCTTTCATAGCTAAGTCAGTTCATGACATACTTACAAACGAGACTTAAAATTTTCTGGCACTAACAAAACATAACTTTCGTGGGTTTTTATGCAGATATTTCTACTAAAATGCACTAGTAATCCTTTGAAAATGAAACTACTTTTAAATTTATTTCACAATTCACGCATAACAAGAAGAATTATTCACTAGAATCGCGGAAATTGGCTTAAGTCGGGAGATAGCTTCCACCTCACAAATAATTGTAATTAACAATAATTATTGCACGTGAACTGAGATACAAATTAACAAACATTTTCATTTTAAATAGAGTACATGTATATTACAATAAAAATATCTGAATAAAAACCCACAAATTCTATCTTTTGTGGATACCAGTGAATGCTAAGCCTCGTTTGTAATGTGTCAGGAACTGACTTGGCTATAAACGAGCTTAGTTCTCTCTGGACTTTAGTCGTAAGTGTGTCAAGGGCATAATGTTAAATTATAAAAAAGTTAAAATGTGTCAAAAATGCGAAGTGTTCTTCTACTCGACCACCCATTTTTTCTTAAAATTAAATAAACCACAAAACTATAAAGTCACGGATTTAACTTTGGCTTGCTTGAAAAATTTAGTTAATCATTAAAATAAGTAGGGAAACACACTTTTATGAATTCATTCAGAAGTAGAACAATATTCAAGTGAAAAAAGAGATGGCAAAGCGTCCCAGCTTTGCGGAATGCTCAAACTCACGAGATAGAGCTCACCGTGAATTAGTTTTTTTCATGTTCTTTTCGTATTACTGATCTACTAGAGATCAAATTGATTCATAAATCACAAAAGCATTTGAAAATCAAAAAAATACCGACTTAGCCGGTTCATTTCCGATGACGACCGATGCAGCCGGGTTCAAAATTTCAATACCTTTCCAAAAAATCCAAATTTAACCAAATGGGGTGAAAAATTACCCTTCCAAAGTGGTTGACCTTTGACTTTCAATAATTCAAAATGGCGAATTTTCCGGTCATAAGGTAAAGTACCCTGTAGTCGGCCGGTTTCTCAACTCGGCCAGTGCGGTTATTCAATTTACTTAGATTTGTTATAATATGGTCTTACCGATTTAACATTAGAAGGTGTATTATATTATAACGTAAATCAGTGAAAATGTCATAGAAATTGACTATGAAACGTTAAAAAATTGGTTAAATAATTCAACTGGCCGAGTTGAGAAACCGGCCGACTAGAGGGTACTTTACCTTAAGTAGGTTTGGGTGAAATATGCGCCTGGACTAGCTCTAAAACGTATCCAAAAATCATTGAAAAAGCTTCAGCCAATTTTGAGAAAAACCAAAAAAACATGTTTTTAAGGGAGGAGAGGGGAATATGGGAAAAGAGAGAATATTGTTTTTTTATTGGGGGTCATCGAAGACCGAAAGTCGATATCTATTACCGTTTGACCTCTAGCTCGAGAACAAATTTAAGGTCAAGTTAAAAAAAATTCCGAAAAAATGATTCAAAATCGGTACTTAACCAGTTCATTACCGATGAAGACCGATGTAGCCGGGTTCGAAATTATTTCGAAAATATTGTCTTTTATTGGGGGTCATAGAAGAAGTCGATATCTCTTACCTTTTAAGCTCCAGAACAGTGAAAAGTTGAAAAAAGACGATTATATATCTGTTCTCTCTTTGAATTCGAGCAGTAAAAGCTTCACTTGTTATGAGTCGACCGGTCGAATTGTGGAACATTATATTTGAAATGCACTTTCAATTTTAATACATTAAATTAATCTTTAGCTTAGTCATGGAACTAAAATAAACAGTTATAAAGATAAAGTTCTCAACTTGCGATTAGACTCAAAATTTGAATTCTCAAGTATTTTGTAAGGGTAACAATTGAAATAACTCCTTAGGAAAAAAGTCAAGAATATCAAAAAGTATGCCATAATTTGATGAAAAATTGCGAATTTTTATTTAAGAAATACTTTAACGCTTCGTCTTTTCATGATTCTTTTCAGTGTTTTATGTGCAATTTCTATGATATTTTCATTGATTTGAATAATTTATGAAATAATCGACTCTATGATGTTAAACCATTCGCTAAATATTATTGTAAATGTAAATAAATTGAATAAATATTTCAACCGATCGACTTGAGGAACCCAGGATGGTCGAATCGAGAGGCGGTCGACACGAGGATACTTTACCTTATCTTGACATAAAATAATTCAAAAGAGTAGGGGAGCGTGGGGCAATTTTTTAACGAAGGAGGAGCTTCAATTTTTTGAGAGTTCGTCCTCTGCTCTTGCTCTTACTCATGGAGTTTCTCAGGGGTCCATATTGAGGCAGATTTTGATCTCACTTTTTACAAATGATCTCCCACGTATCCTTAGATATTGGTAGATATATCGCAAAAAATTTTTAATATAATTTACCAGTTATAAAAGTGAGTATCCGAATAACTTTGCTTTCTTGCAAATCCCTAACAGCGTAAGCAAAAATTCATATCGTGGCGATTCGAATTTGGGGAAAATGGGGCAACTTTGAATTGGGGCAGCTTTGTAATTGGGTTTTCTCTCTTATTTTTAAAAGAATTTGAGGCTTATCATAATGTAATTTAGATTCAAATTATGTATATAATGTAATTTAGATTAACGCCCCCTATCTTTAGCATAAATCGAATTTAATAGCATTCCAAGCCGCCTCATGTTAAGAAACTCACCTACATAAGCTTATCTTGCCTTATCATTAACTTTTTCACTTCAATTTAATTCATTTAAAGAAAACAGGACAGATTTTGTGTGAATAACATAGTTTTTTCCTTATTTAACTCTAAAAAAAGCCCGATTAGGAATAATGGTGCCAAAGAAGATTAAAATAAGTCTTCATATTGGCAATAAATGATGCGTGAAGCCTAAGTGGTCACAAGTTAAGAATTTTATATGGAAAGAGGAAATGATTTTTGCGAGTTTAAAAAATTATAGACAAAATTATATAGTATCTAAATTGAGCAGAACATACTAAAGCTATATAGGCATACTTAAGTGGCCAGAACAATGACTCCACCTTACATAATTCCATCTATGGACATGAATGCTGCGCATCTGTAAAAAAAGTCTAGTAAAATTCTACCCAAAAATATGAAAAAATAGAGTAAATTATTGTGTCTTGAGCTTTAATTTGTCGCGAAAGACGTTTTCCATTAAATAGAAATGAATTAACTCGAATGTTGTGTCACATTTTCTGGCATACGAACAAATATATCAAACCATTGAATAACACTAATCTGTGGTACAACTAAGACTATTCTTCATCTAACATTCAGCTGTAAATTATGAAGACCGGAAAGAGGAAAATTCACGGTTCTCGCTGCATGGATTACAATCAAATTTATCTCTTTTTGTGATTTTCTGTAGTAATCTGTCACCACTTTATTCTGCTTTTTGCGCCATCAACAACAACAAAAAATAATAATGACAAATGAAAAATGATGAGAATACTGCCTAAAATCACCTTTGATGTTCACTGCTGACAAAATTTTTATTTCTCGAGCTCAAAAGAGAGACAGCGCAATAAAGCTAATCCATTGATTTTCATATTACAATAATGCAAAAAAGTAATAGAATTAGGGGAAGGCCTTCAGGCTTCGCACACACTATGTCGAACATTTAATATTTTTCCCATAAATCTTTAATGAATCTGACCTCTGGCAATATATTTTGATAGCAAGTTTTAAGTGACACATTTCCTAAAATCGTAGAAGTTTTTTTTTTGTGTTAGTTTAGTTGCTCTTAATATATGTCGCTATTAATCCTTTAAAACGTTATGAAAAAATATCCTAGTTGGAAAGAATTTTGTTTATGTCTTGACCATTTCCTCATTCTTTTCTCAGCCAAACTTTTACACTGATCCACCAGATGAGATATTTCAGTTAATCAGCGAGTTTTAAAAAAATACAATAAGGTATAATAATAAAATAATAATAAGTACACCGTTGAGATGGTGTCTTAAATGACTCTATTTATGTTGAGGATCCTTCCTGGTTCTCTTATGACTTTTTTAGTACACCGATCTCTTGCAATATTTCTTCATCACCCCGCGATTTCGAAGAACACATCTTTTGCCTTTCTGCGATGATGAAGAGACGCGAATTAGCTGAGGTTTTTCACAATCTCTGCTTCTGTGGTTTAAACTCAACCATGATCTTATCAAATCGGGCTCAAACTTTGTGTAAAACTGGTACAGTACTCATGGTACTCATAGGTTACTAGTAAGAAAATATATCTAATAAAAAAAATTTTTTTGTGTATAAAAAGAGAAAGAACGGAGAGAGATATCGATAAGCGGTTCTCAGTAAAGGTTAAAAAGTGAACGACGACATGAGATGGTAATGCCAGACACAATCCCCCCATCCGCAAAAATTTGTTTTTCCAATAATTCAGCTTCTATGGATCACACTCTTTAAATAGCTGGGTCTCATCATAACAAACTAAAAATGTGACCTTTCATTTTGCTGGTGCGAGCTAAAAATATTTCTTAAAATGAACTTCTCAGAATATAACGGCATTATCACACTTGCACATTAAAATTTTAATGTGATTCACATTAATTGTCGCTGGTGAGAGTCCAAATATGTTATTATTTGTGTCTTTGAGTCACTTAATATTTAGGGGTTTTCTATTTATTGATAAAGAAGTGGACTTGGCCTGCAAAAATAAGTTCAAATTTACCTAAAGCATAAATATTTTTCACATTAAAAAATTAAAGAGAAAATTGCATTAATTTTTCGCATTAATGCTATAAATCAATTTATATCAAATTTTGCGGGCCAAGTCTACCTTTTTTATCAACAAATAGATCAAATTTTGAATAAAAACTGATTCAAACACACAAATTACACATTTGGACTCTCACCAGCGACAATTAATGTGAATCATATTAAAATTTTAATGTGCAAGTGTGATAACACAGTAAGTCGAATAAGTTGATTATTATTTGCAAAAGAATATTTCACCGGAAAATTAATTATTTCCAAGGTTATAGGCAAGGGCGTACCCAGGATTTCGGTTAGGGGGGGGCTAAATCTCAAAATTTGTTGGCGAGGGGGGGGGGTACATAATTTTTATTTTGAAAAAAAAAAACGTAAAAAAAATAAAATGGGATAATAAAGCAGGTCCCCTACTTTTCAGCATAGATTAACCTATGCTTAATTTGTAGGTATTGGTAAGGAACAATCGTAAGAGTTCCTCGGACCAGTACACTCTCTCCCATATTATTGGCTAAAAATAAAATAATTTTTAGAAATTATTCGCTACTTTTTAGCAAATTACTACAGTAAGTAAGACATTCCTTTTAGTTCATATTTAATCTATAGAACCAACTATCCGAGAAACGTTTGATTAAGTCCCTTCCGATCCGCAGAACACGATGCATTTTTACAATTACACCTATATTTATTCATTTCTGATAATAAATGCGCAAATTTAGATATAGTAAAACGAATCATTAATATACCAATTGTCATATACAAAAACATCAAAATGTTTTGGAGCTTATATATTTTTCTTAAATTTAATATGGAGGTCTTAACATTTCGTTTCGTGATACCCTTCAAGGCAAAAAGGACTATCATATAGAATTAATGATATGCTTCTGAAAATTTCCAGCTTTGACATTTTTATTTAACGAAAATTGACTTAAGGGGTTACGACTTCGAGGGTCAAGAAGACTAAAAACAGATTTTTTTCCAAATTTCTGTTCTATCATAATAAAAAAAATTAATTCAAGCTCTTAGGCATAAAAATAACAAGATTTAAATTATATTTTCTGGATTTTAATTTAAAAATTTTCAAAATTCAGCCATTGTGCTATATTTTCTGATATCAAAAACGTAAATATTTCCTGTTAGGTAATGAATTAAACTAGTCCTTGAACGAAGGATTTTATGTTTACTTGATCATAACTTATTCTCTAAGCTAAGACGAAACGTGGTGTAAAATCTGTAAAATACTTCAAAAATGCTATTCTTATAGAATAGTCTTCAAAAAATTCAAATATAATTTTTTTCAAAAATCCTTCGTTCAAGGACGTGACCCCAATAGGGAGAAGCGGTTAAAAATGATAATGCTGATGATCATCAAGTACTGGTTTAACTCATTAGTTAACAGGAAATATTTGGCTTTTGGATTTCAGATGAACTTATTTCAAGAAATATTGTCCATCGAAAACTTTTTTTTTTTTTCAAAAAGGTCTCCGAATTCCAAAAGTCAGATCTCTACAACTGAATTTTTAAAAGAAAATTTCAGAACATATACTTTAAATGTTGTACTTTTAAATTCCTAAGAGCTCGAATTAACCCTTTAACGACGAGACAGTTTTCGCTGACCGAAAATCAGCAATAAAGTTGAAACTGATAAACAAAACTTGTGATACGTCTTATATCTGGCCTTCGAAAAGCCAATAGAATCTGATTTGGCGTATTTTTTGTCTCTATGAACAATAGGGACAAAAATAGCTCAATAATTTAAGTAATTTTTCTGACGATACCAATGACAGATAATTTTCACTCTAAAAAAAAAATATTATGTTTGAGTATTGTAGTATCTTGTTCTAAAACGGTTTTGCTTAAAAAAAATTGGAAGTATAAAAAATAATTAAAATCAATTTTCATTATAAGAATTTAAAAATTCGTGTCATTTTTTAGCTTAAAAATTTACTATTATTGCAAATAGTTGGAGACTTGCAAAAAATATCCTAGATTCCTTCAAACTTCTATTTTGCAATTACGTATAAACATAAGTAAAAAATAACTTTAGGTAGTCACGAAAAATTATACTCTTTATGGGACACCGGTGTTCCTATCGTCCTTAAAGGGTTAAATAAACTTTTTATTCCGATGTAAAAATATTAGAGAAAATTATGCTGTTTTTAGTATATTTTGACCCACGTCTCCCCTTCTTAAAGGGTCACATGGATCACGCAGCCTAAAAACAGCATGTTTCCTTTCTTTTTTGTCAACGTGACATAATTAATTCAATATAAGCTCTTAAGTATGTAAAAATACAACAGTTGAGCTGCATTTTTTTAAATTTTCATTAATAACTTTAAAAGTTTAGCTCTTGTAACTTGGTACCTAATTTTTGGAAATGTCTTTTTGAAATTAAATTTACTTTTCGGTAGCCGCGATTACTCAGTGTAGATTAATCTAACGTAAAAAAAATTATTTCCTATTAGAAGATGAGTTAAACTAACTTGAACCATGGATTTTTTGTTGCTTTGATAACGATTTATTTTTTAAGACAAAACGTGGTGCAAAATACGCCGAGAATCGTATTTTTGTATTAAATTATCAAAAAAAGACCTAATTTTGTTTTTTTTTAAATCCTCAAGTTTAAGAACGGGTTTAACTCATCTGCTAACAGGGAATAATTGGTTTTTCTGAGATCAGATGAATCTACTCTAGTAATCGTTAGGTATTAACGAAAAATAAGTTTTTTCAATAAACGTTTCCGACAATCAGGTCCTAACGGCCGAATTTTTATTTTTTTTTTAAATAAACATGTCAAAAATATAGTTTATATGTTATGCTTTTATATGCTTAGGAGCTTGAATTAAATAAAATTTTTATTATGTTCAGAAGAAACTAGCTTACTTTTCAATAACAGTATAGGTAAATTGTTGGTGCTAAAAGCGATCTTTAGAGAACTCAATGACGACTTTTATAAAACAAATTCTAACCCTATGCTTTTACTTTCTCCGTGGCTTTTTAAATTTTCGTTATAAATCCTTAAATATCCTTTAATTCTGTAAAAAAAAAACATTACGTGACAACTTCCTCCTTTTCGAAAAATATAATATATTACTGAAATTACGTTATAAAAAGAAAGTAAAAATAATTACTAAATATTTGCCCATTTTTACACTTCTTTTAAATTTTTGAATGTAGTGCAGTGGGGGCAACAGCCTTGCTCTGCCCCCCCCTCCCCGATTGGGCTTTTAATTGTTTTTTTAGCTCATTTTTGTATTGACAAACGAGCAGTAAAACACTAAATTTGAAAAGTGACTAAATTTACAACTTTTAAAAGAAGTAGAATTTTCATTAAAGTTTCGATCTTTATGGATCGAAAAATTAAGCCCATTTTTGGAAAGATTTGTTTTTTTTTTACTGAACAAAATTATTAATTTTTGCTGACCAAATATATATTTTTTACTTTTCATTTGTTTTTGTCTTCTTTGAAGCTTCTAGGGGGGGGCAGCTGCCCCCCCCCCCCCTGCCCCTAGCTGGGTACGCCCATGGTTATAGGGGTTTTAAATCTTAAATATGCTGTGCTGAGTATATAAAATCTTGGCTTGAAATCGCCCTCCTGTATAGTTGACCATTTGCGACTATTTATATTTATATTTAGTTTTGTATTCTGAGCGGACGAAATGGCCTCAACTCCTTTTCTAATTGTTGAAATTTGGTATTCGGTAGTGCAAATGAAAGGTCTTGCAAGAAGCTATAACGCTTCCGAACATCGAAGAATCATGCGAATGCTTTCGGGCGATACGGACGATTTAATAGAAAAATCGATCATCAAAAATTCGAAGTGAAATACTTCGAAATCCTTATTTTTTATTTAGGGGGTGCACTGCCTCAACCTTTAATCGGACCTAAACGTAAATAACTTGCACGGACTATATCTTCCATGTTCGAACAGTGTGGAGTGAGAGGAGAAAAAATCCAAATCCAGGTCATATGGGAAGGCTCTCGGATTTCACACATACTCTGGCTTCGAACACTTAATATTTTATTGGTAAAGATAGAATAGAATATTTATTTTTACTCACAAAATAAGGTTCATCCCTCTTACAATTGTGACAAAGAGATATGAAAAAATATGAAATGTTCGAAGCCTGAAAGACGAACACGAAAATCATTTATTTTCAAGATTTCCTCTCCTCAATCCCAGACTTCCTTCCTTCCTTCTAAGGGTCCTTCCGTCGGGGGCAGGGACTTTGTCCCACGTTCCCCTGTATCCTCCGGTGAGGGTACTCCAACGGTGGTTGGGGTGCATGGGACATAGAAATGCTTAAGATGCCTGGAGAACGTCCAGAAAGCTCTGGAGCATTGGGGTTGGACTCCTGGGTGGCTCATGATGTTCAGGGTTGTGATGCTGGAAGTAGCATTGGGTGGCCGATGGTGGAGGAGCTGATAAGCGATGTTGCTCCATCAGCGGTCCATGGTGGTAGAGATGGCTGACTCTTTTTCCTTCTCATTCCTACGCAGCCAGCGATCTCATCGCCTCGACAGCAAAACACCACCGATACACTCTGAGAAAATGTTGCACACGCAACAAGCCTTCCCCTAATTCGTGTTTAAAACCCTTATCAAATTACTAGCCGAAAATATTCCGATTCTAACTGTTAGAATTTTATCATTTGGGTCATTTGGGTAATTTGGAAAGCCCTTGTTAAAACGAGCTCACCAGAAAACCCCAACTTCATACGATTTAATCGAAAGTTCTATTAATAGACAAATCGATTTTCGAAAACTCTATGTCGAATATTTCAAAAACCAGACGATGCTTTTCGATGAAGTTTTGATATGTTGCACTGGTTGTATCTGAAGTAAATGTTAACAAGCGCTAGTGGAGCATCTCGGAAAGCAACGACGGTGTCTGGAGTAGGTTGGTTATTAACACTAAGACGGCAGTGGTCGCAGAATTGCAGTTGTAACTTAAAGTTATATAATGTACTTTTGAGGGGTCTAAATGGAGGGAAGGGGGTAATGCGACATATAGACTCTTACCCTCAATTATTATGTTCACCTCCAATAAGGCTAGATGCCTGGTAGGCTCCGGTACACTCAGGTGAGTGATACGAGATTGGACAGGGTAATCAACCTCAGTGGAAACTCACGAACCTGAGGCTCACTAACAAGGGATCTGGTTCTTCTACACTGGTGAAAATGAAAGGGTTACTGATGATCCTTTGAAAGGGTCACTGTCTTGACACTTATTTAATTCCAGAATAAACGAAAGCAATGAAAAAGTCATCTTTGGTATTCGCTCAGATGAAAGAAATATGATAGGAGTAATGAATTTACGATAAAACGTAATGTATTGTGATAAATGTGCATACAAAATATCAAAAGATTCAAGAGAACCTTTCAAATGATCAAATATGATCCATTTTTGTTGAGAAGGGTCAATTTGACCCTTTTGTTTTTACCAGAATGTAGAGAGAGTTGCAAGATAGTACCGACTTTACGATAGCGACCTATGCTACGTTTCTGGAGCGAGCTGACGGAGAGTCGTCAGGACTAGAGGAGGTTAGTGCGAGAGATCCGGTCATATGAATGCACATTTCTCATAATGGATGTGAATTTGATCCATCCTTTGCAAAAGGATCAATTTCATCCTTTTATTTTTACCAGTGGACCTTTCCAATGATAGGTCGCATTGTCCCTCACACAACCCCATTGTATCTTAACCCTTAGTCCCTTACTACACCGAAATTGACCGGACTCTGCCTTTGACATTTATTAACCAATTTCCACGAACTTAATTTTCTTTTGTTAGGCTTCTATACTCAAGTTATTTGAAATAGACAATGACGAATTATAAACCCAAAAGCTTATGGTAGCAGAGATTCTTAAAGTCACATAGTACGAACTGAGGGAATCACAGCTACCATAAGCTAATCTGGACTTTTTAATGGTTTTATACTTGCAAGCATAATTATTATGCGTATTTAATGACTGCGTCGTTATCCACATACCACTTATACGGGCACATAATAAAATGCGTGTTATGTGAAAATAAAGCCACTGCAAGTGAGTATTTAGGATGTTTGGGGTATGGGACTTGGTGGTGTGGGGTAGAGGCTGCTATGGCATTTTCCAGGCGCATATTAAGTTGTTGGTGCGTCTCGTGAGCTCAATCTCATGGGCAATTTCGCCTTCTTTCGGGGCGGATATGGAGTGCAAACAGCATATTCACGATGGTTCTCTGGCTGTACGAATTAATCACCATTATCATCATCATCAGCATCCCGCCGGCAAGATTTGATCATCGATGGACCCAGGAAAGATTCACTTTGGGTCAGTGGAGGCGGAGGATGGGTACTTGCTGGTAGATGGGCATCGATCGTCACTGAGGGATCATTAATAACACATTTTGTTAGCTTTTTGTCGCACTTATTTTTTCACTGTTTGCATATTTTCGTCATTTCGCTTGATTTATTAATCACCATGAGGTGGAATGAATATGCCGTTCCCGGCAAATAAGGGCAAGTACCTGATTAAAATCAAAAATTAAGAAATTACTTTTTAATGACAAATAATCACACACCGTATAAATTTTCACCCGTCGTCATCTTCCCTGCCCCAAGTGCCTCTTCCTTCAAGTTCTTCTTTTTTTTTTAAATTTATTCTTTTTTAAAATGCTGTACCTCCACAGATGATTGAGACACTCATGCAAAAATCACGAAGAGGATGAGAACAGATATAATTTTTGTATTATAAACGATATTTTATGCTGCTGGGTGGAATTGTGTGCACAGAAAACAGCCCACAAATTTTCAGAAGAAGAATATACCTTTAAGAAAACAAAAAAAAAATATACCTTTTCTGACCGATGCCTTTTTTTTACACCAACTGTTGTGCTTAAGCATCAACTGGAGAATTAATTTTGGCTGCTCGAAACATAAACAAGTGCTTATTAAATTATTAATAAAAATTCGAGAGTTTATAGTGTGACTGTTATGTTGGACTTGAGCGGTATATAGGGTACCTTGGGTAAGCATTGAATCATTTCCAAGAGGCTTAAGCTCTGGCACATGATCCAATACATATAATTTCTTTTCTCGAGAACATGCACAAATTTTTTACTCCTTGATCTTCCTAGAATTTTAATGTTCAGTGCAAATTCTTTGTGAATCTGACTGATCTGGTAGCAACGTCATCGGCTTTCAGATTAGACAGGTGTTTTTTTTTAATTTTTCTTCGAGAAATTAGAAAAAAAATATGAAAAATTAAACTAGGGTAAGTGTGCCAAATTTCGGCCAGTTTCATATTTCGGCCACTTTGAATGTAATTTCGGCACAGCAATTAAATGAATTACAATTATGAATTTGTTATTCGAATAGTCAATGAATTTATTTCGCTTTTAAATATTTATTCATTTTAGGATGTATTAACACAAAAATCGTTAAATTTTAGATAAAAATTTGAATTTAAATTGTGTTGTTGAATATAAAAAATGTGACAGATCGCTTGTGTTTCTAGCAGTCTTGTGATTTATGGTGAAGTCCAAAAAGTTTTTCTTTGATATTTTTCATGAAAATTGATTAGTTTTCATTAAAGATTCTTTCAGATTAAGTTAACAGTGAATCATTCTTTAAATTTCTAGTAAAATTTCCCGGCTGGATCCTGTATTTCGCGTAAAAAAGTAGATATTTTGTGAGCGTCTCTCCGGAGAGGTAATGTTGCCTATTTCGGCAACATCTTTGGCTTTCCTAAATTTCTTATCCATTTTATTTTTTTTTTCAATTCCTGAGTTCTACAATGCCTATAGAAAAAAGCATCCTCTCTATGAAAAAGATGATGTGCAATAGGACTTGGAAGAGTTCAGGAAGGGCAAACTGCTACGGGAATCTGCGCGAAAATTTGGAATCCCAAGATAAACAATTCAGGTTTTCACGACAAATTGCATGGAAGATCTCGTGGTTTGTGGGTCATTCAAACGTATTTAAGTAAATATTTTTAAACTCGTTCCCTATGACATTTTGAAATTTTCTATCCGTAGCTTCACAAAATGTGGTCACAAACAATGTGGCCGGTATTACACTCAAAGTGGCCGGAATACTACCCAAAGCAATGTCTATAGTTTTATTAATTATTCAATATTCTAGGAACTGATTTAAAGAAAACAAAGATGATAAACTAAATTTCAAGGTTCCATTCAACCTTCCCGAAAAGGAAGTAACAATAAATTTCAATATGAATTAAAAATATTGCATTTCAAACTTAGGACTTCGGTGCGTATTTGCAACTATGCCGAAATTTGGCACACTTACCCTATATGTTCTTTTTTAGGTATTCGGGTAACCAATTAAAAAAGGCCTAGTCGAAAGTCCTTAATTAAGTACTTAGTTAAAATACTTTTTATACCCTTAGTGGAAACTACTTAATTAAGGACTTTTCCAAAGGACTTAATTAGGGACTTCTGTGAAGGATATAATTAGATGCTTAGTTTTAAGACTAGGTTATACTATATTAGTTTCTCTATTTAGATTCAGAATTACCCCTATCTACCCTATGGAGAAAGATTAAGTATTGAATTTTCAGAGCTCATAGCTTCGTAAAGAAAGTCCTAAGGCATGACTCCTGTAAAAAAATGATAGTATAATTGCACCTTAAACATCAACAGAAACTAATCTTTAAATTCGAAGAACCTATTAGGTTAGGGTATGTAATCTATGATTATTGTCTACCTAAAGACTGTCCCAAATGCTTCTAAGTTATTTAGCTTATTTAGTTATCGCTAAATTCCCCTGTCAGGGTACCCATCTATACTGATGGCATAAAAACTCGACAGAATCATAAATGATATCCATTCAGAAGCTGCCAAAAAATGTCGCGGTCTGTTTGCCATGAGAAATCACATGGTACATTTGGAGCTTTGGAATTTTAATGTGCATGCCAAAATAAATCCAAGTTAATCCGTCACTCATTTTCTGGGCTAATTATACATTGTGCGCCCTCTTTGACCAATTGAAAAGGAATCCAATGCTACAATTTATCCACCATCTGCTGTTTATCATAAAATTCATGCTTCAATGGGGCGCAGTTAAAATAATGCTCAAATTATTTTGCAGAGCGTCATGCAAAGAAACTCAATCAAAATGCATTTTAGTGGACAATTCTTCAAAATTTGTAGTGAGCAAGGTGGTTGACATCCAAAATTTTGAGTGAAATCAATTTTCACATTTAAAAACATTTTTCATGTTGTTAACCTAAGCTATAATTACAGTTATTATAACTCTTCATTTTTGTTCTCACCATTTTCCTTTTCTCGACATATTCAATAAAATCAAAAATGTCTGAGACGTCACATGTTAAAATGTAATCTCTGGGATATTCGTGTTAGTCCAAGAAAACATAACACACTATCATTTCCTTCTGCTTCCTTTGATACGGTATACCAGTGATGATCGAAAAGGGGTATTCAATTTAAGTTTTTGTGTTTAGGATATTTTTTATTTTTGAAATTCTGTTGATCTCAATTTACCCATTTAACCCGAAATTTAGTTACTTTAGTCCTTTAATTAATTAAAAAAAAATAACCAAACAGAGATGGAAGAACAAATCACTGTTCTTTTCTTGATTTGCAGAAAGTCATGCAGAATTTTTGCTCAGTGATGGACGGAAAGTTTAACAGTGCATCGATTTTGATAATATTTCTCTTCATTCCCTTTTCGGATTTGAATTTAGGTTGCTAATTTATTTTCTTGGATAGTTACACTATCTAAATCAATGGAGTTTGTAATGAATTGATAGATAGATATTTATTCATCAGGAATGCTTATAGGCAACTTCACAAGTACATAGTAATTATTAGCGGCCACCGCTGTCTTAGCGTTAATGACCAACCTCAGGAGTGAAAACGGTGGAAAACTCCATCACAGGTTGTATATGCCAATCATCCATAGGATGTATAAGTTTATACAATATTTATTTCAAATTTACAATGAATCATGTTGAGAAAAAGATTAAAAACAGTTAATACTGCTCTGTATAATAGTGCCCTAACAAGCATTGTGAGAGAAAAATGGCTAGCTCTTACTGAGCTGTGAGCCATTGATTTACTGATGACCTTCTAAGCATATGGTTTTAGTATCTTCAAGATTACTTGAGATAGAATGTTGTACACGATGTCTAGTAGTGCGATCCCACTATAGTTGTGCACTCCAAACGGTCACCTATCTTGTAGATTGGGACTATCACCGCCAGTCTCCAATCACTAGGCATAATGTCCGACTCTCCGATCCTACAGACAAGATCATAGATTCGTTCATAAATGATCGATAACGATTCGTACGACGTGGTGGGCTTTATCTCCCGACTTGTTTGCACCGGTAGGTCCCGGTACCTTGTAGAATGTCACAAGAAGCCAGGAAACTTTCCATATCATTCATTAAAGTACGTTGAGTTCGGTACTCTAAGTACACGCGGATTCGCGCATTCCATGGCCTTTCCGGGAGCCTTTCAAAGCATTTCTCGCTACATCTCTTTCGTAGAGATGATGCTCCTTTGTTTCTCCATGTATTTGTCCAACCTAGTTATCACAAAAGCTAAAACTTCACGAAATTTCGTGAGAAAAACACCTGTCCAAAATAAGGAGTATCACCTCATTGGTAAATGTCTTAAAAAATTTCCCATTTTTCAAACGAAAAATCTAATTCACAAGGCAAATCTCACTTCAGGTCAAATGTACAAATCACCACTAACGTGAATCAACACAATATTCAATGAATATTCAATAATATCACTCAAAAAAAAAAGCGAAGAAACATTGTTAGTACTTCACCACAGCTAAATAAGACTGAAGTAAACACGAAGTTCTGGCATATTTCTCGTAAGCAATTGCTCACACTAAATTTTCAACAAAGCAATTTCAACTCAAATCATATTAAAAATTTAACGTATTTTGTGTTAAAATCTTCCAAAAAGAACAAATATTTAGATAGAATTCATTATTCTTCAAATATTGGAATAAAAATCCATCATTTTAATCAATTTATTTTTAGTGTCCAATTTTATCCTCAAAGTGTCCAAAATAAGAAACTGGACAAAATTATGAGCCTTTCCCCTAGGTCTGCTCCGAGGTCGACGCTTCCTCACAATGGCTTGCATAGCTTTTCTGGGGAATCTTTTTATTAAAGGAATATGGGAAAAATATGAAGTGTTCAAAGCCAGAGTGTGTGCGAAGCTTAAAAGTCTTCTTTTATTTGTCATTGGATGAAATAGAAGAAATATTAATTTTTAAGATTTTCTTGTAAAACGATTAAAAAAATTCAAAAGTTAAAATGGAAAATAATGCACGCGAATCTCTAAAATTACTCACCCTTTAAAATTTTCATGATGAATTAATGGATTTTTGACGCATCTCTCAAATAAATAAATGGGAAGACAATAGCTAGCTATTACCTAGAAAAAATCGATCTCAAGAGAACAAATATATGTAATACAAAAATATGCCGATGTCTCAGACTAATCTCTCAAGTTGTGGGAAAGTTGTAAAAAAAATTGATGATAGACACCGTTTAGTTAAAGTCAAAAGTCAGGCTATCAATCAGGTGAATTCCATCGCAAGAGTGGCCGATTGGTCGTTTAGAGTGATTTTCAACCAACTGACCATTTGTAATCTATGTAATTATAAGTAATTTCCTTTATTGATCTCAAAAGTTAAAAGCAATTGGATACAAATAAAACAAGGAAGTGTCGTTTTAGGTCAATTTGCACTTAATATTTTGATTTTTTTGGTAATAAGTGCTAAATATTTTATCTGCTAACATATATTTCAAGCAAAAACATCCATTGTATCATTAATTGTATTTAAGTTAGGGAAATGTATCAATAAAAAACCGAAGTGAAAAGTATATTAACAATAAATTCACAAGTCTTTTTGATGTGAAAAGTAGTGAGTATATTTAATTAAATTTGCTACAAATTCATAAAAAAAATATACAATTTTCTTTTCTTGCGATAAAATCGCGAAATTCAGTGATGTGAATAGTACGTACGGCTTTATATGCAACACCTGTACGCCATTCTTGTATGGATTAATACACTAAATCAAGGTTCTCTTCTCAGCGTAGTGCGAATCCAAAAATTGGGTTCAAGATGTGCTCGGGCTGAGACAAAGTTGAGAATCTGAAAATCTATTGAAAAAATTCATGTTGTCAAGATGCTGAGGGAAAAATGTCTTTCACGCGGTGTATGATGTTATTCCCACAATTTGAGCACTGCAGCCATCGAACAAAGGCATTTCTGAAGGTACTACTACTGTCTTAAAACTATGGGATTGGGATTTAATTATTTATTAAAAAAAAACACTGCGGCATTTCTCTGACTTCGTTTTCTTGCAGAACATTCGATGAAGATATAGCGTTTCTGATGCAGATTTTATTTTCATCCAAAGTGAATTTCGTGTTTCACTTTATTTAAAGTCTTCTTTTTTTTCACTATTCAAATGAATATTTCACATTGAGTTCAAGTTGTACTCGTTAAAAAAATTAATAAAAACGAAACAATGGCAATGGAAAATTAGTTAAGTGTTCAAATGCATGAGATTTCGAGCAATCCGTGAATCTTCTTTAGTATTGCAAGGATCCGACTAGCACATTAAGTACTCATTAAGCACTTAGTATGTAGGGGAAGGGTTTCAGGCTTCGCACACACTCTGGCTTCGAATCAGGTGGTAAACAAGTCTGCCATTCACGGTTCACTTTGAGTGCTGATCAGCGTGATCCTGTAGACTGATCGCGTGATCAACGCAATCCTGGAGACTTTTCACGCAACCAGCGCGATGTTGGAGACTGATTGTCGCGATTAGTGCAATCAGTATAATCTTGGAGAGTGACTCTCGCGATCAGCGCATTCTTGGAGACTGACCCTCACGATCAGTGCAATCCGTACAGTCTTGGAGACTAACCGTCACGATCAAAGCAATAATGGAGACAGATCGTCGTGATCAGTGCAATCAGTACAATCTTGGAGAGTGACTCTTGCGATCAGTGCATTCTTGGAGACTGACCATCGCGATCACTGCAATAATGGAGACGATCGTCGCGATTAGTGCAATAATGGAGACAGATCGTCGTGATTAGTGCAATCAGTGCAATCTTGGAGAGTGACCCTCGCGATCAGTTTAATCTTGGAGACTAACCGTCACGATCAAAGCAATAATGGAGACAGATCGTCGTGATCAGTGCAATCAGTACAATCTTGGAGAGTGACTCTTGCGATCAGTGCATTCTTGGAGACTGACCATCGCGATCACTGCAATAATGGAGACGATCGTCGCGATTAGTGCAATAATGGAGACAGATCGTCGTGATTAGTGCAATCAGTGCAATCTTGGAGAGTGACCCTCGCGATCAGTGCAATCTTGGAGACTGACCATCGCGATCAGTTTAATCTTGGAGACTAACCGTCACGATCAAAGCAATAATGGAGACAGATCGTCGTGATCAGTGCAATCAGTACAATCTTGGAGAGTGACTCTCGCGATCAGTGCATTCTTGGATACTGACCCTCGCGATCAGTGCGATCCGTACAGTCTTGGAGACTGACCGTTGCGATCACTGCAATCCTGGAGACTGACGTCGCAATCAGTGCATTCTTGGAGATTGACCGTCGCGATCAGTGCAATCAGTGTAATTTTGAAGACTGATCCTTGCGATGAGTACGATCAGTGTAATCTTGGACTGATCCTCGCGATCAGTGCACTCCGTACAGTCTTGGAGACTGACCCTCTCAATTAGTGCAATCAGTGCAATATTGGAGACTGACTGTTGCGATCAGTGCAATCATGGACACTGATCATCGCGATCAGTGCAATTAGTGCAATCTTGGAGACTGATCGTCGCGATCAGTGAAATTATGGAGACTAATCGCGCGATCAGCGCAATTCTGGAGACTTTTCGCGCAAGCAGCGCGATCTTGGAGACTGATCGGCGCGTTCTGCCGATCTTCCACTCACGGTTATGAAGTGTTCGAAGCTAAAACGTTTGCGAAGCCTAAAAGCCTTCCCCTACTTACTAATTATATTAAAATGAGACAATCTCAGCGACATCTTACCTAGTGTTACCCAACGACTTCATTTAGATTTCTTTATAATTTTTAGATTTTTTAAATGATTCCAAACCTGACAAAGATTGATAAAGAAATACGCTTTTGATCTTTAAAAATTTATTACTTGTAGGTGGATGAAAAATCATGTGATTATGCATATTACTTTCTCTCTTTGAGTTCAAGCAATAAAATGGGCAATAAAATTTTTCTATTGGATTTTTCCTCACAGAAATGTGAAGAAAATTGCAAATAGTGCGATGGTATCTTTTTGGTGAGTTGGATAGACAAGAGGCCAGATAGAGAATGAGGAAAGGTCCAAGACAAATGCGCGAAATACGACAATTTAATGCCGCCTGTATAATTAACGTATATTAAGAAATTGTCGAAATAATTCCGTATTCGATGGATTCGTGGTGTGATGTTGCCGTGCATTTTGACACATTATTAAAAATATTGTTATTTCACATCGTCACGGCAGGGTGTTTTGGCCACTGTTTCTTCATTACTGCATCTCTACCTTGAAGACTTATTTTCAATTTATGTATTTTTATTGCTCGCACTCAAAGAGAGAGTAATATACTTTTCATTCAATTTTACAGGGCTCCAAGATTATATTAAAAAATAGTTTTGAACTTAATAAACTAAGGGGATGGCAAAGTGCCACAACACAAATTCAATTAATCGGTGTATTCACAGCTGGAGTTTTATTCACGAGAAGTGTCTCGACTGAAAGGTAAATAACTTTTCATTTGCATAAAATGTCGTTGATTTCCGAAAAATTCCAAGAGATTTTCGAATTCTCCTTTTAAAAATTCGAGTAGGGTTAAAGGGGTGTAATAAAACAAGAAAGAGTGCCCAGAAAAACTATGCAAGCCATTATGAATAAACCTCGACCTCGGGACAGACCTAGAGGACAAGGTGGCTGAATCAAATTCAGAATCTTGCCTTGGAACACCTTTAGATCGAACACGAACATCTTCCTGAAGTGGCGCAGGATCGACAGGCGTAAGCTGGTAAACTGAATTGGAACAACTCATTTAATGATATAGAAAGACTTTGTAATGGGGCAGGAATATTATGACTATCGTTTCATTAATTTTCCTAACAACAAATTAAATGGGCACTTAGAAATTCGATGAGAAAGTACTTATACTGCCACAGGGGCGAAACGAGAAGTAAAATGCCTTTTTTCTGGTTTTCGAAATTGATCTTCGAATATATTTTCTTCTGGGGAAACTCCAGATAGTATTTCAGCACCTCAGCGAGACTTCTCTATCTTGTAATTTTTTGTATAGGGGATGGCTTTCAGGCTTCGCACATAAGTACTCCGGCTTCGAACTGACCTAGTTCTTCTCGAAAATTTTGACTTCAGACTAGCTATTAACATATATTGCATTAGGTCAGAGTCAGTAAAGGAATATGGGAAAAATTAAGAAGCGTTCGAAGCCTGAGAGCCTTCCTCTATAATTAAGATTCTTATTTAATCTAAGATTACATATTTTTATAATTCTGTAATTTCGAGTGTTTCGTGAAGTCTATTCCTTATTGACATATCCTGTCGTCATGAAAGGTGTAAAGAAAATAAGGCTAAAAAAGTTAATAACTTGCCGCGAGAAAAGTAAATTAAAATAAATACACAAAGAAATGCCAAATTTAAGAAAAAAGGGTATTTTTTATGAAATAAATGCGTCGCAATTACACACGCAACTTTCCATGTTATGATTCCAAAATGCATAAAAATCATATGTATAAATATGTAGCTCTCATTCAAATTTTCATTGCTCATTTATGTATTTGGAATTTGAATTCAGTCTCTATAACTTCCTTAAAGTTATCAAAAAATAAAATTTTATTTATAACTATGATACGGGGACATAAATTACCTTTAGGCGGAGGTTTATGACAGATAAAAATTGCAGCTTGATGCATTGTTCAAAAGCCTTAACCTTACCCTTCACCCCTATGATATGGATCAGACTTAAATTTAAGCATGTTACAGCTAAGCCTTTATGCCATAGATACATTTACGGATTAAACCGAGAGACGGCTTAACGTAATTGTAATCAAAATAATGATCACACTACATTTTCATCAGTTTCTGATTAATTCGTCTCTCGGCTGAAGTTGAGAAAGAGCTTACTGTGAAACTGATGGAATTTAGTCTATTATTATTTTGATTATAATTACGCTAAGCTGTCTCTCGGCTTAAGTAATAAGTGTGGATAGGGTATTAGGCACAAATAGTCTTAAAATAATAATTAGGCTGCATTCCCTTCAGTTTACCACTAAGCCGCCTCTCGGTTTAAGCCGTAAGGGTCTTGACAGACCTGAGGATTAGCCGAGAGACGGCTTAGCGTAATTATATTAGAAATAATGCTTAAACTACATTTCCATCATTTTCCACTAAGTCGTCTCTCGGCTTAAGTCGTAAGTGTGTGTCTAGGGCATAAGTCTGGCTATTAGGCTAACCTTTAAGAATATTTAACCTCTAAAATTTGACAGTTAAAATTCACCACAAACTGTCATACATTGAGGGCTTAGGATAACCGTTTAAATGTCCTTTGAATAAATTTTCTTTATCTACCATTACGTCGAAATATTCTTGAGGATCAGCCTAAGTCTATTAGGACACTTCGAGCTTTCTATTATAAAATTACTTGACATAATCTCTACGTTCAGTAACATAACCTTTCTAATTTAAGAACTCTCTCTGGATGAGATTTTTCTGTACCGATTCGAAAGTATATCCGAGAGAACTTACCTAAAACCGTGTTGGAAGTTCGAAAGTTTAGACCGAAGATTTTCACAAAAATAAGTTAAGTTTATGAAAAAGACATTTATTTTAATGAAATTGAAATTCAAAAGTTCTGCCATCCTCAAATTTACACACTGTTGTTGACATTGTTGTCAATTGAAGTGTCAAGAATGCCAAGTTTCTAAATACAGTAGAGTTCCGCTATAGTCCATATTCGGTTCCAGATTTGACACTTGGGTTGCACTAGTCCACGTCATTTTTTTTTTAAATTATCAACGACTTTAATATTGAAATTTCTCGACGGCTTCCACTTTCTTTGCGATTGTGTTACTTGTCCTCGCTCTCTTCATTTTGGATCACAATTATCACAATTACTCAATAAAGTTTGCCAAAAATATTAAAATAATTATGACTACATTGCATGTCGCGTACTAAGAAACATAACCTTACTTAAAATCAGTGTTTTGAAATCAACGGTCGATAAATTGTGGACTATAGAGCGATGGCCTATATTGGAACACTCCTGTAGTAGAACTATCAGCGCTAAAGCGGCGAGCACGTGAACTTACACTTAAGGCTTCCGGTAGATTTTCGAATAGGTTTGACTTGGCTTTGAAGTGGTTTTGTTTCTTCGAAAGGTTATATTACTCTTGGAACGGCCTTGAGGGTCTTGTAAAATATTTCAATTTTCAGAACATAGAAACTTCGTGTGAATAATCTTACGGACAATGTAATCGATAAATCGATTTTCAAAAATTTTATTTTGATTATCTTGAATATCTCGAAATCCTCATTTCCGAATACGATGAAATTTTCGTATGTGATTAGTCGAGCTATAAACGAAAATGACTTGTCCTAACTTTTGAAATTTTACATAAAAACTTTAATATTTTTTAAGTTAATTAATTTAAATATCATATGACATAAATTGGGTTAAAACTTTAGTATTATTAGTATAAAGTTTAAAATTAAACGGATTGTATCGTTTAATCTAATTAATATTTTGATTTAAACTTTCATTTCCGATATGTAAGGGAACGCTTTAAAGCAAGGGGGCGTAAGAACCGTTTGAAACCGAATAAACGTCAAAATAAGTTTGTTCAGGTGGCGTTTTGACCATTGACGTACAAGTTTCATTTGACGTTTATTCGGTTTCAAACGATTCTTGCACACCTCTGCTTTAAAGGGCATTCTGACTTTTTGGGCCCTTTATAATTGGGTCGAATGAATGTCGAATAGGCCACACGGTCTACAATATTTAATCATATTTCTGGCATGTTCAGTTTGACGGGCCCTGGGTTCGTAGCGCCAATAATATACATAATATATAAGTTACAATAATTTCCACAAATGCATTTACAGAATCAGTTGACTATACCAGATACCAGAAGGACCAGAAGAGTAAGAATTTTTTACAGTGGTCGAAGATAATCATTTATCCCTGCAATTTTGAGATGGTGTCCATCCATAAAAAGTGGATGAACTGAGAAAAGTACCATTGCGAGAAACGCACAATTGAATTTTAAAGTGGCATAATTTGGGGGGTTTAAAACTCGCGAACGCAATTTAACATTCGTGGTATAGTGTCAATAATTGCCAACAATAATAATTTCAACTGTGGCATTCGCATGAATTGACGGTGTTCTTAATTCTTTTGGCACACAAAAGTAACTTCCAGAGCGGTTTTTCAGCCACGTTACCGCCGTACAGAAAATGTTTGGCAATTTGTCGAATTTTGCGGCATGTTGTTCACACATTGTTCGACCAAGGGTATTACAAGAAATTGTGATCTCGCACTGTGAGTAACAAGTACAAAAACCCCATTTGTTATTTGTTCAAATCAAATCTCACTTTAATTTATATTTTTTGATGATATTTTATAAGTCGAACACGATTAGAGGTACTGGATTTAACGTGTGCCTTTTGGCAAAGTAGGTTAAAATAACGAAACTATAATGGATTGCTCTTGGATAATTAAAATATTCTAATTCTTTAATACCGTAGATGCGGGTGATTTTGTCCAGCGTGGGAGACTTTGCCCCCATCCTGTTCCTAAACTTTTCTTTACTTCTAGAACTTAAGGATGATCGGCGAGGACCATTCTTACACAATAAGAATTAAAGAAAAGTTTACGAACAGTAGGGGGGGGGGCAAAGTCAGCCACGGAGGACATCTACGGTACTTTTGTGGACACATGATCTATCGTAGATGAACTTCCCTATTAACTGGCACATTTTTAAAATGTACATTTGTTCATTTGAAAAGTACCAAGCTTTCCAGTTGAACACTATTTTTTCTGAACAAAATGACCAATGTGTCCAATTAAGTGACTTATCAAAAATCACTGATTTTATTTAAAAAATCAGTAATAAAACCTTACAGCTTTCTGGGATGTTTGAAGCCACGAGATAACCCATTTTTTTCTTTTTTCTTTTCCAAAGTGGGTGCATACTGGTATAGGGGAAGGCTTTTAGGCTTCGCACAAAAATTCCCACAAATAATGTTTTACCAGGAAATTTTAAGAGATTTTAAGTAAACTTAATCTTGATAAAATAGGTTAAGAAACAAGATCCCTAAAGCGATTTAAATAAACCTTTAAAAAAGTTAAAGGGGGATTTTTCGGTCCTAGACATCTATGGGCAAAAAGTTCGCATTGTACTTCCTCCAAAAGATATTCGAAAAGGAAGAAATTGTTAGTAATTTTCAAAAAACAAGAAAAAGATTTTGGATAAGGAAATAAAAATAGAAAAAATAATGAAAAAAACATCTCTTTTACACTATTTGACGACTCTATTTGACGCTTTTTTCAGGCTGAATCTTAAGAGAACACTTATTGGACTTTTTTTTATTATTTAATTTTCATTTACCTTTCTTATACTATTGTAAATCGTTCTTTTATTTTTCTTTTTCCTTTTTTTGCTGCTGTTTTTTAACTTGTTTTTCTTTCTTTTTTCTTTATCACAATTGTAAGAGGGATGAACCTTATTTTTGTGATTGAATAAATATTACTATTACTATTACTATTCATATTTTACCACAGCAAGAATTCCAAAAGAGTGACATTCGAAGATCGGTTTCGAAAGACCAAGAAAGGTGAAAATTCGTAATTCTGTTTATTCGCAGCTGGAGTTAGATTTCCCAGTGTTGTCGGGCTTTTGCCCTGAAAGATTCCTCAGGAAGACCAAGGCTTATTGCGGCCAATTGCCCGGTAGAGACCCAGCTTTGTGCCCAATCCGAACACTTTCAGGCCATGGTACCGACTGACTATAAGCCAATTCCCCACATAGCGGACAACAGACCTATACCGCCAGAGTAAAAGGTCTTGCTTGGAGTGAAAATGTCGACTACACCAGTAGTGCCTTGGCTAATGGATTATCGGAACTCTATTTGCACAAAATGTCGTTGATGTTCGAAGATTTAAATTCAATTTCGAATTTTCATAGTCAATTTTCGAACAAAATGGGAAAAATTTATCAAATATCGCACTAAAAAGAACAGTAAACGTCGTTGTTCTGTATTTTTCCTGACAATAATGTGAATACTGTCACATTTTGACACTTGAGCACTTCGAAATTCGGACAGGATGTTCTTCAGCCATCTTGCGAAAGTATCAAGGAGTAAGAAAGTCACTTTTTTGGCTTTTCAAATAGATTTTCGAATGGCTTTTCTCTTTACCAAACTCCTACTTCTGTACGAAAGATT
The DNA here is from genome assembly GCF_024763615.1 of Phlebotomus papatasi. Classification (NCBI taxonomy): domain Eukaryota; kingdom Metazoa; phylum Arthropoda; class Insecta; order Diptera; family Psychodidae; genus Phlebotomus; species Phlebotomus papatasi. Next base: position 109,647,840 of record NC_077222.1, on the reverse strand, counting down.
GAATTTTCTAAGAAAACCTTCGCACAAGAATTTAGAAAATTATTGAATATCACACTAAGAAGGGGTTAAACACTGATTTTAAAGGGATCTTATAATGAATCAGGTATATTAGAAGCCTCGTTGCTTTGATTTTCCTCTCAACAAAGTGACACATGTTGACGCTCGAGACATTTCGAATTCCAAATTCGATCAGGAAGTACTTCAGCCACCACACGGACGAAATGAGAAGTAAAAATATCTCTTCTTAGGCTTTCGAATCCAATCTTCGAATGACATTTTCTTTCTCCTAACTCCATTTGTGAGTGAATGCATTGAGTTTCAATTTTGTCAAACATCAAAGACTTGGTTCTTGCAAATAGCAAACAATTTAGCCGAGACACTTTTGAAGAATCAAATTTGAACAATCCTTCAGATATGAGGAATTGAAATTATACCAAAAATTCAATCTCAATGGATTATATAAACTGCGTTAAGTTTGAGCAATGTAAAATGAAGCATGATTGTTAGGAAAGTTTCACAATGATCAAATAACTTTAAATGTATGCATTAAAAATAAGCAAAATGCAGTTTTTTTTTTTTAAATTCACTGTATTACAAAAAAATATTCCAATAATTTTATTTTATATTTTTTGTATATTTTGTAATTTGGAGATTTTAATCAATCACTAATCTTGGATTGCACAAAGTAATGTTATCGAGTATGTTAGTCAGTGTATGTGTCAGTTTGCGTGTGTATAAGTGCCTGGAGGAGGGTTATTTATGTAAATTTTTTCTATAATTGATCTACATTTTGATATGCAAACTATGCGGCGATTGGTGATGTAATAAATAATCACGACACGTCTAAGATTCATGGACACTAGAATCACATCATCAAGCTCTGTGTCTATGTATATCGTGAGCTCTTTTCCCTTGAGACTATAAATGCAAAAAAAAAGACGCGAAAATCAAGTTAATTAATTTAAATACATCATTTGAACGCACATCTATCATTAATATGTGTGTGTGCCATGTGTGCGGAGCATAGAAGCTAAATGGGCTGAATGTGTTCGAGAAATGCGTTCCGGAGTCAAAGTTGCCTAATGAGGTTCGTTGTTGGTTGCATTCAAATCTTTCGTTTTTGGAATAACTACTCTTTTCAGCAATCATAAGTGATTTCTTTGGCTTTATTACTAATATTTATTTTACAAATGAACATCAATTGGCAGGGATGATTTTTTTGTTTAGGGGAAACTAGGGCATCAGCGAACACGGGGTAGCACCGAACACTTCGACGAGATCTGTATGAATTCATAAATATTTCAGGGATGCTTGTCCACTGAAGAAATGATCAACATAGTCCAAGTAGTTTAGGTATAAAAATCAGTGTTTAGTGCTACCCTAGTATCCCCTATGTGCTTTTCCTAATTTTTTAAATTCTGTAGAGCAAGAGCGACTGAACTAAGTATCTTACATTGATTCCAGTATAAATAAAAATTTAATAAAAATTGTCGATATTCAAATTATTTGATTAGAAAACCTAAGCCTACACAGTAAAAATAGTTTACAAAGATAATCGTTGTTTTGCCTTCTTACAGTAATTGTTCTTGTAAAGGTACTGAAGTATGTATTTCAGCCAAAACGCCTAATCTGAAAATGTGTAATTTAAATTTTATGTAATACTAAACTGTGTAATCAATTGCGAATGATTACACAGTTGTGTACATTTTCATACATATTTAGTGTAAGATTACACAGTTTTCAAACAAAATGTGTAGAAATTACAGGATTTTTAAGACAAATTACAAATAATTTAATTGTTAATAACACGTATAATTACAGACTTAAAACATATAAAAGTACCTTAAGAGTCAATTCTACAGAAGAGTAGAAACAAAAACAAATGTTAAAATACAAAGGGTGGGTGGGTTTATAAAACAATTTAAAGATAACAGTGATATAAAATAAAGACACGACAAATATAAAATAAAACTAAAAACAAGATGTACATAAATAATAAGAAAAACTATAGATCTTTGAACATACCAATATAAACAAAAACAATTTTTTTTTGGAAGTATTGATATTAAAAAAAAATAACCATATGTATGTATATATTGTAAATAAGGAACCGAAAATAAATTTTGTATATATTTTAAGACAAAATTTGTACAAATTAAGCAGTTTTCAGACGAAATGTGTACAAATTACACAAATGTGTATCAGTACACCCGATTACATCTATATGTTTGTTTTAATCACCTCCGCATTTCTGTTTCTGTTTCTGTTTAGTAATTTTTATTTTGATTGTATTTTAAAACAAGGATCATTGTTTTTGTATACAGTCCCTTAATTGTAAAATGCTTTGCTTGGGGCACAAATAAATGTATATTATTATTATTATTATTATTATTATTATTATTATTATTATTAATTTTATTATTATTATTATGTACAATTTACAGTGAAAATCATGGTAAAGTAGCTAAAAATGTTTTAGTGTCACAGTAAAAAAAATTCTGGCTACTTTACCATGATTTTAATTGAAAATTTTACACAAACATGTAATTGTGTGTACTGATATACATTTGTGTAATTTGTACATATTTTGTCTAAAAATTGTGTAATTTGTACACATCTTGTTTGAAAACTGTGTAATTTTACACGAAATATGTAACAGAATGTACATAATTGTGTAATTATTCGCAGTTGATTACACAATTTACCATTACGTAAAATTTAAATTACACATTTTCAGATTACGTGTTTTGCTGAAATACATATTTGAGTAACTTTACTAGAATAATCGTGGTTAAACGCAAACCAATGATTATCCTTGTAATCTTTTTCTACTGTGTATGCTTAAATCAACCTTTTGTAATTCGATTTAGAGCTAAATTTCGGGGCATACAATATACGATAAGTTCAAGTAAAATTCGTTAAATAATGCAAATGTTCTATTTAAAATAAAATAATGTAAAATTCTGATAGATTGACAGAAAGACGATATGGGTGACATGTAGATCAGAATTTTACGAAGAACCTGAGCATAAGGTTGCCCAGAATAGCAAATAATTAAGGTTATTTTTTGTATTAGGTTTTTTGACCGAGAGCACCTGTACTATCCAGAAATTGATAAAAAAATCCATGTTTTTTCATGTGTTTGTACTAAAACTAATTGCTGATCCTCGTACAATTCATTGCATTAAATTAAGTACTTATTAAGCGCTTAATAAGTACTTAATGTGCTAGCCAAAATCCTCCTACTCGCTAGATTTAGCTCTCAGCGACATCTATCAAAAACCCGAAAAACTCCGTGGAGTTTAAGTCGAATGGAAAAGCAATAGCAACATGGAATAGCAGTACTGTAGTCATTGGACCAAGTGCATTTAAATTAAGGGAGACTGTAATACTTTGAATATTATTCTTCTTAACGTCTGCTTTCAGAACCTTCTAGTCAATTTGAATATGTTCCTTCCGGCCAATAAATTAAGTACATAATAAGCACTTAATAAGTACTTAGTTTAATGAAATAGCTTAATTTAAGGTAGTTGTAAAACAACTAACTACTTACTAAATGTTTGAAATTGATACAATTTGAGTAACATCTTACCTTGTGTTTCCCGACTTCTCACTATCATCCAAAGTTATGGGTACAGCAAAAGAAATTAAAATTATTTTAACAACATTTCCTATAGCAATAATCATAATTGTAGTGATAGTAAAACTATGGTACACACAAAAAAAAAGTCTTCTCTTATACTCTATTTGTATTTGTATCGCTCAAGGGGAATTGATTTCGTTGGATATTTTTTTTTACCTCCAACTAGTTATACTACTCTTTTCCTCGTCCACTTGTATGCATGGAAATTTCTATGAGTTATGTTTGTATTTGGCTCTTGGCTCTTGTACAGCCATTCGGTATGTTGGATGAAGAGATACTCTTCTATTATCTACGAGAGTATGTGAAATTGCTGAGATGCTAAAAGAACCGGTCTTCAAGCATCAAGGAATACTATAAGAACCGTTGCCTCAGAATTGGAGGAAGATATTTTGCTCTTGTATATTTCTTACAAAACAATCTACGCCACAGGGTAGTACTAAAGTGTTTTATAAGTTGTTTTTGAGGGGGAAACAATGATAATGGGCATAATGGGTAATGTAGTGGCTGATTGAAATAGGGCTACAAATCGCATTTATGTACTTTGGTTAATGGAAATTGTGGAAAATTGATTGGGAGTTCAGGGAGGAACCCGGCTGGCACAAGCTCTTACTAGTGCGATTACCCATGCTCATACATAAAAGCTTATCCAAGTGCTTAAAATAAGTCCTTAATAAGTACTTAATTAAGGATTTGTTTGGGCTGTGGTGACATCTCTTGGCAAAAAATCGAAACTAGGATAGAGAATACGATGGATACACACCACTGGATAGAAAGAGATGGATCAATATGACATTTTAAAAACACATAGGGTAAGTGTGCCAAATTCCGGGCAGCTTGCAATTTTGGCCACCTTTTTTGTTCCTCGAATTTTTATGAATTTTTAGTTTTTATATACTCCAGAGATTATACAATGCAAAAGAATAACAAAAAATGTAACTTCGACAAACGAGATGACGTGAAAAAGACATTGGAAGAATTCCCGAAGGGCAAGGAACTATAAGAATGTAGGTGGCCGAAATAGGGCACCAAAGCTATGTCTACATTTTTATTCATTTTAAAATGTATTAAGAATGATTTTAAAGTAAATAAAGACGATAAACTTTCTACAATGTTCTAAGCAACACTCCTTAAGTAGAAGGAATGAAAAAAATCAATTTCATTTTAAAGATATTACATTTCAAACTTGAGACTTTGGCGCTTGCATGCAACTATGCCGAAATTTGGCACACTTACCCTAACCTCAAAAAATAATCAAGTAACATTCGTAAGATGTAATTCGGAAGATTTTTACTCATTTAGTGATTAATCTTTTAAAAGTAAAAATTATGGAAATCTATCAAGGCAATTTTGATTTAGTATGTTTATCTGATTTACGCTTGTGAAAATTTTCTATATGCATATAGTCAATTCGCGCGGATTCTCTTGATGGTCCTGAAAATATGTATAATCCCGACACCCCTGTAAAGCGGTCTTCAGACTAGAGGTTTAGCCCAGTTCCCAAAGATCTCAGAATCATAAATGGCAGCCAATTTTATTGCTTTTTCAGAATCTAATAATTTATTTGTCTTTAATAATTCAAGCTTAAATTAAGTTTTCCAAAATGTCTTGACTGATAAGAAATTATAACGGTTAAGCCATATGGTTAAGCCTTAAGATTGAAGCCGGTATAAGGGCTGTAGCAGATTGTTAGCAATAAAATTCGTGCACCAAAAGATCTGGGAAGAAAAGACTTTTATTCTGGGCTAGTCTGCTCCCGCCCAATGATCACCGGATTATCGTTCAGAAACAAATTGATAAGTATCTTTGGTAAATATGGTATGTAAAAATGAAAAATGTAATTAAAAAAACAAAAATTTGTAAATAGTGAAATATTATTGTCAAAGGGAAATCCAATGGCAGCCATCTTTAGATGTTTTCATGAAATAAGTGCCTTTTTTTGGCGTGATGTTTGAAAGAATAAGAAGAGTGCGAAAGAATAATATAGACATATGAAAAGCGTGTGAGAAAGAAAAGGATTCAAATTTTAACTTCATGAAATTTTCCTGATCTAAAATGTGTGCCGGAGCCATAGGAATTTAAGCCCCCGCCGGCATACCTTTTAGATCAGGAAAATTTCAAGTGATCGAAATTCACATCCCCTTCTTTTTGTAAAGATGTGAATATGTCTATCTTACTCTTTGACATTCTTCTTCTTTTGAACATTACACCAAATTAAATTTAGTTCAGCCCAATTTCACATTTGAACGAGTAAGATACACTTATGCAAATCCTTTGATAAAGAACAGGACGCGAATTTTGATTTCATGCAATTTTACTGATCTAAAACGTGTGCTAGAGGTATTATTTTCCAAAATTGATTTTTTATTTACCCCAATTGAACTTTTTACTTACTAACTTTCTATTTTACTTACTAATTGGAATTTTGCTCCTTCCAAATTTACCAATTTTGCTTATCAAACCTACCAAAAATGTTTAGTAGTTAAATGTCTTTAACTACTAAACTAATGGCTCTGGCACATCTTTTAGATCGAGAAAATTCTCATTCTTTCACACTCCAAATTCGATTAAGGTAAATTTAATTTTGAGTGATGTTTAAAAGAAGAAGAAGAGTGTGAAAGAATGAGATAGACATATTGCAAAGCGTGTGAGAAACAAATGGATTTGAATTCAGACTTTATGAAATTTTCCTGATCTAAAATGTGTGCCGAAGCCATAAATAGTCAAAGTGGGAAATTCGCTCTAATCTTTTGTTCTTCAATTTGATTTTATTTTGCCAACGTTTTGATCCTGGATGGGATCTTCTTCAAGACCTCAAATATAGTCAAATTGAAGAACAAAGGATTAGACCGAATTTTCCACTTTGACTTGAGTTAATGTACATACGATTGAAATACAGGACTGAAAGGCCTTAATTAAGTACTTAAGGCGTCTACACATTGGAAGCAATTTTCGTCAAAAATTGCGTTTTTGACAGAAATTTGACGTTTCCCCCTACAACGCTGCAGGGAATTTCCTTCAAAAAAGCAATTTTTGATAAAAAAAAAATACTCCCAATGTGTAGAGGCCATTAGTGTTAAGGCTAAAGCATGCTATATTATTTTGGGTATTTTGGGTATTCCCTAAAAAGCGCTAATGTTTGACTCATTTTCACATTTTTTTTAATTAGTCGGATGTTGTAAAACACCTTAAAATTAAGGTATTGAATTAGGAACTTATTAAAAACATAATAAGTACTTAAAGTGTTAGCCGGGAAGGTGAGGAATCGCCCGGTGATCTTTGGCCGTGTGTGTCCCACGCTACAAACAGTTGTTCCGAACATATACAAAAGTGTGTTGGTTCATGGATTAAGTTTCTGTCTCAGCCACGGACCCCGGGCTCGCCAAATTGAGGTGGAATGGAGATCTTGGCGCTGGTTGGTTGCCCACCGCCACTCTTAGTACTTGAATGTCTCACACAATCGCATCTGCGGCCGCAGTTCGGGTTCCGCCACAGAGTATATGGAGCTCCTCCAGGTGTTGGAAATATTGGCAAGAGCTTCGGTGGAGCTCAGCACTCTTGGTTGACTGTATTACTCGGTCAGTCGGTTTGGAGGTACTCCAGCAATCGTCGGTACCCAGCGATCGCAGAGTGTTGTGTGAAGCTCTAAGCTGTGCGGAGTGTGTGTTTCCGTGAGAATCCAGCCACGATCACTGCCAACCCATTTCCGGAAGCAGCCACTGTACCTACCATCCAGACTCTTCCGTCAATCGATTGCGTAGATTGCATCCCAGAAGAATATTTTCTTATTTATTTATTTTTTTTTTAATTTGTGAACTGATTGGTGTTGTTTCTTTTTCTGCATAAAGTCTAATACTGAATTTTTCACTACAAATTGCAATAATTGAAAATTCCTCTGTTACTTCACTAAGTTTTTTTTTTAAGTTGAAACATTTATTGCTCCCATCGTAAAGCCAATGTGTTTGTGTTAAATTGCACTAGTGCTTTTTTCTATTTTACTTTTGAAGACAGCAACTTTGGTTTAGTAAATTATGTGATTTTTGTGAAAAAAAATATATCGAAAAATTCCTCTAAAACAGAAATTCTCATAGACGAATTTTGTATTTAAAAAAAAATGTGAAAGTCTTCCATAATAAAAAATATAGAGAAACAGACATAGTTTAAAACACATTACGATTTCAAAAACAAATTTTCTCTCAGTGATAGCTAAAAATTAGTGGCAATTGTGACTGAATAACTATTTGCAATCTCTAGAACGATACTAAATAGTGAGACTTTCTTCGGATTTTGTGAACTGTGCAAGAGGAAAAAAAAAGGAATTTTTGAAAATCCCAGGATTTTTGCAAATTTTTAGTGTGCTGTGCTATGCTGATTGTTTGATCAGGAAAAAGGAGTTAAGGATTGCATGTGATTGAACTGGATTGAAGCTGGTTTTTTTGGGTTATTCACAAAAGTTGCATGCAACTAGACAACATTTTCAACAGTTGGTATCAACTTCTGGTTTACCATCGGTAGAAAATCGGTGAGTGTTTTTTTTTCTTCTTATTTTCCCTTCCACCTTGTCATCGAAGATATTTCTCTATTGCAAATATCTTTGTGGAGTCTCTTCCATATGCGACGAACATAGATAGAATGCCAATGGACATTCTTGTTTATCACTTTCCCCCTGAATGAGATGGATGCATGCATTTCTCATTATTGATATTCGCGTCGTTGTCTCTTTGAATACTTTTGCAAAACGATTGACAGCATTTGCGAAGATGCGTTTTCTTTTTTTTTTTTTTACTTGCAAATTGCTAACTGCAATTTTCCATAAAGTTCAAATCCTCAATGTCGCTGGTGAAAATAATTAATAATATCGATAATATCACTCACCTGGTGGACTTTTTTGCCGCATCTCCGCTGTGACATTATTTCTCATTCACCGTAACTATCATCTTCCAGCATCCTACTGGTCGGTGGCACCACAGTGATTTGTAAGTGCGCTGAATATCTTCCAACGTGCGTTTTCCAAATACTTATGATGCACTTCTTATACCTGGAACATGAAAATGCAAGCAATGAATCACTAATTACGATCTTTTCTCTCGTTTATTTTATCTCAAAGTGCTGTGCAGAAGATTGCCAAGATGTCGTACCAACTTGGTAGACTGCCTTGTCAAGGAAAAAGTGATGAAACTCAATAAAAAAGAAACAGTTGAAAAGTTTGAAAAAAAATTCAATATTCAAAGTATATGAAAACACGAAGGGTATTTCATGTTAAGGCAACAGACAGTTATGTGATCTAGCAATAGAAAAAATGGTATAGTACATTTTTTTGAGTTAATGATAGGTGAGAGTTTTAGCGTGAGCCAACGTGGAATATGTTCAAATTTTATGCGGAACTGAAATTGGGGAATGCCTGAGAATGTCATAAGAATTAGCTGGATTTTTCTGTAATTCCAACTTCTGTATTCAGAAAATAAACTGATCTTATTCAATTGGGTCTCTACTACCCGTATTCTGTCCATCTGAAACAGTGCGGAACTATCGAAGTTCAAACTTAAATATATTCTGTTACAAATTACCCCATTATGCCCTTTAGTAATGGTATCTTGTACAGATTTAAATCATTTACGCCTAGTATGCATCTCTTACTTCCAAGGAATTATCCAAGTTGTGATCGATACTTTTTTCCCTAACGATACATCGTACCCTAGTACCCGTATCCTGTTTATCTGAAACGGTTCAGAAATACAGAGTTCAAAGGCAGATTTTGTTACAAATTGCCCCATTGCACCCTTTAGGAATAATATCTTAGTTCAAATAATTTATTCGTAGTATGCATCCCCTACTTCCGAAGAGTAATCCAAGTTGTGATTGATACTACACGTTTCCTGTCTATCTGAAACAGTGCGGAAATATCGAACTTCAAAATTAGATTCTGTTACAAATTGCCCCATTACACCCTTTAGGAATAATATAATAGTTCAAATCATTTGTGCTTAGTATGCATCCCCTATTTCCGAAGGGTTATCCAATTTGTGATTGATATACTTTTCCCGATCGATACATTCCGATCGACAGAATACTACCCGTATTCTGTCTATCTGAAACAGTGCGGAAATATCGAAGTTTAACTTGGATTCTGTTACAAATTACCCCATTGCACTCTTTAGGAAAGGTATCTTATACAGGTTCACAAAATTTATGCCTAGTATACATCCCCTACTTCTGAAGGATTACCCAAGTTGTGATCGATACATTTTTCTATATCGATACATTTTATCCTAATTCCCGTATTCTGTCCATCTGAAACAGTGTGGACATTTCGAAGTTCAAACTTATATTCTGTTACAAATTATCTCATTGTAGGGGATGCATAGTCTAGTATGCATCCCCTACTGCCAAAGAGCTATCCAAGTCAATATCGACACATTTTTCTGCTATAATCCATCGAATCCATTGAATCACTCACAAGATTCTATTAGGAATTCAAATAGAGTCATTAATAGAAACCTTAAAATTAAATATAATGGCAGAATCCAACATCCGTTCTGCAACTACATATAGGCTGTAGTCGCCTACGACCGATCAGTCATCGACTAAGTTTAAAATTCTCGGAATTCGAGTACTAAAATAAAAAGAACAATTAATGGAATAATTGGGAAATACGGGATAAAAAAAATTAGGGTAAAGTGCCCTCGAGTCGACTGGTTCCTCGACTTGACCTGTGGTCAATATTTGAATATTTTAATGGTGAATTTCTATAAAATTTTCACTGATTCGTATTATTCAAGGAATAATTGACCTATTAATGTTAGATCATACGCCAAATATTAGTGCTAATATAAATAAATTGAATAAATAACTCTACAGGTCGAATTGAGGAACCAGTCGACTTGAGGGCACTTTAACTTATACGTTTTGAATACATTTGAATCAAATGGACACATATTTTGACCTTAACCCTCTTGCCTACTTCAGCCACCCTTCTTTAAAGGAAATTTAAATCAATCGAATAACATATTCTAGTTAAATTCTATCAAATATGACAGATTTTGAGTTATGGGATAGTTTTAAACGGAATTTAAATTTAAACTTTGAAGTGCATTAACTGTGAAGTAATACTCTTTATTGTTAGGATTTGCACTTCTTCGGGGTCTTCTTTTTCTCTTTGACCATTTGACATAGTGACGATTAGTCGAAATTAAAATTCAGATTCTGTAACAAATTACCCCATTACATTATATATCCCCGATTTCCAAAGAGTTACCCAAGTTGGAACTGACACATTTTATGTCAGAGTCCATAGAATCCATAGAATCAATCAAAAGATACTATTAGAAGCTCGAAGAGAATCAATTGAATAGAATCAGAATCACATGGAATCACAATATCAATTGTCCATCACAGTGGTATAGATGGCACTAGAATTACCTACGACCGATCAGTTATCGACGGCCGAGTGCTTACATTCGACTAAATATGCCAATGCAATATTTAAAATTCGAACACAGGAATAAACAGAATCGCAAATGGAATAATTGGGCCAAATAGGATATCGTGTTGGAAAAAGAATCAGATTTTGTGACAGTTCTACTCCATACTATTCGGGTGACAATATGTTCAATTTTTTCAACAAAAAAAAAATGCAAATGCAGCATAGGAATTTGCCAACTTTAAATGGTTTTCCTGAAAAGTTGTTCTGCTAAGGTAGAATAATATGGAACAGAACGGTTGATTTGGAATACATTTGAATCATTTGGAATCACATAGTGGAATACTGATACGAATTTTGGACTCTAGTTCTCACTTAATCTACATCATACACCCTTTTTCACTACCAAGATGACTCAAGCCTACAAATATTCTATAGAGATAAACTGATTTAAATAAGATGGATCTTTTAGCTCCAGTTAGAAAATTGCGAAGAATGAGGGCTTTAGTAACCAGGGATTTTCCCAGAGCTCTCAGCATTCCTGTTAACGATTTATGGTGATATTCTAATGAAAAATGAACATTTTTTTGCACTTCACTGTTCTCAAGTGGCTCACATTATCGACTTTGTTGGAGATGCTCTCTGTCAGAACTTATTATTATGAGTCCTTTTGAATGCATCGTCTTATCTCAGGAAGAGAGTTGGTTTCAGAACTGGAAAAATCAAGTTAGTGAGCTTTTCATTCAAGAGCTCATCGAATACACTACAAAATCTTCACTTTACGAAATAGATATTCTCGTTAAAAATATCGTAAATCTGACAACTGAAAATCATAGGATCGTGAAGTATTCCATAATTAAAAAAAAAGAATTAAATAGGGGTTAGCCGCTATACATTTCGGATGACTCAACACAGAGAAATCTGAAAAAGTTAAAATAACATTCCGGAAATGTTAATTTTACCCTAAGTATTACCCTTTTTAGGTGTATTAGGGGTTAAATTAGTCCTTTTTCATTTTAATTTTATCCTTAAAAAGGTGTAAAATTAACATTAAAAAATGTTGATATATTTTTATACCTAAAAAGTGTTAAAGTTATGAGGAAAAAATGTTAATCGCACCCTCTTTTTTTTCTCAGTGAAGCTTCGGACAATTTTTTCTCTATGTTCCTTATGAATTTCACCTAAAGCTCTTTTCTGAAAATTTGAGGAATTGGATAAGGTATTAAAATATAATATTATAATGGGCCAAATTCTTTTATAACACATTGAAAAAAATGATTTGTACGAAGCACAAATCGTCCGAAGGTAACGTGCTTTCCTCTACAAAGTTTAGAGCTTTATAATGATTTTATTTTTAAAGAACATTTTCTTGTTTTTATGAGAATAAACGAAAATATCGTTGAATCTGTCCTAATGGTCCTAATAACATTTTTTCAAAATAAGATTTTAAATCGTTTTTAGAGATCATATTTCTTGAACGATTGGGGTTATGTTTGGGTTTGTTGGAAAGGTCTTGGAATTTCAGACACCTTTAAACCTTTTTCAATCGGTTATGAACCGATAACGAATCGGTTTTTTTTAATCTAAAATCCAATTGCATTACTTTTAAAATATTTAAACCGATATTTTGAGTAATTTACAAATCGGTTAAAATCAATTATATTTTCTAATCGATAAAATTGATAGTCTCAAACCTCCACCTCTTTGGAAAATTTTCTCTAAAGTAGCACAGTGGCTGAAGAAAATGCGGAACTTGCTTCATTCACACTTGCAATATTTCACGCAGAGCGTGAAAAATTTAAAATTTTAGATTAAATTCGTCGATATTCTGCTGATTAATTTATTCCTGTACCTACACCAATAGGCTATTATGCAATATCTATCCAATGCCGCTGTCTCGGTACTTTTTTTTCTTTTAGTTTAATACACTTAAAGTTTCTCTAGCGCCTTGCGTTCGGGTACGCATTATATTTACCACCGAGTATATAGCATTTTAGAATTGTGAATGCATTTGATTAAAAAAAAAATCAATATAGAGGGAATATGAGTAAAAAGAGTTGCACACGCGATTAGTATAATTACGCACATACGAACCAAACCAGACTTGATCATTTGGTGGAAATCCGCTTAACGTGTTTGGCGACATTTTCTTAATACTCATACATAACTTAATTTATAAATTATTAAAAAAGGTAAATATTGAGGAGCAAGGGGAAAGCGGTAAAAAATCATTGTATCAAATATGTAGCATGTGTCAATTTGTGGAATCTCTGAAACAGTAATTTATAATTACTTATAAAATACAAAATAGTTAATGGTAAAAATTATGGATTAATTCACGCATCTATTTTTGGTGTGTTACAAGAAAATGTTGAAAATGTCAGTGAAAATCCGGGAATTCATCTCACTCTCGGTAATTTTCAATATCTTCATTGGAATTTCTGTATTTGGTATTTGCAACAATTATCAAGAAAGAGAAAAAAAAACACAGAACTGCATTAATAATTCACTTGGTTGGTGCACATAAATTAAATGTGCATGGAAGATGAGAACTCGAGAGTGTTTCTTCATTCAACATGAACAGGTGTGTTTACTATATGAAGAACTTTCGATGCAAAATGCAAGAATCATGCCAATTCTTTGTAGTAGTTTTTTCTTTATTTTTCTTTTTACTTTGCACAAATATCTCTCACCTCAGCAAATAATACCGGGTGTGTATACCTTGAATATTTCCCATGTTAAATTTATTTATTTCTCTCAATCATAATTCTTTCACACTTTTTTTTGTGCATCGTTTCTGCATTGATGCCAAATAAATATAATTTGTATGCTTCTCAAGGTTGTGCATTAACTCAATTTTTGGTAGACAATTCAAATAGTTTATTCATCCGTTGAAAGGCAAAGAGACAAATGCCTTATTTTTAGTTACAATGGCAATAATTATTTATCGTGAAATGTTGAAAAATTGGTTTTCATTATTCTAAAAACTATTTAAAATGATTTAGGCTAAGATGAGGTAATTTGGAATCATGTCTAATTCGGAACTTTAAGATTTCCTATCAGATTTAAATGGTAAAAAGAAAAAACGACGAAGAGGTTACTCTCGAATAAAAAGTCTTGTACTTCTTCTTGGTTTTCTTTTCTTGTTTTGACCTTCTGAAACAGTGAGAAAATCTCAAAATTCCAAATTTGACATGATTCCGAATTACCCCATCTTATTCTAAAGCTATTTATGGAAAACTTGAGTTAGGAAAACTTTTAAGTAAGGGAAACGATGAAGGGATCAACACTGAAATCATTAGGGTAACTCTATCAAATTTAGGCATACATCATATTACGGACGTAACATGGGTTGCACGTAGAGTGAAAGGAACACTAATTATTGACACTTTAAGAATTCGTCTTAGCACCTATTGACACCCTACTTTCTACCATTTGAAATACGAAATTTGAACACTTATCCTTATCGAAGAAGTATATTAGTGAAAAAACATCATATTACTTACATTTTATTAGATACATTGAATAAATTTCAACATTTTGACAAAAGTGTCAAAGAATTCCCTGTCATTCGACCCTAAGCGCCAATTTGATTTTCTTTAAGTTCCTTTTAAGGAGTGTTGCTTAGAACCTTGCAGATAATTTATCGTATTTATTTCCTCTGAAATATTTTTAATACATTTTTAAAAAATGAATAAAAAAGCATTTGAAAATCAAAAAATTGGTACTTAACCGATTCATTACCGATGAAGACCTATGCAGCCGGGTTCGAAATTTCAATACCTGTCCAAAAAATCCAAATTCAATCGGTTTTGTCATTGACTTTGACCTTAAATAAATCAAAATGGCGAATTTCCCGGTTATAGGTATGTTTGGACCAACACGGTTTGGACGAAATGTTCTCCTGGGGATAAATTCTGTCACTTTGTGAGAACATGAGAAGTGCTAAAAATGAGAAAATACCAAAATTTGTCACTCAAGTGTGATTTTCCGTGCCCATCTTTGTGACATTTCTCACGTTATTTTCGTGACACTTCTCACAGAATGATAGCTCAGTGACTCAAAAATAATTCGGAGAACAAATTGATCGATTTTTTTTGTGAGTGTCACTGGTGACCAACTCACGAAAATTAGAGAATTTACCCCCTGAACTGCCTCTAAAACATATCTGAAAATCATTGAATATAGACGTAGCTTTGGGTAATATTCGGCCACTTTGATTCTCAATGTTCCTTGTCCTTCCGGAGTTCTTACAAAGTCTTTTTCACATCATCTCGTTCTTAGAAGGGCTATGTTTAGTTATTTTTTCGCATTGTAGAATCTCTGAAGTATGCAAAAAGTAAAAATTAATAAAAAGTTGAGGAACAAAACATGTGGACGATATTGTAAGCTGGCCGAAATTTGGCACAGTTCTCCTACTCAAAAATAAAATGAATTTTTCAAAATTACTCGCTGTTTGTTTTAAGGTTTGGAATTTAGTCTAATGCAACACATTTTTTAAACCATTTTTAAACGATTGCAATTTTAAATTATTTTAATTTTGGCATGTTGTTCGATCTGTCGCTTTTTTTATTATGAGCTAAAATATTCTTTAAAAGATTCAATGTAATTCAAAATTTAATGTAATGAAGTTTTACATTAGGGAAAGCAATAGTAGTGCACAAAATCTCATTCTTGACTTGAAATTTCAAAGATAAGGCTGGGAAATAAAAAAAGATAAAATTTAATGTTTTAATATTCTTTTCAACATATCATTAAAAAGAAATATGTATTTCAGTTTTTTTTTCTAATTTTATAGATCTAATAATGAACTTTCTAGACTAACATAAATATGGTTTATTGTTGTTTTTTGCGGAATTTTTCCATTGTTTCGTAAGCGAAGCAGAATTTAATAATCCACTGGCGTCTTACCAAAGAACATTATTTGTATATAACTTAACTCATTTATAAAAAAAATGTAACTAGAATATATTAAAATATAATTTGCATACAGTTTCACTACAATATATTAACATAATTATTCACTTAAATATAGGTTATAGTATGACTAATTTACAGGGCTAGAAATTTTTCGTTGGAATATTCTATGGAAAATATCCAAATAATTTTTCTACTAGCGGAAACTGGGGCATTACCAAAAACGGCGTAGCACCAAATACTAATTTTTATTTCTAAACTATTTGGACTATCTCGACCATTTCTTCGGTGGACAAGCATCCCTATAATCGTATATCCCGTGTTGGAAGAATCTGCTGATCATAGATCGCCCAGGAACACCTTCCTCGTAATTTGGATGCTTTTTCTTTATTCCCGCAGTTTTTGGTCAGAGGCGATACATTTTTATTACGTTATATTACAGTCAAAATGTCCTTTTCTGACATTATGTTTGCATCGGGCGGGACTCGAACTCACAACTGAAAGTCAAGCCGGGGATCTCACCGCCCAAGAACATATGGTCTTGCATATTGCGCCACTGTGATCCCAGGAACCGAATAGAGAAAACGGGAAAAATTTGACAGTTCTTAATGGGGATTTCTGTCCGGAAAATCTTTTCGGAATTTCCGTCCGAAGTGAATCCAGTTTGGAAATTCTTTATGGAGTTCTTTCGGAGTATTTATTATTATTATTATTATTATTATGTTCATATGACGTCTTCTTTGCAGAGGTTCATTCGAGTATCAATCTACCGATCTTTTGCAAAAATTGTGCCAATTACGCACGGATTTGTTGATCTCGTGCCGGTTTGTCGATTCAGAAGAATTTCTCCAGTATTTCCGTAGAATTTCTGCAAAATAGTGTCGATCTGTCGATTTTTAGTTCGAGATCGGCAGAATTTTACCGATTGCTGCTTCCGGTTTGCACTGAGAGAAATCCGAAAAAGTTAAAATAACATTCCGGAAATGTCAATTTTACCCTACAGTATTTTTTGCGCTTAAAAAGGTGTAAAATTAACATTAAAAAATGTTGATATATGTTTACACCTAAAAAGTGTTAAAGTTATGAGGAAAAAAAGTTAATCGCACCCTCTTTTTTTCTCAGTGTACTTTTAGAGCCACTCATTCACCCCTTGGGTGCAACCTGTCAGTAACTTAATAGGAAACTTTTGCAGGATAAACAAGGTTATTTAACCCGTTGAACAGTTATTAAAACGGAAGAATCACAAGTCCCATAAACTTAAGAAGACTTTACGCTTCATTTGTTTAGCACATTTGAGCTACAGGTGGGAAAAGAATCAAGATCAACAAAAACACAATGTGAAACAGATGTTTATTTGCATGATGCATTGCAAATCATAATTGGAATATTCATTCACATTAGGCTTTTTATGGTAGAAAAAATTGATCATATATCTCAGCTTTCTCGACTTCTCGTGATATATGACTACGATGTATGTGCAAGAAAGAGCTTTTTTTCAATTGAAAATGTTATTTAATCCAGTTAATATGACGTTAATTGACAATTAGACACGGTTTCATTGGACAATGGAGCTTGAGGTGTCTATCTCAAGATGAACATTGAAAAGGAAGAGCTTGGGGATGCCGTATAGCGTTAAAATATTGTCAATTTATGCTTTTAACGGGACTTAATTAATTAACCACCTCGAATATTTACTCAGATGAAAGAAAATAATTATGGTGTGCAAACAATTATTGTACAATCAGAAAAGCATCAACTAGGCACAACCACATAATATCCGTCCTAAGCACACCTCAAGATTGTGAATATCTTTTGGTAATATCGCCTTGATTGCGTGCAACAATTTCATGTGAATCTATTGAAAATCTGAGTTGAGTTGCGTAAAAGAAAGCGACAGACTTTATGAGGATGCTGCCTGATGATATTTTTAGTGGAAATGTTGCAAAAAGAATCATTAAATCGAGTTAAATCTTTAATCTGTGCTGAAAATCTCATGAGAATTGTCAAATTAATCGCCTTTAAAGAAAAAGATACTAATTGGTAATTTAGGAATTTATGCTCATTGCTAATCTGAATATCTCTATGAAATTCTTTACTCGAAATTTCGTGTACAACGTCATTCTGACAAAATTCTGACAATTTTTCGGGATTTTTCCAGATGAAAATTAGAAAGTTTTTACTTCAGTAATCTCCTTAATTGCCGCGTACCAAAAGCTAATTGCTCATCGATTATTAGGTATAATGACAGTGGTTTTTACTCCTATCTGCAGCCATGGAAAAAAATAGTATTTATCTCTTTAGTGTACAAAAAAGCGCGAAAAAGTCGTGAAAAGTATCTTAGAGCACCAAACACTGAGGTAGTGTGCAGGAAAAAAAATGTGTCATTTAGAGATTAGGATAATTTTTAGCTATATATTTTTTGCCAAATGGCAAATTACTTGGGTAAATAGCCTGCATGGGCCAAGATGCTGTTGCGCTAATAATATTTATTTGTTCACTTTGCATCCACCACCTTGACCAAATATCGAACTCAGGGTCATTGAACAAGTCACAGAAGATTGTTTGACTACTTTTACGTGACAACAGTGTTTTTTTTTTTGGTGAAAAACATTATAGTTCACTTTTACAGGATGTTTGACATCTCCCAAAAACGTTAATGTTTCCAGGGTGAATTGTGAATTTGGTGCATCATATTTGTCTCTCAAGTCAATTGATGTAAATACCCTGACGAATTGCCTCGAGTATTGAAGCACCTCTAAGTGCCCTACACAACCGGAACTCAATTGAACAGAGACAATATTCAAACATTGCCATCCAATAATAGAATCGCTAACGTCATGACGTAGAAAAGTGATGGATTTTTTTTCGCCACTGAGCAGTCAGTTGCCGTAGCAAATCAAGTAGGCTAACTATTGAATAATTGGAAATTCGAAAATATTTCTTTGCTTTGACTTAATGTCTTTTGTTCAATTGACTATCATCATTTTAGGTGATGCTCATAGCAATCTTATGACTTAAAAAGTTGACTTACATTACGAAGATCAATTACAGTAGACTCTCGCTAATTCGGCTCTTTTAAGATCGGGCTATTTTTTAATTCGGGCAGCAGTTACATTTGAAAAATGTTTGTTGTTATTTTTCAAGTTTGATTTATGATTGTCAAATGAAGCAAACATGCTCAAATTTGCCATGGTTTGTCTTAGTCATAATGTGATTTTACATTATTAAGGAGTTTTCACTAAATTTTCCATATAATACGAGTATGTAAACTTAGTATTAGTATGAGTATGCAGATGAAGAAAAAAATCGTTGCGTTTTAAACAGTTTGTTGCACGAATTTCTCTCTAATTCGGGTGATATTTCGGTCCCAAATGCCCAATTTTGAGAGAGTCTACTGTACTATAGAATTTTACACGTTTGATATTTTAATTCTACTATTCGTTTATTCTTAAATATTTATATAAATTAGTCA